>NC_090447.1:657299154-657602185 GCF_031143425.1 Pleurodeles waltl
ATCAATTCGTAGCTGCCACTGATTGCTAATGTAAAGCCATCTGTGATAATATTTTTGCCCCCAGCAACATTCCAGGACAGAATGTTTACAGCCTTCTGCTATTCTACATTTACTGTATTGTGGTTTTGGAGTTAGATGTTCCTTGGTGCAGGTAAGGTGGATGCTGCTCACCTCCATTCTACATGGGGTCATCCAATGATTGTGGGCCGTAGTCGCTGGATTAATGGCATGTTGGGGTTTGTAAACAGGCTTTAGCATAATTTCCTTCTTCTCTTGCTACCTTATATATGGTTCAATCGCTAGTGGTTCCTGACACCATATAGTGGGGAAACCCAAGAATCAAAAGAAGGAGCAAAAGAGAAGGAAGCTCACCGAATCAGAAATTCAAAAGGGGATCCCGAACAAACTACACCGCTCCTTACTCCTTTACATGCCTATTTCACAAAGTCTGGTAGTGCCTGCAAGTTTGTTTTTTAAAGGATCCATCTGTTGATAAAACTAGGCACTTTGCAGGCTTAGCCGGACGTATTTTGTGCCAAACCTTCTGACTGTATTTCATCGAAGCCTGCACCTTTAATGATCCATTCAGTTCCATGCCCAGATCTGAAGCCAGAATGCCCCTCTCAAAAGCCTGCACTTATGCAGTCTGAGTCAGATTCGGACCTCGATCAGTTAGTAGGCCTCCAGGGAACGAGGTGGGTCTCCAGTAAAGATTTGGTTAAAAATAAACTGCATGTGAATAAAATTCTGATCAAGGCCATAGTTCATTGTACCGAGTAGTTTGGAGCATTGTACCGGGCATCAGCATCCCCAATCAAGTACAGCTAAAGCTGATAATCTACATGAACCACATTTATCCAGTACTTATCAAGATCAAATGGAGGCATCCGGGGACTTACTGTGTAAGGCAATCCACCAACAGCCAACTCCTATGTTGCAACAAAATCTAGCTATACAAGTTTTTAGAGAGGGTATCAAAGTCTACAGTGGAACTGTCACTGCTGAGATGGAAGACTCATGGTTACTATCAATTTCTATAACAAATGACAAGGATTTAGTTCAAGCTTTGAAGCTGAAATCGTTCATTATGCACAATACCAAAGAACTGTGCCCTCTTTTCCAAGTCCAGTTCTTGGCACAATCCCCATAGCTGCAGGAGCAGATTTCTCACACCACCACATTAAAGTGGAAAAATTAACTTCCCCTGTAATTGAAAGTGGCTGGAGCGACATACAATATGACACAAGCTCGCTGATCAAGGGAGTGAGTGAGCTTAGCAACATGGTGCACCCAGGTAGCAGCAGCAGTAGATGGGCTCACCCAGACAACATTAACCAAGATAACCCCTTAGAAGGACAATCCACAGATTGCCTCAACAAACCTAGGATGGGGGATCTTTCACGGCGCAATTCTTCTCTATCAAATGCCCTGCACAATTCAATTACAGCACTCAATATGCAATCAAACAAAGTAGACCTACAAATTGATCTAATGAATATTATGGCAACGCACATTGCTGGCACTAATCATAAACTGGACAAGCTAGTTAACTGGTCCTCCACACTGCAGACTACAACAAATCAGTCCCAACAAGAAGTTTGCAAATGTGGTCCAATCATTGACAGATTGAACACTCTGCTTGCCATTTTAAACAATATAGTAGATGAGCTAAAAATAAATGGGAGTGAACTCAACCCACTCTGTCACTCCACCAAACAAATAACTCAACCAGACAGCAACCAAACAAAATCAGGCAAGCAAATTGCCCAATGTCCAATGCTTATTGAATCTTGACCAAGCAGTAACAAACTGAAGCATTTGGCTGTAACTATAGCTTGCTTAAGCGCCAACTCAAAAGATCAAAGTAGTTTTTAAGCACCTCCAGATATCTGCAATAATCCTGTGATCAATAAATTGGGGATCGGATGCACAAATGTGTGTCTTCTCAAATAAATCAGGTAGACGAACTATGCATATCCGCACCCAAACCATTAACCAAAAGACATAAAAAAACGAGCCAAAAAGGCCAGGAAAAAATCCTGTTGTGAAGGCAGTAGCAGTTATTTTTACCCTATATTCACAGCGCAGTCAAAGTCGTCGCCCCAGTACTCCTCCCCTTCAAGGCAGCTGCAAGTGTACATGGCACCGGAATCTTCACGGATAATGGCAATAAATGACTCTATACAGTAGAATGTTGACAACATACAATCAACAGTTTCCCCCTCTCACTCAAAATCTGCTGTATATAGGATGACGGAACCACAGCCTCCTAGTCTACCAGTTTCGGAGACTAGGGATGTAGAGCAGAGGGTCCTGCCTTCATCAGCCTGAGATGCAGGGACGATCTGTAACAGCAGCAGTAATCCAGTCAATTTCTGAAGACTCCAAGTTGCCTTAGGAGCAGCTGTCCAGACCTATACAATCTATACAGGGTCCCCCAAAGATGCCTTTATTAACAACAACGGAACAAGTGGATGGTATACAGTTAGAGGCACTGGGAAGCAAACTATGGCCACAGGATCAGGCTACCCCAGCGCATTCAGAGCTGGCCACTCAAAAAACAACTCTGTTAATCACAGCAGAACACCAAATTGGGCAAATTGCAGGGAAATAGGCTACAATTACAGTAACATCACAACCTAGTAGAAATAAAGTCTGTACAGCAAGAAAACACACTGTTGCCTTGTCCAAAGTTTTGATGTCAAACTGATCAGACCACCCAATTTAGCCCAAAATAAACGAACCATCTTTAAAGTCTTACTACCCTCTGAGGGCAGTTACAATTAGTAATGAGCAGGGACTTACATCAACAAATGTGATGATTCTGAATCCACAATTCTCTTCAGCGGATGTCCATCATTATTTACCCCAAACCAGTTTAGTCTGCTGTCCCACTATGGACTCTCACTGGGATCAGCAAGAAACTAAACTCTTGGCGGAACCTATCGTTCATGCAAGTAAAGGACATTCTCATCATTCTCAGCAAAACAATGATTCTCTAAATAGTTACAAATCTTGGCAAATTGTATTCACCCCACTCTATATATTGCAAGGCAAACTAGACATCTTAAACAAAGGTAACATCTTTAGGCTGTTAGCTGAGTAACCATTGCTGCTGCATCCACAGATTTTATATTGGTGAAATTTCTTCCAAACAGGGACCATTCAGATCGGAAACAAACACCTACCACTTGGAGATCTTGGGAGACTTCCGCATTGATTTTAGACGCTAAACAACAGCTTGAAGCCTGGGGTCCTCTCAAAACCACCCAAACCACGGTATCCCTTCCCCTTACTGGCTATTGCGCCGAAGATAGTAAACGACTCCTGTGCCTTCCAGGGCTGTTTAACCTCTCAGGAATCACTAGTGATTGAACCCTGCATAAGGCAGCAAGAGAAGAAGGAAGTTATGCTAAAGCCTGTTACGAACGCCAAAAGGCCAGTAATCCAGCAACTACAGGCCCACAATCATCACGTGAGCCCCTCGTAGAATGGAGGTGGGCAGCATCCACCTTAAATGCTATTTTGTTGATCTGGTCACTAAGGCTCACTGTGCAGGGATTCTAGACATTTGTTTTTCCCACAACATGAATCTAGTGTCAGTTTGGCAAGCTGATGTTATGTTTAGAATGATATTCATCCTAGAATAGCTGGATATATGTTTTTTTTATTATTGTATATATTATCGGTTTGATTTGATGGTATTCATGCCCTTGGAGGCATAGGTGCACTGTGTCCACATAGAAAATAGGATAAGAATGTAAACAGCTCTACTGCCTGTAATGTAGAAAAAGTAAGCTCAGAACAATTGATCACACTGAATCAAAGGTTGGCAGTGCCAAATACACTAACATATAAAATGTTCCCATGTGCTTGAGAGTGAGGGGCAGCCATGATAAGATACCCCACTTTATGGAGTCCAAATTGAACAGGCCTGGATGGCTTGTAATGAGAGCAAAACACGTTTTAGGACTTCATGTTACTATGGTGCAGGGAACAAGAGTGGTATTTCACTAGTACTATATCATTTTACTTGGAATAATAAGTGCTTATATGGCTCTCTGGCTTGGAGTAGATGAAACATTGCTAACTCAACTCCTACAGATTTTGCCACAATACATGTATTGAATGGGCTAAATGAAGTGCTGCTGGTGAATTGATGTGTTTTACTCAGAATGTTCTCTTTATGTAGCAAGATATTACCCAGAGATTGTTTGTTCTGATTCACAGACGTGGTTCCTGATGCAAACATTGTTACTGCCATGGCGCTATTTATTTGGCATTCAAGTTGTTTAGCTAGGATAACACGTTTTTCAGCATGATTCATAAGAATGAAAAATAAACAGGGAAAACGCTACGTAACATCAGTAAATCAGACAGTGGTGGTGCCTCCATAAGAGCTGAGGAGCAGGAAACACAAAAAATAAATTGGTAATAAAACAGATTTATTACCATTTTATCTTTCATACTGGCAACAGCCAAGTGTCAAGGCTAGGCAGAGGCAGGAAGGAATAGTGTGCCCTTCAGTTTAAAGTGCGCATGTCACTTTGGCCTGCTGTCTTGGGACGCCCAGCCTGGCATGCACACTTTAAACACTCCAACCCGAGTTGTCTTAGACAGCAAGCCCAAACCCCCAGTACTTTAAGGAGAGTTGCACCAGGGTACTCCAGGCAACCCTGGTGCTTCTTCCATGCTGCCTGCAGCATGAGGGAACCATCTGAATTGGTAGAGGGGGAATGCTGGCTGGAGCACTGGGAGCATGTGCTGACGAGATGAAGAGGAGCACCCAGCATGAGGCAGTAGGTAAATCATTTTTTTAAAGTTTCAAAAAAATTGTTTATCTCACTGACAGGCAATATGAGAAACTTGCAGTGTCTTCTGGCTCAGCTCCAGAGCTCTCAATCATGGCCCGTTATAATCAATGTTTAAAACGGACCACGATTCAGAGCTTTGGCTTTGAGCCTAAGGGCACTGCTGGTTTTTGTGCCTCTCAGTGGGTTGCTTAATCTGCCCCACCTGTTTTGTGTGCCCCTGACCGCCACTGCAAATGTGATCCAGCTCCAACTAAACACCTTTTATTTGATTTAACACATAAAACCAAATATTTTTGAAGGTATTCTAACACAGTTTTATGAAATGATAAAAGAGAGAGACACAATTTCTTATCATTACTATTAAACACTGCCGGTACCATCATAATCTTCAAAACCGTAATCGTGGAATTTCAAAAGAGCATAGCAGTTACCACTGCAAACAATTCAACCAAACACATCCCAATAACAAGTGTGCATGGTTTCCTGATTCATCAAATACATTTGAGAGAGCCACGGCTATTTAAAAACCCTGTGCTCAGTGTCTGTGACATCCAGCAATGAAGGTTAATCCAATCTGAACAATAACAGTAACTGTCAACATTCCAGTGGAAAAAATAATAAAACCTCAAATTGGCCGTACCCCTTCAGAAAACATCAATACACACACAATCAAATGAATCTGATCCACCACTTATTTACTTATTACTCCCTTAATAAACCAAGGGTGTGAATAAAGTGCAGTTTTAGCTGCTAACATGACGAGCCAGTTTACACAGATTTTCGTTCTTCAAATTAGACCTCTAAGGATGGGTTCAGAGTACACCCTGGAGAGTAATCCTAATGAACTGAAATGGAGTACATCATAGTACAGCATCAAAATTGACTGACGAACTCAAACTTTGACAGAAATAAAACTGATATTTAGCCGTAGACACTGCAGAGGTACTGATGTCCTTAAATTAAATAGTTATCTCAAAAGACCACATTTGATTGATTTTTCAGTTCGACCAAACCAGTGTGTCATATAACACTTGGGAGATGACTAATGCATTGCAAGCAGCATCTAGTGAAAAGAAGGGCATACCACCATACCTAGTGTTGAATCGAATTTGATTGTGAAACAAAAGCACGCCTAGCCTTTCTACAGCTGTCCACCTTGGTCTGTGATTGAATTACATCCCCAAATATATATATTCTAAAACTTGCTAAAGCTTTTTGCCACTAATCTAAGACAGACCTTTATTATATGTATTTACCTTTTACGGAAGATCAAAACCATTGGTGTTTGGAGCTTGTTATTCTTACAATACTTACAATACAAAACAAAATGGCAAGTGAGGGCTCAAGATCAATATTGTGGTGGCTCAAAAGGGCAGCATCATCAGTTTTAAACAAGGCAAACAACCTTTCCTCCTAATTTAAGAATCCGATTATTCAGAGCCCTTACAATAATATCAATCTTTCAATATAAATAGGAGGCGAGCAAGCAAACAGCTGTATTTATAACCTTAAATTACTGCATTTATTTTAGTCTATCTTTTACTAGGCCCAGCTCGAGTAATTATCCAGCTATTGAAAGGAAGGTCTGAATTACCATGAGCAACTGGGAAGAAATAGCCAATAATTTGTACTCATGTGTCTGGTATTTGGATAGAGCAAATCTAGCCAAAAGGCTGAGAAACATTTATTCCAAAGCAGCTTCTGAATCAAGTAATGTTACAAAGCCAACACAATAATAGCAACAGAGTGAGGTTTCCTTGCGGTTACTGCTTCGGCACGCCCCGAAGTAGTAACCTATTGTGCATGGTTGCAGAGTATTTTGGAAATCCGGTTTCTGCTCTCAGAATGGGACTAGTCACATAGGTTCAGGCAAATATTAATAGATATAGTGCTTGAAGGACAAAAAATTGCCAGGTGGTCATCATTTCTGAGGGAAGGATAACCACCCTTTTTGTAAACAGGAACCATAATCATACCCCTCCAGGAATTTGGAAAAACTACTTGTCAGGGAAGCAAGAAAGCATACTTAATAAACTTTTGCCCTCCAAAGTCGCATTACTAACAGAACACTAGCTATTCTAGTATGAACCTTTGCTCAAGAGTTGTTTGTTAAGGTCTTCGATCTAGTTAGAATATTAGGGCCACAAGAGTCATTATAACTTTCCTGATTACTGAACAAATCTTGCCATTGAGAGGGTCAACTAAGTTGTCATTCATTTGCCGAGAAGTGCCAAATTTCACTGTCAATGTTGAAATTACTTAGCAAATAATCCATTTGTAAATCATCATATTGTTTCCTTCTCCAGTGTTTGTTATGATTAACTTCCAGCCATACTGGTTAGCTTTTTCCTTCTTTTGTTCCTGCATAACACTAGTGCATGAAATGAAACTCTTATAATTTGACAAAATGCCTGTACCTCTCTGTTAAACCATGACATGGAGAACTGATCATATGGTCTAAGAGCAGGCCTGTTATGGTGAGCATTATAAGTTCATGTTAGCTTTTCACGAGATGTTAGGGCAGTCAATTGGTGGTTAGCTGATCAAAATGGCTTAACAATGTCTACACATCTTCCAACAGTCATACACACTTTGTAGAGCTACCTGCCTTGGGGCCAGGGAGCATGTCAATGCTTCTAGCACACAGTGGGGAAGGCTAAAGCAGGACAATATAATGAGAGAAATGATCATTGATTGCCCAATCTAGGATTCTAAAACAAGATGTTCACACTGTACAAAGAACTAATCAATATTAGAGCTAATCGTGGCAATAGTATAAGAGCCTACGATGTCATGCTCCATTGGTACATTTATCATTTTAAAATTACTTCTCAAGAAATACTGTAATAAAATTGTGCTGAGTGAATCCAATTTAGGGTTAAGAAATATTTTGGTTGACATACATGCCACGAAGACACCATTGTGGAGCCAGTAGCACCAGTATCCCAAATCCCTCATCTTGATAATAAAGTCTCCTTCAATAAAGTAAAATTCTTCTGAATGACCACTAACAAATCAGATCTATATGAGTCCCAAACTCAACATCAGAGGTAGGAATAATCAGCTCTGTGTGTAAATACACATTGATTAAACCAACAAAGGGAAATATTAACAATACTAACTATCCAAGTTTCATATAGGACACACAACTGATACTGATCTAATTTCATTTGAAATATGTGTTCAACGCAACAGCTTTTCAGGCCAGCCGTTGTCAAGACATGTCATTAACAATATGTAGATGTAGGCTGGGAACTATATTTGCTAATTATCAGTGAACTGGAAAGCCAAACTCAGTCTTCAACACATCTTGCATCACCCGCATCCTGGGTCAGATTATTCACAGTACCACTGTCATTAATATCGTCCCATCTGTGGAGCCCAGGTACAGTGCTATGGCAATAATGGCATGACGGGGAGTGCAGTGGAGCAGGCGGAACTGACAAGCTCCTTTGTAGCCAAGCTTGGAACACAAAAGTAGAGACAGTAGTGAATATTGTTCCCTCACCTTTCTTCACCAACCACTTCAAGATACTTCTTCTATACCACAATCTAGTGCCGTGAAATGTGTTAGGGTCTAGGTTTGTTAGGGTCTATGGTCTCAGCCCAATGTGCTGCCTGTGAGACACCCACTGCAAACCTCTGCTGCATTCTCTCCCTGGTACACAGCTCCGGGGTAAACTGAAGAGAGAAGGGTACACATAGACAGCAAAGTTGCAGGGAAGGCATAAACATGGAGAGGGACATTGTTATAACATAACATCTCCGGTTACAGCATCCACAGAGTTGAAAGTGTCACCAGTATTCTTCGCCACTCCTGTGGGACTATGGCTTCATAGGCAAAGTGAGGTGGGGATGTGTTTGACTCCTGGATCCACAGTGAATGTGCACTATGATATATAATGTAACACATCTTTATACATCATAATTCAGGATCTGATTTCTACAGTCCATGTCCCCATGTGTTTCTCAAGTGAAATGTTGGCTTAATGTTCAAGATTAACAACAAATATCTACCACAATACTGAATCTGCTTATTTATTGTGTGTGGCAATGTTTGTCTGCTAATAATAAGGATTGAATATTAGAATATGAGAGACTTTAGGGCCTGCAGGGAGGTGAGACCAGATAGGGAACCCAGAGTTCACAGTACCTGTCACACTGCAATTGCAAATTTGGGTTTAGCAATTACATTTTAGCACAGTGGCTGCAAAGAGTTTGGGGTATTGCTCTCACAGCTTCAGATTCACCAGCTCATTGCTTCTGCAAACAGATGGTGCCCTCTCAATCCAGTATATGAGGATGTTGTGTTTATATGAAGCATTACAACATAACTTGCAAAACCCTAATGTCAATGGTTCAAAATAGAATCCTGTGTTAACGGGTTATGGGAAATATCAGCACAAGTTGAACTAGTTTATGCATGGACCATCTTGGGAGCGGCAGCCATGTCATTTAAGTACATCTGCTCAAGGGCATCAATTCACTAAAATGCCAGGATTAGCAGAAGTGACATCACATGCCATTCGACCTTTACTGTTATGCACACACACATACTTACACATACACTCTCTCACATAAACACACTCCCACCCAGAAGCATGCATTCAACATACATTTGAAAGCATGTTTTACTTACCTTATCTGCCAGATAGGGTCCTATTCCAGAAAACTGTACTCCATTTTTTATTGCACAAATAGTGAATTATATTATTCACTATTTGTGTAGTAAACAAATTGTCTGAACTCCAGGAAAGTGGATCTCCAACCGATGTCCATTAGGATGAGCTGCCCCAGTGTTCCAGTCACTGATATTGCGATCTCCAAAGTCAGGGGTCGCAAAAACAGAGTAAGTGGTCTCAAGGGGCAAGCCAGGGGTCGCAGTTGTGACCCTGCAGCTCCTAAATGACGTTCATGCGTATTGCTCCAATCAAATTGTTTAAGACTTTGAGTAGCCCTGTCCTTACATATGCTCACTTTACTAAATCCTTAAATCTTACGTTCCTTAACTCTGTGCTTTATAAAACCATAATGTGAACCTGTACCATATGGTCCCTTTCAAATGTTCAATGGGAAAGTGGAAAATGTATTCATGCACAGATGCAACTTCATGTACACAAAAGACGGGGATGGAAAGGTTTGATAGACACTTTGAAATTAAAAGCCATAACAAATGATCCACGTTGTGAATCTTACACCAGTGTAATAAGAGAGTCCTCACAGCGAAATGCAATTTTAAAAGAAATCCTAAATAATCATGAATTAATGATTTTTTTAAGTAATACCAGGCTACTTAAGCACTAAATCCACCAGTATCTGCAATTTTTATATCTTTCGAATGCTAAATGTATCTGTACATTTAGACTAATGGATTTTTCTTTACTGGAAAACATTGTGCTTTCTCTGCAGATTTTCATTTGTGAAAAGGTTGTGGTTTGTTAGAATATTCAGGGTCTGTAGCATCTGTTTGTTAGCACATGCACAAAATGAGGGACTGCGGCATCTCATCCCACTTTCATGCATTAAGGAGTTCAGACTGTAGACTAGTTCACCCTTGGCTTTTGATTTTGAAACCCTACGCTATTAATAGTGACATGTGAAAGGCAATGGCTAGTGCGTATAATAACTAAATACTCCTGAAGGGTGTGCTTTAATCTACAGGTATTTTTTTCAGACATTCTCTTTGGATTACTTATAAATATTACTTTGAGTGAAGGTGAAGGTGAATTTAGTATGGTTTTAATGAATAAATTGTTCTCCTATCACTTTACTTCTGTGGGTCTGTGGATTTTCTCTTTTAAGGCATTTTGTAGTTCAAAGTAAATGCTTTGGACCCCCAGGATGAAGAGCATCAAGGGGGTTCCGAGACGCAGGTGCTAGGACAGTGGTTGCTCGCCTTGTAGCGGAACAACTGCTTGATCCCAAGATTGAATTACGAGCTTTTTAACTGCAGCAACTTTAATATATGCTATTGGAGCTGGAATTACAGCGGTTGCTGGCACTAGACTTGCCCTCCAATGGATCCTCGTTAAAGGATTTAAAGTGTTTCAATTCCAATTACAGGGCCTCAAAAGAGTCCTGTATTGTTATTTTTTGTCACTACCTCCCAGAGTCGGCAGTGGGTAATTTGCGCACCTGCTGTCTTCCTTGGATGTGGTAGCTGTTTCTCAGGCACCCTCTCCAGAATCAAACCCTGATTCCCCATTACCCGTGGTTACCATGGTAGACACAGAAAGTACCATTGAAAGTTGATAGGGCAGACATCCGAATGTATCGCCGCCATCATGGGGATGTGCAATCGGCCTGAGGTTATCTAGAGTCACCAAAGTGGCCAGGGGAGCCCAGAGTGGTCTTGGTCTGATAAATGCACGTATCCGGGGAGGTCAGCGCTTCTCGGCATGTATCAGCTCTAGAATTACAACACATTTACTTAAGTAACAGATGGAGTGATCAAGGGAACCATAACTGATTTAATGAGCCATTTGCAGTTTCACTGTACCGAATGTGTATACTTATATATGCATGGCTTAATCTTTGAGACAAGCATATGCTTACAGCAAGATCTACCGGGTAGCATTTTTATAAAAAATGTTTCTGATAGTTATTTTTGTTTCTACGACATTGCGAAAGAATTTGCTCTGCCAGGGGTGTTTGAAATTCTGGCTATTAAGATTTCTACTGCATTCTCTAAATCCAACCCTGTACCTTCCTTTCCCACCAGAGAGGAACTTTCCAGTATATGATTAGATGCTATAGAAGAGTGGTGTTGACTCCTGTTGTCCACAAAGGTCAGAGATATGGCAGTGGGTAAACTGAGTGGCCAGCTCAGGTTGCAAAGAATTGTGGACATTGGTTAGATAACGGTTGTAATTGTGACTTGTTAAGAAATTATACTTTGCTGCTGTCTTGTGGCTCCCTGAGGATCCTAATGTAGTAGCCACTTAGCGGTAGAGTTGGCATTTAACACTGTCTGAATCCTGGAGTACTTTCTAAACGAATGTGTCAAAAAATGCTAAATCCTCTTTTCAATGTGGGTGCATTTCTTAAATCCACCTTCTTATTGTGTCCAGTCAAAGACAGACCTAGCTTCTATCATGAGGGGTTGGTAAACCAGGGCAGAACAGGGGACCTAGGGAACCAAAAGGAGCTGTAGAAAAATGTTCAAACCAAACTTGCTTCCATTGTGTCTCTTTTCTCCCGCTCTGATTGCTTTCTATCTTCTTCCCTCCTCCTTCTCTGTCTTGAAGCCTTCCTGTGCCTCCTGCAATGACCTAAGGAGCTGGTGAAAGTGACTATGGCACTAGGGTGGCCCTGTACTTTCAAAACTGGCCTGTAGGGGGCTACAGCCCGCCAAGGTAATTCCTGTTGGAATAAAAGGTCTGTTTGGCCCTCTTGGTGAATGTTCAAAGTAACAACAATCTTCTGGTAAAATGCAGGGTTAAGACAATGGCATTGGGAGACACCCTGCTGACATAACCAAGTTCCTATGTATTAGAGGTTCCAAAACGGAAACTGAATGCCTGCTGGAGCTGCCAAACCATAACCTCCTCTTGAGCTCTGGATGGCTCTGTGGACAAATGAGCCACCTGAGAAAGGAGTATGTTGTTTCCACACTTAAGAAAGGAAGGGCTTGATGTAAAAAGATTGCTAATAAGAAATCGTAAATTTGCATCAAATAACAACTTGCAGTTTGCAATATCCTATTAAGAATCCACTAATATGGATTTGGTAGAAGAGGGTGCAGTATGCACTCCGATGTCTACTAAATGCATTGGTCTTTTGTAAACCAACCTATGTATTACTAGGTTAGTTCACAAATTATTGGTTCAGAGTGGGTAGTAATTCCACCTACCTCATTAATATGCATGAGAACGGGAGCAAATCTGAGACCTACTAAAATTGGTTAGATGCTCAGTCAAGCTGGGGTTAGCAGACCACCATGTCTACGATTGCTTTAAAATAAAGCATTTTTTTTTATCAACCCGTTTTCATAAAAGAAAAATGGGATGCTTTTAGAAAAGAAAATGAAACATTTTACAAACATTTTTTAGAAGCAGGAACTGATCCAAAAAATAATTTTGTTGGCATTCACAAAGGGAAAAGAACCTCTTGGCACCCTTTCCCATGTGTGAATAATTATCACCAATTTGGATTTGGTTGTAAAACATTCATGTTTTGTGACCAGATTGTGGCTGCATCCTCTCTAAAAGAAGTATCCTTCTTTAATTGTCCCATTCAGTGACTGTCTTCTAAGTACAGTCCAAAATAATAATTTCAGGTTACATCCTGAACGGTTTCCCCAATCTCACTGTGTGGTGATGACTTTCTTAATGGTAAGGTATTACCAGCTATTTTTTGTAACTCAATTCACGCAAGTGTTCATGCCCTCTCTCCGAATCTGTCATTGATATCCTGCCTATTTGGCTTTATGTGTCATGTGCTATTTAAGTGGGTTTGTGTGTGTGTGTGTGTGTGTGTGTGTGCACATGTGCGAATGCAGCAACGTAGCATGTATTGTATTGTATTGTAATCGTATTTATATAGCGCTTACTACCCCTGACGAGGCGTCGAAGCGCTTTTCGATGAGTAGCACGCTACTCCGGTACCCAACAAGAATTAGTGATGGATTAGTATAATTTAATAATGAGTACAGTTTTAGTATTATTATGAGTTAATTTGAGTTGCGGATATGAGAGTTTGTTAGTTAGATTGACTGGAGTAACGGAGGGGTGGAGGAGGAAAGAAATCCAGAAGTGTTAATTGGGAGTTTATCCTTCATTTACTCAATCCAAAGGCTTGGGATGAATAAAAGGGGGGCGGAGGGGAAAGAGGATGTGGAAGGGTTAGGGAGAGCATAGTAGCAGGGTGAGATGAATGCAGGAGAATTTAGTAGGGTTGTGTGGGAGGTCACAGAGGTAGAGTGAGGTTTGGTGAGTTAGATGTGGAGGTGGAGGGAAGAGCTTAGGCAGAGATATTTAGGAGATGAAAGTGGTCGAAGGGATTTGGGATGAGTCAGAGTGAGAATGGAGGATAGTTTGATAGAGACATGACATAAGAGTGATGAGTAGATAAGTGTGATAAAAAGAGAGCAGAAATTCATAGATATCTAGTATAACAACCCAAAAAACCAGGAGCCATGCAATGATCCACAAACATGCCAGGCACAGAAACAACATATACACATACATACACATATATATATATATTTATACACACACACACATGAATACACACACATATGCACATACAATACATAATTAGAATCATGGGTAAAAAATACTTAGTCAGACAGGTTTAAAAGAGTGTGTGTGTATTTTATTGTTATGACAGTAGCAATACATATTTTCCAAAGAAACTATAAATAAATAGAAATATACATATAATCTGAAAAAAATAATTATCCACATAGGCATATGCAGTTCATAGTTGTTTGAAAAAGGTGGTTATGAAGGAAAGAGCCAACTCTTGAGTAGTTTCCTGAAAACAAGAAAGTTATCTGTGGCTCTTATAGTTGGGGGTAATGAATTCCATAGTTTGGCTGCTTGGACGGAGAAGGATGTACCACCTACAGTCTTTTTCTTGTATGGTGGTGTTCTAAGGCAGGGTGCCAGTCTTGAGCGGAGGGTTCTTTGTTGGATGTATTTGGTAATTTTCTTTCTGATAAAAAGCGGTCCTGTTCCATGTATAGCTTTGTGGGTGATACAAAGCAGCTTGAAAGTGCATCTTCTGGCAACGGGTAACCAGTGTAGTGCTCTCAAGGCAGGGGAGATGTGGACTTGCGGCTTTATATGTAGTAGTAGCCTGGCTGCGGAATTCTGGATACGTTGTAGTTTTTTCATAACAGATAGAGATGATCCATGGTAGAGGCTATTGGCATAATCCAGTTTGGATAATACAAGTGAGATAGTAGCTTGCACCTTGTGTGGAAATCCGAGGTGGGGGAAAATGCGTCGTAAAGTCTTTAAGGTGATGAAGCTTGTGCGTGCTAATTTGTCTACTTGGGCATTCATAGTTAGTTTGGAATCCATGGTGATTCCTAGGTTTTTCACTTCCTTGGATAATTGAGGAGGTGGTCCGAGATCGTCAGGCCAGACGCACAGAGGGTCATAATGTTTCCAGTCACCACATATGAGTATTTCAGTTTTGGAGGTATTTAGTTTGAGATGGCTCCAGGTCATCCACTGATCAACGGCTCTGAGGCAACTGAAGATTTGTGAGTTTTCAATGTTTTTGGGGTCTTCTAATTGAAGTAGTATTTGTGTGTCATCTGCATAGTTCTAGCATGTGAGATGGAAATCATTGATCAGTTCTGGTAAAGATATCATGTAGATGTTAAAAAGCAAAGGTGAGATGATTGACCCTTGGGGGACCCCTGTTTTTGTGAGGTAGGGTTTGGATGAGAAGGGGGGTGAGTGGATGATATTTGCTCTTTTTTGGAGATAGGAAGTAATCCAGTCGAGAGCAATCCCTTGTATGCCGGCTTCGTGGAGTCTTTGAGTTGGGTGTCATGGTCAACCGTATCAAAGGCAGCTGAGAGGTCCAAGAGAAGTAGTGCAGCAACTCCATTTCGGTCAACTGTGTTTTTAAGATCGTCCCAGATTGCCATGAGTGCCGATTCAGTGCTTCTTCCTGGGCGGAATCCAGTTTGGAAGTCTGAAAGTATAGAATTGTCTTCAATGAATTGTGACATCTGGGCGAATGCTGCTCTTTCTATCAATTTGCCCAGGAAAGGTCCATTTGTGATAGGTCTGTAGTTGTTGGGGTCTTGCGGGTCTAGATTTGTTTTCTTTAATAATGGTCGTATGTATGCCTTTTTCAGGTCTGTAGGAAAAGTTCCTGAAGTTAAAGAGTTGTTGATGATTCTTCTTACAGGTGTGGCAGCAGAAGTAGATAGCAGGATGTTCTTGAAGATTTGTGGTGGGCAAGGGTCAGAAGGGCAACCAGAAGGTCTGCTTGCTTTGACCAAATCCATAAATTCATCCTGGGATATTTGTTTGAAGGACTGTAGAGGTTGGGATGGTTTATTCTTAAAGGGTATTTTAGTAAAGGGGTTGGTGCTGATGGTTTTCTTCTGTTTTAAATAGGAGTCCAATGTGTCTGCCTTGGTTGTGTAGTGAGTTGCTAATTTGTTAGTGAAATCTTGAGTGGTGGGATGACTTCCTTCCATGCATGTGGGTTTTCGAAATTCATTGAGAATTTTGTAAAATTCCTTGGTTGTAGATTGAGCATTAAGAATTCTGTCTGAGTAGTATCTTTTTTTAGCTTTTTTGATTGATGATTTGTATATCCTGTTAAGTTTGTGTAGCTGCAGTTTGTCTTGACTGTTGTTTGTTTTGAGCCAGGTCCGCTGCAACTTTCTGATTTGTTGCTTTATCTTTTTAAGTTCTGTGTTTCTCCAAGGTGTTGGTTTTCTTTTGTCATCTTTAGTTTTTCTGAGTGGTATTAGGACATCAAAAGCTTCCTGTAGCCACTCATAAAGTTTTGGTACAGAATTGATTGTATCTAGATCTGTGTTTGCTGTTAGTTGTGTTTCTAAGTGATCCAAATTGAGTTTTCTCCATGGTCGATAGGTGTATGTATGTAAGTGGTTGTGGGGTGTGTTGATTTGTGGAGTTGTCTGTCGGAAAGTTATCAGATGGTGGTCTGATCAGGTGGTTGGTGTGATGCTATGAATAGTAACGAGTTCAGGCTTAGCAAAAATGACATCTAGGATGTGACCAGCGATGTGTGTGGGATTGTGTACAATCTGATGTAGATTCAATGCGAGTAGGCCAGTGGTGATAGCTTTTGGATGGGGCATATTGGGTTTGTCAAACCAAATGTTTAGATCCCCAAGAATGCATAGATTGGAGTATGGTGTAATAAGGTTTGAGACTATGTCAAGAAAGGCATCTGGGAAAGTGGAGTTGTTAGGTGGAGGTCTGTAAAGGAGGAGAAAGTTACAGGTGGAAGTTGGTGTAGGGTGGCATCTGGTAAGGAGGGCTTCACAACCTTGTATGGAGATGTTGTCTGTTTTACTGAGGTTTATTGCCTGTTTGAATATAATAGCTAGTCCACCTCCTCTCTTGCCTATACGGTTTTGTGTGATGGTTTGATAGCCCGGAGGAAGGGCTTCGTGCAATACTGGTACCATGTCATCTCCCAACCAGGATTCCGTAATGAATAGTAAGTCAGGTTGTGTGTCTGTGAGCAGGTCGTAGACGTGGTGCTTGTTTTTTTAGAGTGATCGAGCATTTATGAGCTGGCAGTTTAGATAGGGTGTGTTAGTGGTAGTGTTGTTTTGTTTAGTAGAAGGGTAAGTAGTATAATGTGAGCTTGAAGCAGGAGTGTTGCTAGTTGTGTTAACTGTTTGAGGCTCACAATAGTCTTGCTTTTCAACATAGTGTTCCTCTTCCAGCAGGTTAAGGAGGCATTTTGTTGGGTCTGTGTGTGTGGGTGGTGGACTTGGTGGCTGAGAGAGCCATGAGGAGTGTAGTGTTTTTTGTAGGGTAGTTTTATTATGAAACAAACAAGGGGATGCGAGGTTGCTATGAGTGGCATGTTTTTTATTTTGTTTGCGTTTGTTTAGTGTGGATGGAGTATGGGTTAGGGGTGGTGGAGGAGCATGTGGATCATGATGTAAGCCTCTAAATTGTGCAATGGAGGAGAGGCGAGTGAATGAAGGTTGCTGGGATGGGGTGCTTGTGGTAGGTGTTTGTGAAGAGTGGGGGGGTAGGGGTGGAGATAGGGTGGAATTTGTATCCTTTGTGTAGTCTTGGGGGTGAGAGTGGGTATGATGATGAGTGTAATGTAAGATTGTGTTGCTTTGATGTGCTGATGTTTGTGGTCGGTATTGTTTTTGTGGAATAATGAGAGGGGCTATTGGTGTAGTTGTTTTTGGTGAGGGACTTGTATGTGAGTTAGTGCTGTTAAGTGGAATTTGAGTGTTAGATGGGGTGTTGATGTGTTTTGGAGATGAATGTATGAGGTGTGTAAGAGGTGGTGTGTGTCAGGGAGATAAGTATTAGTTGAGATGACTGGAAGAGGTAATATGTGTGGTGGAGTGAAATGTGGGGATTGTATGGTTGTGTGTAATTGGTGAGCAGAGGGGAAGAGTGTTTGTAGATGATGTGTTTGAAGGCAGGGTTTGGGCATTGTTATGAAGACAGGCGGTCTGTGTGAAACGAACAGCGGATAGTGTTTTTGGTTAGTATGAGTAGAGAGTGTGTATCTGGGAGACTGAAACTGAGAGAATTGTATGTTGTAGTTTTGTATTGTGTGGGTGGTGGCAGGTAGTGTTAGTGGGAGGGGACAGAGTAGTGTTTGCTGTGAGAATGAAGGTGTTTGACTGTAGTAGTTATGGGGTGTATGTGTATATGTGTTGTATGTAGGGTACTGTGTTGGGTGGTGGGGCAATGCAATATGTCTGTGGTCAGTTTGTGATGCATGAGTTGGATATCTTTGCAGATAATGTGTTTGCATGTTGAGGGATGTGTTGGGGTAGAAACCACTACTGGTGGAATGAGAATTGGGCAGCATTTCTGGCCCTAGTCCCTACCTGTCCCTACCAGGCCCAAACAGGCAACTGCCCTTGTCCTCTCCGCCCTTTGCCTCGACGCCCGGGCTCAGACGCCCTGAATCCTAGCCTTTTATAGCCCTACTGGCCAATAAGAAGCTGGTCCTAACCCTAGCCAATCCGATTTTAAACCCTGATTTAGCCAACTAATGGGAGACCCAGCCCTAATCACCAGTCACAGCCCTATTTCCTGACCCCCAATCACAGCCCCAGCCCTAAAACCAACAGCCAATCAGAATCCCAGCCCTATCCACCAATCACAGCCCTAGAACCAACAGCCAATCAGAATCCTAGCCCTATCCACCAATCACAGCCCTAGAACCAACAGCCAAACAGAATCCTAGCCCTATCCACCAATCACAGCCCTAGAACCAGCAGCCAAACAGAATCCTAGCCCTATCCACCAATCACAGCCCTAGAACCAACAGCCAATCAAAATCCCAGCCCTATCCACCAATCATAACTGCATCCCTGTAGCTAGTAACCAATGGAACACCATCTCCCAAAAACCAATCACAACAGCATATGCAACAACCACGAGGAACCTATATAAGGAGCAAGTTAACTAAAGTCCAGTCCCTGTGGCCTGGGTGGAGGCTACTGCTGCTCTATTCAGTATCTCCTTGGATACAGACAGGCTGAATCCACACTTCCAAGCTAGCAGAGTCTACTTTCCAGGTAAGGGGGAGATTGTTTAAGAGACAAACACTGCAATAGTTCTGGGCGCACACTCGAAAATCGGGCTTTTTTAAAGGCAAAAAGACAGGGGGCCAGACAGCTTTTAAGCACAATTTAAATCACACAAACAGATTAAAAACAGTCTCCTAAAACCACACTCTGAAAGATGTATGTAGTCTTTTTACTAAGAATAGGGGTGAAAAAAGGGTGGCAGAGGGGGGAAAAAAGGGAGGGGGGGGAGCCACAAACTAGCAAGGGAATTCACACAGTCACGGCAAAAACGATTTTTAAACAAACACCACTTTAAAAGAGAGTCCACAGTAAAACAAACACTTTTTGAACAATTAATACTATTTAACTAGAAGATATCTTTGGGCTCCTTACCTGGGTCTTTTTGCAATCCTTGAACACTGGGCTGTATCAGGACACAGGGGAGATGCACAGAGGAACACAAAATGGAGGTGCCTGTCTTTGGCCTTCCCTCCACAAACTTAAGGAGCCAGAGCAGGTGGGGGGCGGGTCTCAGGTGCAGCAGAGACTCAGGGAGCCAATTAGCTAAGTCCAGTCCCTGTGGCCTGGGGGGAGGCGACTGCTGCTCTATTCAGTATCTCCTTGGATACAGACAGGCTGAATCCACACTTCCAAGCTAGCAGAGTCTACTTCCCAGGTAAGGGGAAGATTGTTTAAGAGACAAACACTGCAATAGTTCTGGGCGCACACTCGAAAATCGGGCTTTTTCAAAGGCAAAAAGACAGGGGGCCAGACAGATTTAAGCACAATTTAAATCACACAGATTAAAAACAGTCTCCTATGTAAATACATATATACTTTCAGTATAGCTCTCAGCATGACTATTTCAGAGGAAGACACTTTTTCCAGCCCATGTGTCATGGACTCAGAGATTCTGTGTTGTTTACTGAGAGCAGTGTAAATGCATGCATATTGAGGGCTAATGCAAGTTCATAGAATCCCATGAGCCACTTGCACAGCCGTATGTCCGTGGTTGGCTACAGATTCTTCTTACTGCTATTCATGCCTTCTCATACTAAGCAAAAGCAAATACGTTTTTACTGCAAAATTAAAAGCCCTCAATCGATATGTGTATAACATGTGGACATGTATTGAACAGTTATAAAAAAATAATTACAATAAACAAGTTTTCAGAATTTGCAGACAAAACAGCAAATATCCTTCCCACGGGTTAATAACAAGAAGCAGCAGGTTTTCATAAATTACATATATTATTGTTTGCCAAGTTTACTCTTATTTTGGCTAATTTGATAATGCACATTAGCAAACGCTCTAATTTGTTAGTATACAACAGCCAGATGAAGATGGAGCCAGCATCATAAAGAGATGGCAAACTAGTTAGAATTACAAAACACATCACCAAACTTTCAGCATAAAAGTTATGTGTTTTTGTTCAAAGAAACACATACACCAAACTAGCTTTTGTGTAAAAGGTGGAATTAATATGAGATGATTCATTTAGTTGTTTTAGGGAGCCTGTGCCATTAGTAGACTTTTATTAGCTGCAGCTTTAATGGGATAATGCACCCTACCAGATCTGGTATAGCATTGTATCATCGGTTTTGCAGTGCATTCAAGGCTTCAAAGCTATACAGCCGTAAAATAGTTTAGTCCAGTGGTCAGAACATTGTGTTTGTGATTAATGGAGAACATTCAAAAACTGAAATTATGCAGGTCATCCAGCATTGCTTAGACATTGCTTAGACTGACTTAATTGAAGCTCTAAACAACAAACCATCCTAACACTCTCCGCTCTCAGTAATAAGTTATAATCTGCCAGTATTTACTTGTGATTTTATATAATGCTACAAACCTTGCTTTTTCCATTTGTAAGAAGTAAATACCCGACATTATCTGTACTCGATTTAATGGGGACCAGCGTACCGTCCCCACAAGGAGGCTGAGCAGATCTTGCTGGGAAGGGAACTTTCACGTCAAGCATTTTATCTCACAAAGCCATCCTGCGGACAACAGTAGGTTAAGGTAATTTTTAACCGTCTTTAATTTTCAGGGAATGCCTCTGAATTGTGGAAAGATTTTATGTTTTTTATTATATCTTTGAATCACTATGGTTTAAACAGTGAAAACGTACGATTTTAAAAGTTAATTTCTTTTTTCTTAACAATACATTCCTAAACCGAAACTGCTGTTCCACTTGCAAAAATATGTAATACTGAAAATCTGTTATGAAATCACTGTATACCAAGGAGAATGGAAAGCGACAATATGATATGACATATAGAAGCCACTGAGAGCATTAAGGGCCAGATTGCCAAGAAATTGGTGAATTAGTACTGATGCGCCAGCTTGCTTGCGTTGCCCCTGCCCCACCTAAGGAGACCATGTGTGCGCCGTATTTACAATGCGCCGCACCATGGCGATCGTTAGGATAATAGCATCAGTAATTTTTACGCTATTGTGGCGCTTTGTTTCACTAGCGTCAAAAATGTTGATGCTAGTGGAACAAAGTTCAAAGAAGCCAAAAGGTTAATATGGGTGCATCATTTTTAATCCTGCTTTCAAGAGGAATTAAAAATGACACCAAAATGGCACAGTGAAATCTTGTAGATTTCACTGCGCCATTTTTGTGGGCTTCCTAATGCTGGAACGCTCCCCTTGCATACAATATGCCTGATGCAGGCCTAATGTGATGCAAGGGGTCACAAAGTGGTGCAATGCATGCATTGTGCAACTCTGTGAATATAGCGCAGTAAAAATGGCCTCCTCGAGCCACATTAGCGTTAAACAAATTATGCTAGTGTGTGCAAGGAGGCGTTAGGGCTTTGTAAATCGGGCTCTAAGTGCGCTTATGGCCCTCTGGGGTTTGGCTCAGCAAAGAGTAGAAAATGGACTGGACACAAAGCCCAGTGAGGCCTTCTATTTTTGATTTGCCTCCCATGTTTTGGTTGAAAGAAATACTGCAGGTACTCGTCTTCACAGTTAGAGAGAGGGAGAGAGCGAGCGAGAAAGAGAGAGAGAGAATCCCTTTTTTCAATATGATGAATGTAAATCATAAAAGTACACAATTCATTAAAACTAGAAACATAAACATCTCAAGAACTTGAGTTTCAGACACAAGCTAAGAACCATGAGAAACAAAAACATTTATTTGGTGTAGATATAAATTGCACATACAGTAAACTGGCCTCGCTTTACTGAAATTTATTGGTAATAAAAGCGGCCAAGTAAAATTATATTGTAACGTGTTATATTTGGGACAAATTACAAGAGTGTGCAAAGTATCCGAAGTAGCAGCCAGATAACATGCATACACGGAACTTGGAAGATTTTTACTATCCTAATATAAGTCAGAAGTCTTCTATGATGGGAGGTCATCCTAGCGTAAAATACAGTTCAATGTTATTCATTGATTTACCTATAGAAAAATGGATTAACAAATGTTTGGGCATATCAAGAGGTGTTCTTTTTTTCACACGCCATAGCAAAAAAATGCTTGCTTGACCACAAGATGCCCACTTTGGTAGTACAATCTGGGTCAGAGAAAAGATCAGATCTCCCAGGATCACTCAAGGTGCGCCTAATATAGCGCAGCCAGAGTATACAGTGCCAGCGTTCTAAACTCATACAATCCCTTAAAATACTTCTGTTAAAAATACATTTACCTTTCAACTCTACTGAGAGACAGTAGCAATGGGTGGATTTGAATAAAATCTGTAATGTATCCCCTTGTGGATTTTCTCAGAAGGAACGCTCTGAGGGCTCTTTAAAACCCTTCTCAGAAATTAGTTTCTGCTCTCTGAATAGAGTTGCAAGACTTATGTCTCCAGATCTCATATCCAAAGCTGACTGTTAAGATACATTTTGCTTTGTAAATGACAATGGTCAACTTGATATGAGTTTGTCCCAGACGTCTGGATAAATCACCTATACCGTGAGCATCTGCACTGAAAGACTGTACATTGTTATTAATCAAAGGGTGCCATTAAATTGAGTGTCCAATAAAATGCCCAGATATAGAAATGTATTGACTCTACTAATGTATTCGTCATTTATCAGATGTTAACTCTCTTTGGTCCAAAAACCATGGTGTCACAACTCAATCTTGCGCCCTATGCTCAGTGGGTATTACTTGCTGGACTCATGCCATTCCTTCTACTGTGGTGCCCTTCTGTCTCAAAAGCCCCATGACTCCCTACTCCCATTAAGCCTAAACCATTGAATCTCCTGTAGTGTTATGCAAGTTCCATCAAGTTTGCACCTGCAAATGTCATGTGCCCTGTTGGTATAGATCAGTTTTCAATAATAACCATTAGAATGTACCATCATGCATTGGGTTTCGATGTACTTGTTAATGTAAATTGATGTTTGCACTTGCTGCTTGATAAGCCATGCCCATTTGTATGTAACACATGATTCTTCCCAGATTCCTTTGGAAGCCTCCATGTTCGACGTGTGCTCTTCTTGAACACTCTTGGCTTCCTTTATAAACAGCCCCTCCAAACTTGCATTGGGGCTTGGCATCATACCTGCATCCAGACCCGCACTAGTCTTTGCGAAGTCATGCACAAGCAGCTTCCCTGCACTTTTCTCTTGAGTCAGCGCAAGCTTCTTTCATGCACTCATCTTCTGAGTCACCCCGACTGCCCTCTCTTTGCCTCTGCACCATTGGCAAGTCTTCTGGAAACCACTGATGTTCCAGTCTTCCAGGTTCTTTCTGATGACTCTGAGATCCTGACTCCTGAGAACCCTCACAGCCTCTCCTCCATGATGTGCGATTCTGTCTCATCTTTAACTTCTAGCAACAACCCATCTGCAGTCTCCGTACTCCTGTAAAGTACTTCTCAAGTTAAGTATCTGATTCAAGGTTAGTGTGCACTAATCGCTAATTATTGTTGCAGGCCAGTCTATTACCCCTTGCCTCTGTCATTGGATATCTTTGCTAAATCTTGGTTTTCTGAACTGTTGCCCATGGACTAGAGACTCTCCCCTGAATCAGCCTGTACCTCCAATCTTGAACTAAATGTTGTAGTGTTTTTTGCCATACATTGGGAGTGTTAACGATTCCAATCTGGAACTGAGAGTAATTCAGAATTCTAGTATATCTTGGGAGTCCCCACGACTCCAATCTGTGTTTCAGTGGTAACCATGTATCTAGATACTCTAGGAGTATCTCTCACTCCAATCCATGTTCCTAATGCAACCTTGGAAATTGCGGCAATTCCAACCTTGTGTCTCAATGCAATCTTCTTTCTAATATTATCATATTTTCAAGTGTCAACCAATGCTCAGAGTTTAATTCTGGGAGTTTCGATAACGGTTTTGTTTCATGTGAATGTACCTCATTGAGTCTTGACCAATGTGTAGTATGCAACCTCCTAGAGTCGTCCCATCTAAAGGTAGCTAGTGACGGGTTATGATCGCTGCGAACATCCCAGACCATTTCAAATTTAATAAGGGAGGGAAAGAAACTAGCTGACACTAATATAAAATCAATAGTTGAACGGTGACCTCTTCCCTTAACACGTTCTGTGCCGGGGACTTAATGGTTACATCCCACGGCACAGTACTCCTGTGTTACGTCTTGGCACCGGCCCATGGGGGGAGCACTAGTGCACACCCCATGGTCCTAGGGCAAGGATGAAAGGTGAAGCACTTCCCCTTCCTCCCTACCCTCCCGTCAAATGAAGTAATCGCTGACATCACCAGAGGGTACCGGTCCCGCTGGAAGCCATTTGCTTCTAGCGCGTCGAGGAGTAAACAGGTAAGTTTCTCCTCCGGTGGTGGGGGGGAATTCCTCTAAAAAGAGCCACCGGGGAAATGAAAGGGTTTTCCTTTCCCTCAATGTCTCTTTCAGCATTCCTGCTGCCCGATCGCACCGTGATCAGGCAGCAGAAATGCCCACTTGGGCAAGGGTCGCTCCCCATGGGGTCACATTACTAATGGCCATTTCTGGCCCCTTTGGGGGCAGATCGGCCTATTTGTTTAGGCTCCTCTGCCCGGGGCAGAAGCCACAAAGACACTGGGGATTTGTTTCGGTTTTTTTTGGGGGGGGGGGGGTGGCACCACTTAGGCAAAGGTTGGTCATTTCTGCCCTCCATGGGGGGATTTCGGCCTATTGTTTTAGGCCCGTCTGCCCCCAAGGGGGACAAAAGCCACAAAGACACAAGGGATTTTTAAAATGTTGTCTTTTTTGAGTGGGGGCCCACCCTTTGGGCAAGGGTTGACCCCCAAGGGGGACACAGAACTGTGGCCATTTCTGCCCCCATTGGGGGCAGATCGGCCTATTTTCTTTAGGCCCATCTACCATGAAGGGGGGCAGAAGCCACTTAGGCAACAGGGATCGCATGTGTGTGTGTTTTTTGTTTGGGGGCTGCCAATTGGGCAAGGGTCGCTCCCCATGGGTGCACATTACTAATGGTGAGATCTGCCTAGGCCCATCTGACCCAAAGGGGGGCAGAAGCCACTAAAATGCCATGGATAGTTTTCGTTTCTGTTTTTCTGTGTGGGGGGGGGGGCAACCCCTGGGGCAAGGGTCAACACCCTCCAAAGGGGGCACTTAACTGTTGGCCATTTCTGCCCCCCCGGGGGCAGATCGGCCTAGTTTTTAAGGTCCATCTGCCCCCAAGGGGGACAGAAACCACTAGACACCAGGGGAAATTTCTAAATGTTTGGTGGCGGGGTATTTGTTAACTGGCAAAATATTTACATTTGTGATTACAAGGGTTTATTTCTCCTTTTTGTTCTAGTTCAAAGTTGTTGCTTCCTTTGCCTTGACTCCTTGCAGTTTTGGCAGTGGTAGACCTGCAGTTTGTGTAGTTGCATGTTTTAGGTAAGAAAAAACAATTTACTCCAAACGAGTATTGTTGCCATGCATGAATTACATTTTTGTAAGTAGTGTACTAAATGCAGGATTGTGTGTGAAATTGTCCTTAGATTTGTGCACGATGATATTTGTCTTATGTCTAATATTCTTTTCTTTTTTTCTTTTTAGTGGGATATTATTGGTGGCTGCTGTGTCTGTGCAGAGTAGTTGCTGGCGAGTCTAGGTTTTTCAGCCAAGTGAGCAGTATAGTTTTTGAGTACATAACTCTTTGTGATAAAGCCACACTTTGTTTATTACATATCTCACACAGTGCTAGTGGTTGGTGGTGCATTTGTCCAGTTACTTTCGTAGGAAGCATCATGGGATGACCACTCAGCAGGTTGTTGGTATGCTTTTTGAGTCGTCTTCTGATTATCATTATGAAACTGACTCTGCATCCGAGGCTGAGGAAGAAGTGAGAGATTCTGGCAGTGAATTTTCTGTCCGAGAGGAATCTTTTTATGAGGAAGCCACACTCAGTGCAGATGAAGGCCCTATTTTAGAGGAGGACACTGATGTGCCAATAGTGCAGCAGCCTGGGGCTGAAAGGTTTCCCATTGGAAGACCTGAACTCTGGGTGTAGAGTGAATACCGAAAACCTTTTGCCTGTCAATTTCTTTCAGTTGTTTATGGACGATGTATATTTGGAAGAGATTGTTAGGCAGACTAATTTGTAGGTGGAGCAGTATATGAGGGACAACGCTGCCAGGCTTAGGCCACACTCTAGAGCTACCCAGTGGATTCCCACAAATTTGGAAGAGATGAAAAAGTTCTTGGGCTTGACTTTTTTGATGGGGTTGATAAGGAAGCAGTCACTGGCTTCTTATTGGTCTACTACTCCCTTGACAATTCTTTAGCCTTGCCACAAGATCACCCTGATTCTGACCGTCTTTTTAATTTAAGAGGGGGCCTGTTCTTGATCATTTTGTAGATTGGTTTTCAGAGGTCTATGTTCCAGGCAAAGACACAGCTGTGGACGAGTCTTTGGTCCTGTTCAAGAGTCATTTTGTTTGTAGGCAGTACAATCCTAGCAAGAGGACACGGTATGAAATTAAAATGTATATGCTGTCTGAAAGTAGTACAGGATATGTTTATAATTTCTGGGTCTACACTTGTAGATAGTATTCAGGTATTGACCCCTCTAGCTGTCCGCCCACTATTGGAGTTAGTGAGAAAATTGAGTGGGAATTTGGTAGACGACTGTTTAACAGAGGTCATTTATACGTAGATAACCTCTACACTGGAGTTCAATTGTTTGGGGAATTGTTCAGGGTGGACACTGTTGCTTGTGGTACAATCTGCTCTAACTGGAAAGGCTGTCCAAGGGAACTTGTCTGTAAAATGCTTGAGAGGGGGCAGTGCAGTGCCTTGCGGAATGATGAGCTCGAGCTCTGAAATTTGCAGACAGGAGGGATGTCTACATGCTAACTACCATCCATAATGAGAGTACTTCCCCTGTGACTGTTTGGAGTCAGGTTGCCTAAGTGCGCAAACCTGTGTGCATTTTAGATTATAATAAGCGCATGGGAGGTGTAGATAGAGTTGATCAGAGGTTGGAACCTTAAACTGCTCTTCGTAAGTCTTACATTTGGTATAAGAAGTTGGCTATTCACCTTTTCCATTTGGCAACTTTTAATGCTTTTGTTGTGTTCAAGAATAGTTCTCCAGAGTCAAGGATGACATTTGTGATATTTCAAGAGTCAGTCATAGAGAGCCTTGTTGTGGTGGAACAGGCAAGAGTTCCTAGAGAAGTAGTGGTGGAGAATGTGGCTAGATTGAAAGATCACCACTTTCCTGATCACATTCCTCCCATGCCCAAAAAATACTTTCCTGCTAAGAAATGTAGAGTCTGCACCCGAAGAGGTATCCGAAGGGAGACTCGTATGTACTGACCTAATTGTCCTTCAAAGCCTGGGCTGTGTGTGGCTGGCTATTTCAGGAGCTACCACACCCAAAAGAATTACTGGGAACTACCTTGAGCGTAAACTTCCTGTTTTATATTTTCAAATGTTCCGTTTCACGGTTGGCATTACTGTAATGTATTTAGTTAGAGCTTTTGTGTTTGTAGTTTTGTACTTATTTATAATTAGTTAGTGATTTCTTTGTTGTTTAAAAAGAAGGGATGGCGATGTGCCCAGAGTGGAGCTTGGTTGGCAGTATGCATGGAGTGGAGTCTTGGCTGGCGGTGTCCATGGAGTGGTGCTTGGCTGGCAGTGTAAATAGTGACTTGCTGTTGGCCACTGTAACACACTGCTAGCCAAACGCCAGTCAACAGACTCCCATCAACTGGTGTAATTGCTGCGTCAGGCATGTGGGCGGATAAAAGTGATGGGCCATTGAATGGCGTTTGTCTGTTGATGCGAGTGTTGTAATGTGCTTGGCCCACGGCTGGTAACATGAATGGCCTTGTGCATGTCACGTATGATAGGTGTGTGAATGGACTGTAAAACGGTTGGTGCCTTGACGTGGCTTTACAGCTCATGAGCTGTGAGTCATTGGTTAAGTTTTTTGGCCTTTCAGTTATTAACAGTGCATTTCATTTTTGTGAAATCTCCTGTTAATAAAATTTGATCGGCTGAACCATCACTCACCCTCGTGCCAAATCCAACCAGTATGTATGGCAAAAATGAAAAAACCTGCTCCGCGGTAATCAGGGGTCGAAGCACACCCATGACATGCAAGGTGTCTCAGGTGGGACCCCGATGATGAAGCATGCCACCAACATAACCTAAGTGTGTTTCTTTTCAAAATGTTAGTGTTTGGATCATCACAGAATTAAGGGTAGTGTGCTTGCTTCTTCTCTGGGGAAAAAGTACCAACTCTAGATTAGATTGAAAACTGGACACCCGGTGGAGTTCGGGGAGCTGTGGCTTGCGTGGATGCCCCAATATGTTCTTGCCTAGGCTCCTCTGCAAACCTCAAAATATGCTTTAAAAAAATCACATTTTCCTCACTTTTCTTTGTAGGATTGCCACGCTGGCACAAATTTCCGACCACCCAGTGTTCCCCTCAGTCCCCCAAGTAAAATTAAACTTCACTTGTGTGGGTCCCCAAAGCAGAGTCACCCTAAAAATGCATAATACAAAAAATCGTGCTTATCAACTCGCTGCACTATCCCTTCAATCTCTACATGTTTTTGGGTCTTCCCTGTTGAAGGCACCTGGGCCACACACACAGGTATCATTTTTATTGGGAGACTTGGGGGAGTGCTAGGTAGAAGGACGTTTGTGGCTCCCCTCAGATTCCAGATTCCATCACCGAAATGTAAGGAAAAAGTGGGGTTTTTGGTCAAATTTTGAGGTTTGCAAAGGATTTTGGGTAATAGAACCTGGTGAGAACCCCACAAGTCACCCCATCCTGGATTCCCCTACGTGTCTAGTTTCTAAAAATATACAGGTTTGTTAAGTTTCCCTAGGTGCCAGCTTAGCTAGAGGTCAATATCCACAGCTAGGCACTTTGCAAAAAAGTCTGTTTTCTTTGGAAAAAAGTGATGTGTCCACGTTGTGTTTTGGGGCATTTCCTGTTGCGGGCACTAGGCCTACCCACACAAGTGAGGTACCACTTGTATCGGGAGACTTGGGCGAATGCTGGGTGGAAGGAAATTAGTGGCTCCTCTCAGATTCTTGAACTTTCTATTACCGACAAGTGAGGAAAACCTTTTTTTGCCAAATTGTGAGGTTTGTAAAGGATTCTGGGTAACAGAACCTGGTGAGAGCCCCACAAGTCACCCCATCCTGGATTCCCCTAGGTGTCTGGTTTAAAAAAATGCACAGGTTTAGTAGGTTTCCCTAGGTGCCGACTGAGCTAGAGGCCATAATCCACTGCTAGGTACTTTCCAAAAAACAAATCAGATTCCAATGTGAAAATGTGATGTGTCCATGTTGCGTTTCCTGTCGCTGGCATTAGGCCTACCCACACAAGTGAGGTACCATTTCTATTGGGAGACTTGAGGAAACACAGAATAGAAGAACAAGTATTATTGCCCCTTGTCTTTCTCTACATTTTTTCCTTCCAAATGTAAGACAGCGTGTAAAAAAGACATCTGCTTGAGAAATGCCCTGTAATTCACATGTTAGTATGGGGACCCCGGAATTCAGAGATGTGCAAATGGCCACTGATTGTCAACACCTTATCTTGTGCCCATTTGGGAAATACAAAGGTTTCCTTGACACCTATTTTTGACTCAGCTCATTCATTGGCTCTGGGTACCTGCACTTCTTGATGATCCTACAAGCCCTATATATCCCCACAACCAGAAGAGTCCAGCAGACACAACGGTGTATTTCTTTCAATATAAATCTGCCATAGCTGTAAAAAGTTATAGAAGAAAGCGTGGACAATGACTCTTTTCTCACCTCAATTTCAATTTTTTTTTATTTCAGCTGTTATTCTCTCTAGGGGCACCTTGTAGGATCTACACAAATGGCCCCTTGCTGAATTCAGAATTTCGTCTACTTTTCAGAAATGTTTCGCTGTCAGGGATCCAGCACTGGTTTTACACCGATTTCTGTCACTAACTGGAAGGAGGCTAAAAGGACAAACAAATGGTAAAAATGGGATATGTCCCAGTAAAATGCCAAAATTGTGTTGAAAATGTGGATTTCTGATTCAAGTCTGCCTGTTACTGAAAGGTAGATTATAGCACAGCAAACCCTTTGTTGATGCCATTTTCAGAGAAAACACACTTGCTTTTATATGCAGCACTTTTTTCCAGTTTTTTGTAAAAAAAAAAACGAAATTTTATCTGTATTTTGACTCATTTCTTGGTCTCCTCCAGGGGAACCCACAAACTCTGGGTACCTTTAAAAACCCTAGGATGTTGGAAAAAAAGGACACAAATTTAGCATGGGTAGCTTATGTGGACAAAACGTTATGAGAGCCTAAGCGCAAATTGTGCCAAATAGCCAAAAAAAGGCTTGGCACAGGAGGGGAAAAGGCCTGGCACTGAAGGGGTTAAATGTGGGTACTGAATCAGCAGAATTGAACTCATCCCGAGCCAGTAAGTTAACTAAGTTAAACTCTGAAACAGATTATTTAGCAACTTCCTCGTCGGATGTGAAGAAAGTGCACCTGATCAAAAACACAGGAAGGAATATTCCTAACCTCATTAAAAACACTAATAGTACAAGGGTGCAAGTTAAGATCTCATGACACTAAGATCAATGCAAGTTTTGTCAGGTCCATAAAATATTCCTTGGAAAATGTTCTTGGCTCCATAACAGGGGCTTCATTAATTGAGACAGAGTTATGTACATTTATCATCGGCAACCTTAATTATTAGAGAAGTTCAAAAGAACACATGAAATATTTAAGAAGTTAATAGGGACCTTCTCCATTTTATAGCCCAGGCCCAACTTCACAAAGGGCACAAGGCTCCCTTTTGGTCTACCATGTATCAAGGTTACCACATTAACAAAGAAGATGACACAGCCATTCAGATGTAAGCTCCCCACTGCATCACAGGTCGCTTGTAGACAAATGATATAGTTACGTTTCAGCTGCCTAACATCATGCTCATCTGAAACTAGGTCTCGTACCTCTGCTACATTCCAGCTCACCACTCTCAGAGACCTATAAAAAAGGGGAGAATCCAATTCCACCAAGGGTACTGTTTCAGTAGGGGCAGTGAGCCAGTCTTGTTCATCAAGCTAGGCTAGGGGTACAAATCTATTATTAAGCTGAATGTTGGCCCTAGGACCCATATAAGCATGAGTCAAAAGTCCCCCAGTGGCAGGCTTGGTGCCCCTCTCAGTGGAGACCTTGCACATGGTGGTGTACAAGAAACCCAAAGGGTGGAGTAAAATGTTGCTTCTCAATTATGTGCTTTGTTCCCTATTAAATAAAATGTGTTCCACCCACTAAGGTTTCCAAAAATGAACAACAATATAATTACCTGACCCTTGTTTGTAAGTGAACAGTGAAAACATATGTATGATTTTAAAAGTTAATTTCTTTTTCCTGAACAATATCTTCTTTAAGCAAAACTGCTGTTGTCCTCATAAAATTCCCCGCTTCCAAAGACATATAACACTGAACAGCTGTTATGAAGCCACAGTACACAAAGGAGAAGGAAAAGTGTCAATATGATATAGCTTATAGAGGCCAATGAGGGCGTTAAGTGTGCTGTGGCCCTCTGGGACTTGGCCCTAGCAAAGAGTAGAAAATGAACTAGACACAAAGCTCAGTGAGGCCTTCTATTTTTGGGTCGTCTCCCATGTTTTGGATGAAAGAAATACTGCAGTCACTAGTCTTCACAGTAACTATTTCAAGTAAGAACTTCATCCTGAGGTTGGCCTTTCGAACTCCCATTTGCTTCAGGGACTCTTTGGTAGTTTGAAGCACTGGATGAGGTAAGCAGATCTGTACACGATGTCGGATTTCAGCAACAGGGTTCACAGATGAACACGAAGATAGGTGCAATTATCTATATAATTATTAGAAGATACTGTGTGTCATGATCTGACAGTGACAGGGCGAGCCCTGATGAAGCTCAATTGTGAGCGAAATGCGTTGGCTGCTCGTAAATGAAGGAATAATGAATTAAAAAACTACTAAAATCAAGTTGGCTGGAATAAACTTCTAAATTCTGACTGCTGGACCGAGTGTTTGAAAGAAGCTTTTGAATAAGACTTACCATATGTGTTACCTCTCTGCTTTGTTGTACAATTTCTATGGTTAGGTTTTTGCGTATCCAACGAAAAGAGGTGGGCAACAAATTTATATATGTAAGGATATTACTGGTAGTGCGGTACACTGGCCTTAGAGGCCTAGGTCGTTTATGTGGGATTCGCCTGCTATTTACATATGATAACTTTAGGCCCTAAAAAGGTGAGGATATCTTTCCAATCATTTGTGTCAGAGGGGGTCATTCTGACCTCGGCGGTAAAAGGCGCTTACCGCCGGTCAGAAGACCGCCACAACACCGCCGCGGTCGCGGTAAACCGCCACGGTCATTCTGACCCGCAACTGGCAAACCGCCAAAAACCCGACATCCACACAAGTCCGCCACACCAAAGGTCAGCGAAAAAATGGCGATGACCAAACCTCCACCGTCACGCCAACAGAAATACGCCCATACCATTCCGACCCACGAATCCACGCGGCGGTCTTTCAAACGCGGTATTCCATTGGCGGTACACACCGCCGCGGTCAAAATACACACACCCTTACAAAACACAACCACATTGGACAATTTGAAATACACACACCTGATACACATACACACACCACTCCCACACACCCATTACAATATAAAACACACACCCTCATCACCCACAAACCCTTACTACAACAATTGCGACTGAAGGCCTGAGAGAGACTGAACAGCTTAGAGTAGACCATAACACAGAGGCTAAACACAACATCACCCACACAATTACAACGCACAAAACACCATACACCACCACACACATCACACTCCACAACACATACAACATCCCTCACCTCATCCACACCACCCCATGGCACCCCAAAGACACCCAAGGTTCTCTGACGCAGAACTCAGGGTCATGGTGGAGGAAATAGTACGTGTAGAGCCCCAGCTATTCGGGGCACAGGTGCAGCACACCACAATTGCTAGGAAGATGGAGCTATGGCAAAGGATAGTGGACAGGGTCAACGCGGTGGGACAGCATCCACGCAATCGGGACGACATCAGGAAGAGATGGAACGACCTACGGGGGAAGGTGCGTTCCATGGTATCAAGGCACAACATTGCGGTGCAGAAGACTGGCGGCGGACCCCCACCTACTCCCCCGGATTTCACAGCATGGGAGGAGGAAGTCTTGCACATCCTGCATCCTGAGGGCCTCGCAGGAGTACGCGGAGGAATGGACTCTGGTAAGTCAATTCTTAACTACTACTTCCCACCCCCACCCCACCTGCATGCCAGCACATACCCCCACCTCCACCCTCACCCCCACCCCATCACATCAACTCCTTGCAAATGTCCCACAATCACAACCCACCCATCCCAACACCTAGACCTGCATGCGACCACAAAGCATGGACACCCATCATCAAAGCATGCCCACTGCGCACACACATCACCCCCACAAGCCACCCTCACAAAAGCCCCCACAAGGGAATGCCTGCACTTGGGTACACGGACACCCACCCATCACACGATATGCCACACACAGAAACAATAACCATACCCTTATACCCCTGCAGGACCCGAACGCCACCACACCGCCACGGAGGGTACAGAGATGTCCATTCCACCCCCAGAAGAGGCCCCCAGCGATGACAGCAGCTCTGTCGACCTGCACCCAGATGACCAGCCCGGCCCATCGGGGACCTCTGGACAGTCGGTTCCCCACACACAGCCACAGGCTACAGCAGACCGAACCCCCTCTGGGAACACCAGCACAGCTCCCACCCAGCGGGCCCATGCCTCTGTCTCCAGGACACGTCAATCAGCGGTGTGTCCGCCACTACAGGGCACCCAGGTTGACCCACCACCCCAACAACAACAGGGACCTGGGGGCAGTGGTAGTGGGCACACCGTCCAGGGGACAGAGGCCCAGGGAAACAGGGGAACTGGGAGGGCTGCTGTGCGACAGGGGGGGGGGACAGGCCCAGGGAACCCACTCTCCAAGAGGCCCTCACCACCATCATGGGAGCATACCACCACTCCCAGGAGACGATGGCGACGGTACTGGCCAGGTTCCAGGAGATCCAGGCACAGCAGGAGGAACGGTACATGGGGTTCAGAGACGAACTCAGGAACATCGGTTCCGCAATGGGGACCATAGTCCTGGCCCTCAACCAGACAGTCACCACATTGCGGGACCATGTGGCACCACAAAGGGCCCCTGTCACTAGCCAGGACCAGGAACAGCCTACCACCTCCGCCAGCGCTAGTGGACAGGAGGCCCCCACACAACGACAGGCCACCAGAACCCCACCTCCTGCTGAAGAACAACCACCCCGCAAGCGGAACCTGAGATCTCACAAGAAGACAGAGTAGGATGCCAAGACCCCCGCCAGCATAAGATACCCCCTGATGTCATCCCACTGTCCCACATTGTCACCCTGTCCAACCTTAAACTGCCCCTGCTCCATCCTTCCACAGGCATATGGACAATGCACCTGTGAGACTGAAAACTGGACTCTGCCATGGACATTAATCCACCCCAACCCATCACCGTTTTACTATCATGTACCTATATGTAGCACTTGAAATAAATCACTTATTGCACGTACAATAACAGGAGTCTGCTCATATTTTACTATTATGTATCACACATAACGGTGCTATTATGTTCTGTGACATTGTGATGACAACATACCAATGACAACAAGGTGTAGTCCATGGGCAAACAAATCAGAAGTCACGCAGTTGGTCAAACAGCTCTGAAAAGTGAATAGAAAGTCACAATTCAGTTAAGAGGAAATGGTGGGGAACACAGAAAGTAGAGATGCAGGAGGCCTGAAGTAAATGTAAAACGGCGTGGGTGATTCTTACCTGTGTGCTACTGAAAATACTGTTGAATAACTGTGTCCCTGTTGTCCGTGTCGTCCCCGTCGTCTTCCTCCTCTTCACTCTCCACAGGCTCCACAGCTGCTACAACACCACCATCTGGACCATCCTCATGCAGGAAAGGCACCTGGCGTCGCAATGCAAGATTGTGAAGCATACAGCAGGCCACGATGATATGGCACACCTTCTTTGGTGAGTACATTAGGGATCCACCTGTCATATGCAGGCACCTAAACCTGGCCTTCGGGACCCCGAAGGTCCTTTCTATTATCCTCCTAGTTCGCCCATGGGCCTCATTGTACCATTCCTCTGCCCTGGTCCGGGGATTCCTCACTGGGGTCAATAGCCAGGAGAGGTTGGGGTAACCAGAGTCACCTAATAACCACACACAGTGTCTCTGTAGCTGTTCCATCACATAAGGGATGCTGCTATTTCGCATAACATATGCGTCATGCACTGACCCAGGGAACTTGGCATTTACATGGGAGATGTACTGGTCAGCCAAACAGACCACCTGGACATTCATCGAATGATAACTTTTTCTATTTCTGTACACCTGCTCACTGTCTTTGGGGGGAACCAAAGCCACATGGGTCTCATCAATGGCACCAATGATGTTGGGGATATGTCCAAGGGCATAGAAATCACCCTTCACTGTAGCCAAATCATCCTCCTCAGGGAAAACAATGTAGCTCCGCATGTATTTCATCAGGGCAGACAACACTCTGGACAAATCCTTAGAAAACATAGGCTGAGACATCCCTGATGACATGGCCACTGTTGTCTGAAAAGACCCACTTGCCAAAAAATGGAGTACTGACAGAACCTGCACCAGAGGGGGAATCCCTGTGGGTTGGCGGATGGGGGACATCAGGTCTGGCTTCAGCTGGGCACACAGTTCATGTATAGTGGCTCGGTCAAGTCGGTATCGAAGTATAATATGTCGTTCTTCCATTGTCGACAGGTCCACCAGCGGTCGGTACACGGGAGGATTCATCCTTCTCCTCGCAAGTCCCAGCGGACGGTGCCTAGGAAGGACAACATGGAGTACAGAGTCAAGAAACCCACAGGTTCGTACACACAGCTTGCACAGTAATTGTATCGCTATGCAGTGAAAGGCTTGTATGAGTGGCAATGCAAGGCCTAGGCCTGTGTGACGCAGTAGAAATTAAGCCATGTGGGCCCTTGAAATGGCGGCTGCCTGACCTGAGAAGTGTGACAGTGGGATGTGAGGTCAATGCGCTGTCGTGGCACACCGTGGCGGTAGGCGGTCGAAGACCGCGGTGCGAAGGCGCATTGGTTAACATTGAACCCTATGGGTTTCATTAGCCAATGACGATGTGCGCCGGCGGTCGGGGTACGCACCGCCGCGGTACGCACCGCCGCGGGCGTGACCGCCATTTTCTAGCTGCTTAATCACTCGAGACCTGATCATCCACAGGAGAGGACCTATACTGCAAGTGCTGCTGTGACCTCGGTCTGGAAGATACAATGGCTGCTGCGACTGGGGAAAGGGCCCCTGCCTTCACTTCTGAAGAGTTGGAGAAACTTGTGGATGGGGTCCTCCCCCAGTATGCGCTACTCTACGGTCCTCCAGACCAACAGGTAAGTATACTGGGTGCACGTTGAATGGGCTATGCCTGTGTTGGGTAGGGTGGATGTAAGATGGTGGGGAGGGGAGCAAATGAGGAGGGCAACGCACGACAGATGAGAGCATGTGCCACATGGCAAGGTTGGGGAGGGGGGGCCAATCACATCTAACATGCAGAAAACTGATGATATTTCCTTTCCCACCCTGTACATGTCAAATAGGTCAGCGCCCATCAGAAAGTCGACATTTGGCGTGCCATCGCCAAGGACGTCCGGGCCCTGGGGGTCCACAACAGACGGGGCACCCACTGCCGAAAGAGGTGGGAGGTCATCCGCCGCGGGACCAGGAAGACCGCCGAGTCACTGCTGGGGATTGCACCCAACATAGGAGGGGTGGCAGTCGTACCTTGACCCCCCTGATGTCCCGGATCCTGGCGGTGGCCTACCCCGATTTGGATGGGCGCGTGAGGACATCACAGCAGACACAAGGGGGTGAGTATCAGCACATTCTGCTATATTTGCGCGCAGTGGAGGTGTCTGGGTTGGGGAGGAAGGCTGTGGGTGACTTTAGGCCAGGGCGCTTTCTGTAGTCTAGTCCCCTCCTTTAGGCATGGCCCTGTGCCCCCGCCCTCCACCTCTGTAGGGTGCCAAGTACAGCTATCCATGGTCCAGCATCATCCATGTGTGCATTTGTTGTCCATAGACCTGTAGGCCTAGTCACAAGTACTGAGTAGTGTACCCCGAATGCGCGGCGTAGTGCAGGAGGCTTCTGTGTCTGTCCTCTCCGACAACGGTGTTGACAATGCATGCACTCAACCTGTCTTTATTTCTCCCCCCACCTTTGTTCTTTATCTTCTTGTGCATGTGTGCATTAGCATCATCAGGCGGAGGAGAATTGGCATCGGAGCACGAGGGAGCTGCAACTCACATGGCCCCGGTGGGCCATGCTACAGACACCGAGGTCACCAGTGATACGGAGGGCGAGGGGAGCTCCACAACGGGGACCCGTGGAGACATCAGCGACACCGACACGTCCTCGGAAGGGAGCTCCCTTGCGGTGGCGGCAACATCCGTGCCCCCCGCCACAACAGGTACAGCCGCCACCCAGCGCACCAGCCCCGCCCTCCAAGCAGCCCCTCGGCCTTCGCTCCGTGCCCGCTCGCCCAAGAAGGCGGGCATCTCCTTCGCCCCAGGCACCTCAGGCCCTGACCCAGTTACCCCTGCTGCCCTCAGTGAGGAGGTCATTGGCCTGCTGAGGACACTCATTGTTGAGCAGTCTACCCTTTTGAATGCCATCCAGGGTGTAGAAAGGGAGGTGCATCGGAGCAATGCATACCTGGAGGGCATTCATTCGGGTCAGGCTGCCCATCAACGATCGTTCAATGCTCTGTCCTCAGCACTGACGGCAGCCATTGTCCCTGTTTCCAGCCTCCCTCTTCTAACTGCCTCCACCCAGTCCCAGTCTCCTGTTCCTCAGCCTATCCCATCCACACCATCTGACCAGCCTGCACACACCTCAACACCCAAGGGCAGCTCATCCAGACATAAGCACCACAGATCCCACAAGCATTCACCCAAGCAACATCCAGATGCAGACATGGCAACAGTCACTACCACCTCTGTGTCCCCCTCCTCCTCGTCTCCCTCCTCCCTCCCTGTGACGTCTCCACTCACACCTGCATGCACACCACCATCAGCCAGTACTTCCATCACCAGCACACCCTCCAGTACAGTCCGCACACGTGCAGTCACCACCCCCACTGCCATTTACACGTCCCCTCTGTCCTCTCCCACCGTGTCTGTCACCGCCTCTTCCAAAACACACAAACGCAGGCAGCCACCCACCCAACAGCCATCCACCTCACGACAGCCTACGTCACAAGCACCTGCACCCAAAGACACCACACCTGACTCTCCTACAACCACATCCTCTTCCTCCACTCCCATTACCACTACACCTACCCGTCCCTGTCTTTCCAAATTGATTTTCCTTTCCAACCTTGACCTCTTTCCAACCACTGACCCACCCCCTCCATCTGGTAAGAGTCCTAAGAGCACCTCAGCCACCACCAGCCCCGCATCGAGGGCGAACATTGTGCACGGGTATTGGAGTCCACCTTTTCCCAGTGCAGATACATCGGCCAGGGGGACAGCCAGCCCACCCCCTGGGAAGAGAACCCGAAAAACAAAGGGCCGGCGCGAGAAGGCTGACACGGCTGCCACCAAGGAGCAAAGTCGTGGGCCGTCACCTGCCACAACATCAAGGGGAAGCAAGGGCCAGAGTGCCTCATCGAAGGAGGGTAAGGGCAGCAGGGCGGAGAAGTCAGCCAGCAGGCACGCGGAGCAGGAGGGCCCCACGAGTCCCATACCGGGTGTGACGGAGGACACCCACGGGCCCAGGACTCCATCACAGGAGGGGCCAGCAATCGCACGCTCAGAGGGCGACTAAGCAGGGAGTCCTGGCCAGGTCTGGCTCCCTTGAAAGACAGGACAAGCACCGCTGAACAGGCCCCCGCCGTGAAGAAAGGCACCGCTGAACAGGGCCCCGCCGTGAAGAAAGGCACCGCTGAACAGGGCCCCGCCGTGAAGAAAGGCACAGCTGAACAGGGCCCCGCCGTGAAGAAAGGCACAGCTGAACAGGGCCCCGCCGTGAAGAAAGGCACAGCTGAACAGGGCCCCGCCGTGAAGAAAGGCACCGCTGAACAGGGCCCGCCGTGAAGAAAGGGACTGATGAACAGGGCCCCGCCGTGAAGAAAGCACCGCTGAACAGGGCCCCGCCGTGAAGAAAGGCACTGCTGAACAGGGCCCCGCCGTGAAGAAAGGCACCGCTGAACAGGCCCCCGCCGTGAAGAAAGGCACCGCTGAACAGGGCCCGCCGTGAAGAAAGGCACCGCTGAACAGGCCCCCGCCGTGAAGAAAGGCACCGCTGAACAGGCCCCCGCCGTGAAGAAAGGCACCCCTGAACAGGGCCCCGCCGTGAAGAAAGGCACCGCTGAACAGGCCCCCGCCGTGAAGAAAGGCACCGCTGAACAGGGCCCCGCCGTGAAGAAAGGCACCGATGAACAGGCCCCCGCCGTGAAGAAAGGCACCACTGAACAGGCCCCCGCCGTGAAGAAAGGCACCGCTGAACAGGCCCCGGCCGTGAAGAAAGGCACCGCTGAACAGGGCCCCGCCGTGAAGAAAGGCACCGCTGAACAGGGCCCTTCCTGTCAAGCACCGCTCCGCTGGGCCCCGCCGTCTCAAGCACCACTCCGCTGGGCCCTTCCTGTCAAGCACCGCTCCGCTGGGCCCTTCCTGTCAAGCACCGCTCCGCTGTGCCCTTCCTGTCAAGCACCGCTCCGCTGGGCCCTTCCTGTCAAGCACCGCTCCGCTGGGCCCTGCCGTCTCAAGCACCGCTCCGCTGGGCCCTTCCTGTCAAGCACCGCTCCGCTGGGCCCCGCCGTCTCAAGCACCGCTCCGCTGGGCCCTTCCTGTCGAGCACTGCTCCGCTGGGCCCTTCCTGTCAAGCACCGCTCCGCTGGGCCCTTCCTGTCAAGCACCGCTCCGCTGGGCCCTGCCGTCTCAAGCACTGCTCCGCTGGGCCCTTCCTGTCAAGCACCGCTCCGCTGGGCCCCGCCGTTTCAAGCACCGCTCCGCTGGGCCCTTCCTGTCAAGCACCGCTCCGCTGGGCCCCGCCGTCTCAAGCACCGCTCCGCTGGGCCCCGCCGTCTCAAGCACCGCTCCGCTGGGCCCTTCCTGTCAAACACCGCTCCGCTGGGCCCTTCCTGTCAAGCACCGCTCCGCTGGGCCCTTCCTGTCAAGCACCGCTGGCCCATTGACAGTACCGGGTCTGTGTCGAGCTGGTGTTCACGCTGCACTCTGGGCACCCTGCCTCCTCCAATACCAGTGGAGTCGGGTATCCATCTGATGGACTGTGGCTTTGCACTCCCCAGGATGGCACAGTGGGCAATCCACCCACTGTAGAGACTTGTGAGACTGTGGCTTTGCACTCCCCATGATGGCACAGTGGGCAATCCACCCACTGTAGAGACTTGTGAGACTGTGGCTTTGCACTCCCCAGGATGGCACAGTGGGCAATCCACCCACTGTAGAGACTTGAGAGACTGTGGCTTTGCACTCCCCAGGATGGTACAGTGGGCATGGAGGCCCCTTGTGGATCTGGCGTCGTGGACTCATGTGGCTGAGGTGCCCCCCCTTCCCTTCCCCCTGAGGTGCCTGTACTTTTCTCATCTGATGCCCCAGCGGTGTTCTCTCCAACGGAATCTGGTCTCCTGTGTGGGCTTTGCCCATGTGTTTGTGGACATTGGCCCACGGACTGTGGAACTTTGACAAACTGAGCAGGACTTATTGACTATGTATATAGCTTTCGCACTGTTCATATTTTTTTTTTTAGATTTCATAAAGATAATTTTCCATGACTTCAATGAACCTATTTTATACATAAATTTAAATTATCATTTTAATTATGTCTTTGCATTTTTCTGGGGGGTTCGGGGGGTGTCACTCTGAGTTGTTGCTCTGCATTGGTGTGTAGATAGTGGGGGTGGGGGGGTGGGTGTGTCGCGTATGTGTGTGCCCGTAACCTTTTCTCGTCCTCCCCTGTGTCGTAGGTGCAGTACTCACCGTTGTCGTCTGCGCCGGCGTTCGTACTCGTGGTAGATGAGCAGGTAGACAATAGCTGGTAGGATGTTCAATTCGGGTTCCATGCTGTCCTCCGTCCTCGTGGAGTGTGTAGAGGTAAGCGTTTTCCCGTTCGTAGTCTGTTTCCGCCGTGTTTTTATCGGCGGGGCTCCCGCCCCGGAAAAGGTGGCGGATTGGTGAGTTGTGATAGGGTGGGCGGTACTTTGTCTGCCGCCTGCCTGTTGGCGGTGACTGCCGCGCTGTTTGCCTGTCCCGCCGTGGCGGTCTGAGTGTTAAAGTGGCGGGCTGTGTTGGCGGTTCCCGCCAGGGTCAGAATTCATTTTTTTTTACCGCCTGCCTGTTGGCGGGTTGGCCGCCGCTTTATCACCGACCGCCAGGGTTGGAATCACCCCCAGAGTCTTTTTAAGTACTGACTACAGTCAGCTTTACCTGTCTGTTGCCCAGACCTGTTTTTTCTAATACATAACATATATGTAGAGTCTGCTTTTGGGCAGCCCCTTGTTCACGAGTGGATAGCTTTGTGGTCTATCTCAGGTGTCTGCTCTTGATTAGCCTGCTTTCCTCCATAGGCAAGTGTTCGTACTGCTCAGGAGCATTTTGGCCTCACAGTGTTCTGATTGGATGAGTTGAATCCTTCCAATGCCTACTGAGGGAATGTTTGTTAGAGATGGCTTTTGAGACCGCTTTGGCTTTCCCAGACCATTGTTTTTCCCAAAAAACATTTATAATATATGTACTAGGAGGAATTTTGGTGAGTGTGCTTCATCCATCAGTCTGTTAAATTTGTTAAATTGTCATTCACATTTTTCTTCTGCCCTCACAGCATACGCTATGGGTAAGAGGGTCAGCTCATGTTAGCCACTGGCTTCTTTCACTTTCTGTGACTGCACAAAAAATGTGAATATTATTCACATCTCTGAGTGACTTCACAACAATGGTGAATATTATTCGCACCCATCTAAAACAGTACTACTTTTATTTGCAAAGCTGGTTCAAAGTATGTGCAAGACCTGCCAGCCTTAAAGTTGTCCCACCCGCATGTTTTGCCTTCCTCCTCCATTTTTTTTTTGTACCTCATTTTTGCTTGCCTTAGTACTCGGCACACTTTACTACTGCTAACCAGTGTTAAAGTGCTCATGCTCTCTTCTCTAAACACAGTAACATTGGCTTATCTCCAATTGGAATATTTAGTTTACTTATAAGCCGCTAGTAAAGTGGCACTACATGAACCCAGGGCCTGTAAATTAAATGCCACTGGTGGGCCTGCAGCACTGGTTGTGCCATCCACTTAAGTAGCCCTTCAAACATGTCTTGGGCCTGTCATCGCAGAGCCTGTATGTGTAGTTTTAAACTGCCATTTCCACCCGGCAAAATAAACCTTTTACATTACTATACAAGTGAGCTGACATCAGAAAAAACACACTTGTGACTCAGGAGAGCAAGGAAGAATTACTGGGTATAAGCCTTTAAAATAACCTAGGAGATTCAAGGAATAGACTCTCCTTCAAATAATGACAGTCCCAACCAGGTATTCCTAACCCAGAAAATCACAAATGAGGAACTGTTTCAATCAAAGACCAAACCAGATTTGTTTCCCTGAAATGTCATTATAATGACTATCACCCACTCTAGTAGTGGCATGCTTCATCATTGGGTCCACCCCAGCCCTTAGCGAAAAACTCAAATTAAATGTTCACTATTGCAAAGCATGTCTCCCATGGGATAAAACTGGAGTTGCCTTATTACATTTTATATGTAATTTCCAAATGGGAAGAGAGAATCACTTCAGGTTTGGTGACTCTGGAATCACAATTTTAAATCCTAACTTAGGATAAAGCCGAATTTTAGAAAGTTGGCATTTTTTTCCACCTTATCCATTTAGTGCCTGCAGCCTGTCTCTGGTCACATGATTGGGTGTAGCTAACAGTTGGGCTTTGTGTATTCCTCCAAGAAAGCTGCACACTTTAGGGAGCTTAGGTTTTCCTGGATGGGCCATCACTGGCAGATTGGGAGGGAAGAGCTGGGCACAGACCCACGTATACCTGAGTAGGCTATGTTCTGCCTTCACAAAATGGGCTACATGCCCTCTGTAATTAGTCTGGAACCAGGACAGGGAAGGCAGGATGCCTGGTCACTTCAAAGGGAAACCTCTAGAAGCTTCTCCTCCACTTCAAAGGCAAAACTGGGTATAAGTACTGAACCTCAGACACCATCACTTCAGTACATTGCTGAACCTGTGGATGCTTTGCCAGAAAGAAGGACTGCTGTGCTGCTGAAGCACTGACAATCTGCTGGGCTACACTCTGTTGAACTCCTGCTTTGCTGTGCTGACCTGCATGCCTGCTGCTCTCTTGCCTGAATGAGAAGGACTGGACCTGCATCTCTTGAACCCAGAGTGACTCCAAGGGCTAGTTGGCTAGTCTCTTGATCTGAAGCCTTAGGGACATAACAGGCTTCCAACAATGTTGCATCTGCACATGGACTCTGTGAGTCTACCCTGCCATGTAGTGCTACCCAGTCTTAAGCCCTTGGAAGTGAGCTTAAGGTGACTTGCCAGCCTCTGTGGATCCACCGGGGCAGACGCATCTCCTCTACTGCATGGTACAACCCTGAGCAGAATCAATGCATCTTCCATATTGCCTAGACTGGACTCAAACAACTGCATCACCGATGCAGCCCTCATCACCTTCAGAACTGCCACAGTGTGATGCAGCCTCATTGCAGGCCCTCACATCTCTCGCCAATGGCAGCCTCAACATCAAGGCCTGACTCTGCATCGCCAGCTCCTCAGAACTGCCGCATTGCCCCAACTGTGTGGAGCATCCCCGATTCCGAACTCTGCAGTGCAAGCTCTCATTGACGCGATCCTCACCCTCGATGCAACAGGACCTCCCAACCGCAGTCTCTCCGCATCTCAGAACCGCTACATCTTCAAATCCCCGGAACGCACCGTAAACCACGATTGAACGTACTTTCGTTCAGCAGGTCTACGTGGGTGCCTGTTCTGGCCCACAGTCCATCACGATCAGCCTTATCTTGTGACCTTGACCAGATCCAACATGACTGGATAGCCACAGTGAGCACTTTACACCTTTTGGCACTATTTTCTCTAAAAGGTTTAAAATTCAGTATCTTTAGTTCTAGTGATTGGACGTTTGTTGTTTTGGTTTGACTTATTTATTAAAAATCACTCTATTTTCCTATTCCTGTTGTGGCCTCCTTTTCTGGTGTCTTTTCAGTGTTTTACTGTTTGACGTATTGACAAATACTTTACACATTGCCTTTGAGTTAAGCCTGATTGCCCTGTGCCAAGCTACCCGAGAACTGAGCAAAGGATAATTTAGGGTTTGCTTGTGACTTCACCCGGAAAAGGATTGTGGTTGATGCTTGAGAAGGGTTTTATCACCCCACAACCAGTAACCCCATTTCTTACAGTATGCTTTCCTATTTAATTTATTTTTTATATCAACTTTAAATATCTGCTATTATGCCTGCACTCTTTTTAAAAGATTAAGTTATAAAGTGTTTGAGTGACAATGGGTTAAATGTACAGACATCAGGAATACTGATTTCCTAATTGCGATTATCTCTGAATCGCAATTAAGAAATCGGTATTCCTAATTCCCGGCATACTATTGCTGGTTGACATTATTTCCATCTATAAAAAAATCACACTCCTCCACTTTCTCATGTATTTCTAGGGGTGGGCGAAATATTCCATTCTGCCCACAGAATAGGTGAATTTTTGGCCACTCCACATTACTCATTAATGCAGGGTTATGGCCAAATTCTGAAAAATGCCACCTGGATGAATTTTTCTAACGAGAGGCTCCAGAAAATGTGAGCTGGTGAGCACGAGCAAGATTTAGCGTCCTCTAGTGTGATTTTCTCACACAGGTCGGTGGCTGGCATTCGCAAGGGCCCGCCGTCATACATCTGTCGGTTGAGTAGATTTGCAGATGCTCAAGTAGATTTTCTATTCGAATGTCAATAGAATCAACTCGAATGGCCATGCATTCATGAGCAATGCATGGTGCCATTTATGCTAAGTTTCACAGCTGCTCGCGCTGCCAGCACTAAATTGTAGCACGACTAGGGTGAGATGCATATTTTCCACCTGTTGGCAGAAGTCCGTAGAATCTTGCAGTTTTTCTGTAACTCTGCAGAATTCTACCCCTATTTATTTCACAGTGATTCCGTTTCTGTATCTAGTACCACCACAATTGTCCTAATCTGCTTTCTGTTCCAAAATCGAAGACTGCAGCGGGCACATCTAGTGCTAATGAGCTCCAAACAAAATCCATTGCCAAACAGGTGAGCCCTTGCTACTTCAAAGAGATTCCAGCACCATCTGCAGCCACTGTTTCAGGATACGTGCTAGGAAGAAGGTATATGACCTCTGTATGCATCTGAATAGTCCTCATTAGTTAGGCTAAGTACACAGTGTGTAACATCTCAGAAGCCAAAAATCTAAAATAGATTTCTCAAGTCTGATTACAGATTTAGGTATTTCAAAACAAATTAAATTATTGCTTTTACCAATCCAGTTTTTCAAACTGATACTGAAATAACATCTGAAATTAACAGAGATGGATATACAGCAAAACTGTCCAGTTCTCAGTGATGCAGGTATCTAACTGAAAACGACAGACAGTTAGAATGACCAACTTGGCATTTCAATTTTCATAACAGCCTCTTTGCAGCAGCCTCGTCTTCCTATACTACAACTGTTTAGTAACCTATTACTTATTTTATAGCTTTTAATGATAGCCTGTGAACCCACTGCACCAGGGCAGGCCCACTGGGAGTTTCACTAAAGAGGCAAAAACATACTACATTTACAGATAACACGGGATGAGAGTTGTTTGGCGGGCTTCAGCCCGCAATGGAGGTCATTAGAATCTAGAGTTTAGAGACATTTTAAGGCATAAGCTAAGAGGATTCTGATACAGGGCCTCCACTTTTCAAGGGGCCCCATTGTTAAGGTTTTGTAATAGTCCCAGACTGTCTAGGGTTTGGAAATTATAAGCTTTTTTTGAGTTCATAGTCCCTGTTCAACTGCACAGGCATTGACCTTTATGCTGTATATGCAACTTACTGTGCAGTGAAAATTGGCATTTTGTGCTCCCTTTCAGACTACATCAACCTTGTAGAGCTGCTGCCAGACTGGTATGTTCACAGCCTATTACTACCTCACTCAAAATACCAGTCCCAAGCACCTGAAGCAGTGCAGTAGACAAAAGCACCAATCAACACTGTATGCCTGAATGGCGCTGACATACTAGCTACACCACAAATTATAGGTCGAAGGGATGGATGGATCACTAATTTCTCTGCTTTTCTGGCAGAGACCAGCTGGAGACTGCTTTGCCAAGACACGGCCCGAGGGCAGGCCACGTGTCAAAGTGCACTGCAGAGCAGCAATATATATTTCATTCATGACTGCATTGTCCATCTGGTGCTGCTGCTGGGTCAGTGCAATCACAGTCTAGAGCCCTGATGCAGAGTCCATGTTCCTCATGGAGCTGAGACAGGAGTGAAGTCAACATAAAACACACCCTCTTTAGGTATAGGCCCAAAAGTGAGGCACTAGTCCACATGCAGCTATATTGTTCACACATCTAGTCTTATTGCTTCTCTGTTGCTGGCTATTTGTTCCAAGGTTGGGCCCAGATGGCGGCTGACTAAGGAAAAGTGTTGCCAATAATCCAACCATAGTTGCAGAGGGCATGAATAGGTTAAAAATGGATATTAAATTCAGAGTTGTTCTGTGAATGGGAACCACTATTATGTTTGACCCGGGGCCCCTAAAATCCTTAAAATGTCTCTGCCACAGTCCCAAAAAAGAAAATAACACAGGGGAACCATGGGTGGTAATACACAATTCCAACAGTGCCTAGAGGCAAACTGTACAAAAAAACACATTTAAAAATAGAGAGACAAGGATATAAAGCAATTCACTCACAGTCACACAATTTGTGGTAATGAGACAAAAGGATTATCAAAGAGGAATTGATTTTCAAAGGTCAGCTACCTATCTCCTTGAACATGCTGGGGCATTTCCATCCTTCGCAGGAGTCAATGCTAATCCAAGGTCAATGGATCTTTCGACCCTTCTAAGAGTGGTAGAGCCATGCAACAAAATTTCAACATAAACCAATTACTTTACATGGAATGACTAATTTGGCCATACAAGGAAAACTCCAATCAGGAATAAAGCTAAGGAGTTCTTATTACAAGCTCAAACTCTGAGTCATGTAGACAATTCTCAAAACAAAATTATAGAGATAAAGTATCACCTAGGGTTGACCAAGGTGACGAAACAGGTTAAGGCAAACTAACATTAAGAGAACTAGGCATTCAATAAAGGTAACATAAAACATCAGAAAAGTATCTGATGAACAGAAAATAAGCACTGCTCAGATTTAACAAGCATCTAGTCAGTTCAAATCGTTTTTTATCTAAATCAATTTAGCTGGGCACAGGGCACCCTACAGATTAACCAGTCAAGGTATAACATGTATTGGGTGGAACATATGCAGGCAAAAGGCAAAAAGAACAAAAGGGACAAAAAGAATTTGGAAAAAGATAATATCAGACCTTAGAACACTAACTAAAGTAGGCAAAAAGATAGATGAAAAAAGGGAAAGAATCAGCAGGTCAGAAGCTTGGTCAAGAGTCTTCTTCTTTGGGCTAAGGAGGATATCTCTAAGTCTCAGTGAGGCATTTAAAAAGACAAAGGGCAGAGAGGTGGAGATACCTGTCCAATGGGCTCAGCCGTCAGGATTCGTATAGGGATCCAGAATTCTGACTATGACCAAAGTCCAACTGGTCATCCATATTTTAAAGTTCATACAGCAATCTGAGACCTCAGGGTAATAGTTTGTTTGGCATTGACAGGGCATTATCCAATAGCAATTGATCATACAACTATCATTCAAGAGCAAGCGATCATACGACTCCAAGCTGCAACAGTTCAATACTTTCCCAAGTCTGTCATAGGAACAGCATCCATCCACATAGCTTCATACAAGGTCGAAACAATTCTTCAAATTGCTAGTCCACAGACGAGGATGTTCCAAATGCAAGGTCAAATTCACAAACTAACTATGTGTAAAACAACAGTGGTTTATTAGTAAAGCTAGTCTTCTGATGGGTATGAAGTCTGAAAAAAAGGTGCACGTTCACTGAATAAACAACATTTTCTGCACAGTCACGAAATGCAGGCCTAACAGATCTCACTTAGGCTAAGGCAAGTCAATTACTAAAGCATATAAAAACATCAGATCAAACACATTTTAATATGCGAACTATGAACTCTGTATTCATAATTCTTCAATAGTATTCATGTTTCAATATCTTTAAATCGAAATAACTCCATCAATGCATTGCAGTCAGTATAACGTGGAACTGCATTTCAATATTTTTGCAAACATATTTAAATAATTAATTATTAGAAATCCAATACTGTTTCTTTACAAACTATTAGTTTAGAGACTAAATTATAACATAATATTGGTTTAATCCATTAAACATGTAATTTAGTCTTAATACTACAGGGGTTTAGACTTTTAGTGCAAATGCACACTAACATATCTCGTCAGTGCATCACTTTACAAGCAAACCGTTATTGCTGCGGTTAACATAATGCTTAAATCGTCACCTATAGGTGATCACTGTGACAGGCGGGACAGTACTAAGATTTTTGCTACACCAAACACTTTTACAATTAAACCCCTTTTCAGCTCAGTGAACCGATTAAACATTTTTGAAAGGCAGAACTTCACAACCGTAAAAGAAAATAAGTAAAGTGAGTTTGTACAATGAGATGAGTTCACTGTTTGGCAAAACGAATCCGTAAATCAGAGTGTGTTAATTAGCTCACATAACATCCATGTCAATATTTGGGGAAAAACAAGATAGAAGAAAACCAGAGAAATGAATGTTCGCAATATGCTTCTTGGGGAGCAGAACGGTTTAAGAAGGAGAAAGCTGAAATGGCATAATTCTTAGCTGAATAAAGAGTTACATCTTCTTACCACAGTGGAAGGGTTAAGAAGAGGTTGCTCCTTTATAAGAGGCAAAAAAACTGTCAGGACTTGAGCTCGCCCTTCATGTGAAAGCTGAAGGGCACTGGGGCTTTGTGCGACTGGCGTGGAGTCACGTCACGGTGCACTTCAAATGAACTGCAGGCCCAGCCCTCAAGGGAGTAGAACAAAGTAAACTTGAGCTCTGGTGATCTTTTTATTGAAGGCCTAATCTGACAGTGATCTATGTGGCGACTGCCACTGCAGGCCATTGCAACATTTAGAGAAAGGTATGCAGGTTTTAGTAGCCTGCAATGCTTATTTTTGCCGCAGCCGAAAAGAAAAACTAAATCGGACGGAAGTTCCTTTAGGTGGTTGCAGTGATTAGGCGTTTGGTATAATCACAAAGGTGGTCATTAGCACAGCATTTCCAGCTGTTCAGTAGCGATCTTCTATTCTGCTGCAGCGGCAGGATTTGGAAATGACTCTGCTCGTCGCGACTGCCCAGTGAGATTGCTAATAAGTGCATAATAAGCGCGACTCTCGGTTACCAAACAGAAATGCAGTTGACAGGTGTGTAAATAATGTAGCCTCTCTCCTAGACACAGCCTAAGATGGGAAAAGGAGAGGTTGGCTGAATTCAGTTAACCCTTAAAAGCCTTTGCACATATGGTGTTGAAAAAGGGATGCATTAAAAAATATGAACACTTTCTTTCCGTGACACCCACTATATTCAGAGTAAAAACTGATATTAAAATATGAGGATCCTGAATCTGACAACACAAGTTTTATTTACAATTATTTCTGGGTGCATTTATAGTTCCCCTTTTCTTTAGTGTACTGCCTGCAATTCATATAAGAAGATACTTTGCATCACTTAACTTTTCAGGTAAATAGGTAAGTGAACTAAAGTCAAACTTTTTCACATTCAAAAACATTGATACTCACAGTCTGGGATTTCCAGAAAGTCATCAATCATCATTATTTCGAGATGACCTGTAATATAATCCTGCAAGTATCTAGATTTTGTAATGATTTTGTTTTTATATTTCAAACAACAATAAGAAGTGTGGTATGGCACAATCACTGTGATTTCTTCTGTAAACATCATTAAACTGAGTCTTCATGACTACCTCAGGGTGGTTTGCTATCGTCAGAGTTGGAGAGCAATGAGTACCTTCTATGAACCTTCAGAGTGACCATGATAATCATCCACCCCAAGTCCTGCTTTCTATAGGACTCTCATTGCTCCCAAGGTGAAATGCGAGAAGCCTAAACAGCGGGTCTCCCTACCACTCCAGTGGGTTTACATTTGTATCTAGAAATGTTTAAATGTACTTGGATGAGTTCCTATATTACTTTACTGAAACCATTGCAGGGCCCGAAGTATGAGAGAGGGTTTCACATTTAATATGCATCATGACAACAATGCTCTTGAATTCAGGAATTCGTTTTTGCAGCCATCATGTAGATGTGGGTATATGCTATCTTGAACATGGGCATTTCGTTTGGGCAGTTTTTCTAGACCTCCAAATAATTTAAAATACATGGAATCCTGCAAACCCTTTATAAAAGCCTCCCTCTAGTTGAAATTTTACAATTTAGTTGCGATGTCTCTCAAACCTGTAATAACGAAATGATGTAGCAGCTCAACTAAAATATTGTGGAAGTCACAAAGCCTGCTTTCAGAGTTACAACTTGAAAATGAAAGTGAAGTCACAGAGCACAAACACTTCAGTTTAAGCAACATTTTTCTAAAATGAACAGTGATCAATAGAGAAGAGACATTTATGAGAACATGTTCATTTTCTTTATGCTATGGGTAATCACAAGAAACGCAGAACCTCTCTGTGTGATTCTATATATTTTGAGCTACAGAAGTTTTTAACTCTGACTTAAAATAAACCTATTCTAATATCTTTTTTGCAACTAATTACTAACTGTTTTCTGTGTGTTTAATTTTGCACCACTGATTTCCTTTTTATTAATGTCTGCAATTATACTGTCTCTTTCATATGAAACAGTAAGACACCACGAATGTAAGTGGTTTACAGGGCTATGGGACCATATATTACAATGAATAAAATGCCTTCTGCCATATGCTAAAAGAATACTGGGAGTCATCTTGGAGTTACATAACCTTTTAATGCCATTCTGCCTTCCTCTATATGGTCTCAGAATTCCTCAAGGACTTGGAATAGCCTTATAATTTATTGCAGAGTGTGCTTTATCCCATATTTCCTGCACAGTAATATGTATTACAAGGAATATTCATTTAATTGACTTAAAACTAAGGGCCTGATTTAGAACTCGGTGGACGGGTTACTCCGCCACAAAGGTGACGGATATCCTTTCGCTGAAATTTATATACCACAGGACATAATGGGATTTAGAATTCGATGGACGAGACATCTGTTACTGTTGTGACCCATCCTCTGTGTTCTAAACCAGGCCCTAAGCCTGTACGAAATTCAAATTATACCTTTGTAATGTAAATAATTTCAGGAATTGTGTGTTATGCTTGTTATGCAATATCATGCCATTACATCATTTCAAGTAATTGTGTCATTTGTGCTAAACAATTGCTGCAAATGTGGTATTCAGAGTAACAATTTACAGTGTACAAATGGAACAACAGAATGTAAGCGGCTGTTGTTTGCGTTACTTTGGAGGGGTTTTGAACTTTTTTTTTTTTAGTGATATGTATTATTGTGCCACAATTTGCTGCAAAGACGCATCTCCCGCTAAAAGATAGCACAAAATTACAGATTTGCAGTTTGTGTAATTAAGGATAATTTCTAGTAATTTTGCCAACATGTCATGTAATTACGTAAAAGTAAATTATGCGAATTTCACACTCAAAACCTCAAGACCTATGGATTCCTCTGCTCAAGAGTTTAGACTCAAAGCTCTTTGTCAGCTCCTTGGCAAGCATTTTTATAGCCTCAGCCAAAATGGCATTTTGCATTTTGATCTCTCCTGCTTCTGGCAATCTGGTGCCCTCTTTTTGCCATTTGCTATGGTGCTACAAAGCAACTGTCTACAGTGACCTCTTTGTAACTTTCTCACACTCTATATCCTTCTACTGTTTCCGCTCTTACTCTTTGCAATGCATAAGTGCTACTAGGGCTTGGAGCCTTCCTCACAAAGTTTATTTTGGATAGGGTTATGTCTGGCTGCTACACATAGGCACACACACTCTCACACACACACAGGCACACACACACAAACACACACTCTACAGGGCTTTCAGCCAGCCCTCTTCACCTCTTCATCCATTGGTATATTGAATTTTCACTCACATTTAGTTTCCAACCACCACAGCATGTTGCCTAAGGCACAGGATCGGCACAGGATCAGTCTACTTCAGCCGTTGGCTTTTCGGACTATGAGTGACAGCATTTGCTCTTGCGTCATGTGCACATCCACAGAAATAGTAGACGCCTTCGATGACAGGGGATAATGGGCAAATGTGTGCTTTTTGTATTTTTTTCCTTTTCCATTTTTGTTTTGGTGAGGGCCTGGTAGCTTCCCCAGCATTGATTACTCATTTATATTTATAGCTATGCATCATGTTCTTACTTCAATATTGTCTCAAGAATTTTTTAAAACCCTTATTACAAACATCGGTTCAAGAATGTTGCCTATGCATGTATGTGCATGTACAGGCATGCATGGGTGCATATATCTGCATTCTTTTCTAATAACTTTTTACCAAAAAAAAATCATAAACAAAATAAGCATTGGCAAAGTCAAATGGTCAGCAGCTAATACCAGACCTATTGGTTTTCCAGTGCTTTGCTTCATTGTAGCTACACAGATAGACACTTTTATTCCACGTAGTAATTAACATGAAACCCTGTAGAAGATGGATCTTACTGATATACTCCAACTACATTCTCAATTGTTTCACCACATTTTTCAGCCTACTTTAAAGTTTCTAGGGAATACAAGGTCACTTTGCGAAATAAGCTTACTCTCTTAATTCTCATGCATATATTGTATTTGTGCACATAAATCCTTTAATAAATAACTGAACAATAAAACACATTTAAGCATTAAACTTTTAATTGAATCGGTTGTGAAACCAAAACATATCAGAAAAAAAATGGAACACAAAAACAGCAGTCTGACATTAGATGTTATAAACTTCTCCAATGTCTTAAAGTGCAAAAAATGCTAAATACATGCAATCCTGATCCAGTAACTGGTTAATTTAGTGCACGGTTTACATATGCCTAACATAGAACCCTCAACAACCACCTTGGTCAGAAGAGCAGTCAAGATGTATCCACATCTCGCATTTAATTTGAATTAAGGCAAATCCTCTGCTGAGATCAAGTACTGCAGTCCCTTTTTATAAAACTACATTAAAATATTTCTTGATTCAATTGCACATTGTCTGCTAGGTCTGCAAACTGATTTAGTTGGATGCCAAGCTTACTGTGCATGCACATCCAGTAGTTTCTATTCTACTATTATTGGGACAGGTTGCACCAAGCTTGGAACCAATCATTTGCTACTATTGGAAGTCACAATTCCAAATGAGGATGACCTCAAAATCTATGGTTTAGTACCAGAATATCGTGTCAGACATACATATTGAGACTTAAATATTGTTTACAAACCCTACTGGAGTTAATAATAGAGAATCTACACCAAAGGGATCTTTTTAAATGATACTTATGTCTGAAGATATTTCTTGCAACGATTTTCAGACATAAATCACCCGTACAGCACATGCATAAATCATTCAGAAGGTTTGGCATAAATAATTGGTGAGCGTTCACAGGATTTACATGCGTTTGCCATAGTTTCATCTCAGTTTTTCACATTTCATTAATCAATTGATGCAGTTAGTAAAATGCAATTCATCAATTGATGTGAGGCTGTTGGTAAATTTCAAGTTATCAGTGTGTGTTAGGTATGTGAGTTCTTAACAAGTGGTGCCACAAGTAATGTAGCAAGCAGAAATCTCCACAACAGGATTGATTTCATGTTCTTCTGGAACACAAGAAAGTACAGTGGCGATCTTAAGCTTGGTTAAAGGCGCAGTCATTATAGGATTTGGATGTTCTGCAGAATAGGCCTGTTTTCAAGATTCTTCTTTTGTTGCTTTCTGGTTTTCTGAGGGCTGATAATCAGACTTCATATTAGTCACTTGAGAATGCAAGCCTTTCAGCAAGATAATCTGATGTACTGGTTCATCAAAACTGTGCACTGGACCCTCTTCTTTTGAGCATTTTTCTAAATGATGTTGTGGCATATTTGGAGGGAGCCCAACTTTGACACTACAAAGTGCTTGGAACAAATGTATCTATCCTCTGGTATGCGTTTTATTACGTATGTCACTCACAAGTAGAAAAAGCTGCAGTTATACTTGAACGATCCTTTAAGACAGTTTTGAGGTTTATAGACAAAGTAGGTGGCCTAATGCTAAGTGTAGGTCATGAAGTAAACAGGCAACAAGGGTTGCCATTGAATTATATGGCACTAAAATAAGGGGCTACTCCCAAGTAAAATACCTGAAAATAAGGGAGAATAATTTTCTACACTGTTTTTTAAAGTTAGGACCTAGTATACTCCCAATCTGCCTTTACCCAGAAGTAGGTACTAAACCAATTTCAGTTATAATTTCTCTATACCCTATATCATACTGGATACGATTGAACAGGAACCATTTTGCTACCTCATATTTAAGATCACTGCTAGAAGTAAATTCCCTAAAGAGGGCCATTGTTAATTTCTGGGCAATGGATGTACAACAACTGCATGCAGATTTGAGGCTTCAGATAAATGCGAGATAATCCTACTTTAATTGGAGCCAACACTATTAGAGCCAATATTATTAGAGCAGTCAAAAAGGATCATTTGATATACTGTTTATAATTCTATATAAAATATGGGTCATAATTTAGATTTTCTAAATCCTGTAGTGAAAGCGTAGGCTCAGTGCCAATTTACCAGCTAGAGGCATGAAACCCGGTGGACTGTAGCCTGCAAACCACTTAAACATTACATGACAATGGTACGTAATGCTTAAGGATCAGTCCTGTAAGACATTGCATGATTATTTGTTGTTAGTAGGTTCTAAATCTCCTTTCACCACTCAATAATGCACAATAAAAATATATTTCAAGATTTTAATGAAACTAACATCTTATGCTGGTGCATAAAATGTATATTGTTGTAACAATAAAAATGAACAAACCAGCGGCAAGCAAAATGATTAATAAACAGTATACTAGAATTGCAATGTAACAGTGGTTCAAAATTCAGAATTTTCCTCCATTAAAAGATGGAGGCTATCTCTATCGTTCAACCCTTCTGTTCTTGCCCCTAGCTAAGTTGTCTTAGCACAAAAAGAGCATTTGCAAGTTTCTAAGATTGCTTCTCACCTACATACCTCAGGTAAACAAAAACAATGTTATGCTCTGTGAAGAAGGATGGTATTCTTTCTTGACCTGATCTCATAGGTAGTGCAAGATTTCCTGTCGGCCTCTTCTACTTGTCTGCAGTCAGCTTAAATATACTTTTCTCATTATATTGCAAAGGACAGACCTCACTTTGAATGATGTAAAGTGCAAGAATTAACATATTGATCTTATTGTACCTTCACTTAACTCTATGACATTACAAATCATGTGAAAACATGTATGAATTACTGCTGAATTATCAGACTATAATAAAGCAAATGTTATATGGTATATATGTGTAAACAATACTAAATGTAATATGTATTTATAAATAAAAAGTGCACTCAGATAAAAGAATATATGAAATATATGAAATGCAATGGGGATCCATAAGCAGAAAATGGGAAGATTATGTCATGTCGGTTATACAAACTTAGTAGGACAGCAAATTCCACCAGTCCTTCCTCAAACCTCTAACTACCTGACCTTTATTAGGTGTGATACATATCTTGATCATTTACATCCAGAGGCACAACACACGTATCTGTATAATATTTGTTTTGCACCCTATTTGCTAGAGTTTATCGAACAAAGTGCAATAGACCCCTTCCAATTGGTGAACTTTGTAACTGCAGCCTGGGAGAGTAAAGATTCTGCATTGCACTTTAGGTTTCTCTGCATGAAAACGAATGCCAGAGGAATAGGAGTGTTTTTTGTAATTTCTTGCTACTCTTGTAAAATTGAAAATTACAAGATTAAGCCTGATGAAAATAATTTAGAGTAATTTGGGCCACAAATGCCTTACACAAGAGCACAGGAACAGAACGCAAGTGTGAAGAAAACAGTGCTAAATGCTGGGTTACACTCCTTTCATATTTTCAAGTAATCTCGCTGTGATACTTTTACAGCAAATATGCTACAACAAATTACACGAGTTAGACCCACCTCTAAAGAAAATCAAGGGGTTAATGCAAAAATGGGTTCTTGCATTATTCAAGAAATATGGGGTAAAATCCTAACCTAATGCCCTAGCATTGTGCTATGGAACGGATGATGAGTTGATTTTTTTCATTGGTTTAAGCTTTTATATGCTCTAATTGGTTTATATTGAGGAAGGAAATGTAGGGGAGTTTTTAATGTTTTTTCGTGACTCATTTTACATATGGTATTGTGAATTGGCAAAGCTAGGTAAACATATACTTAACAGAAATTAGTTTGTTTTAATTCAGCAATATAATTAGCCTTTTCTGGACAACAAATGTTTGATTTTATACGAGTAAAGCTATATGTGTTTTTCCCTTTGCCTTTACCCTTTCAATCTTCAAAGTTGTATTGTTGTGGACTATAACTGCTGTTATTAATGCAAATCACTGTTATGATTAAGGCTGAAAACAATAAAGATGTGTTGTTGAGTTATTTGTGGTGGGTTCTGTTTGCTGATACACTGGTTTAAATTGATGTGTAATTATCAGTGGACGTCTGTGCAAATCTGTAAGGGTGGGGTAATGCAGTCTTTTTTCTTTGGCTGAAAATTAGGCAGATTAGGCAGTGTCCACATGTATTTCAGCTTTCAAGGAACAATGCTGCGGTCTCATGGTTGGTTTAACAAGCCATGCCTGCCAACAATGTAGATGAAGATAGCTTAAAGAGTTGTACTAGAATTGACTGGGGCAGGACATTATTTTTTCCCAAGAGAGACTCAGCTGGTTCCGAGTTATTTAGGTTGTCTTGGTCATAAGCATTTTGACAATCAGGTCAGAATCGAAGAGAAGAGTAGGGACTTCACACATTCTATAAGGGCCAGACTCCTGCAGATCATGTCCTGAAGCCGGGGTTGAAATTATTTTGGGTGGGCATTCCCTTGCAGGAGAAGTTGGCACAGGTCAGACATTCAAGACTGAATGAGAATAAGATACACTGTCATGCGATGAATGTCTCAAGCTGATGGTGTCCTGGATTGATTGGTGCATAATCTGTGAAGCAATAAACAGTGAAATCCCATGTGGTTAACAGTTTCCCTATTGGCTATGGTACAGACTGAAAAGAGTGGGTGTTGGGATGAAACCTTCAGTAATCGCACAAGTGCATGAAGTGAGGAGGGCATTGAGGTCTCCATTTGTATTTGTTGCAGATGTCCACAAAAGGAAGCAGTGAAACCATGCGCGTGAGACCAATGCACTTACACTTGTCACCCATGACGTGAACAAATCACACATTTTTGTGAATCTCTAAAACAACCTAACTATGACCTGATGACATAAATTGCATCTGTTGTACTTTACACCCATATCTGCTTAATTTTGTGAATCTATCCCTTAATCGTTTGGACAAAAATTCAACTTTTAGTTATTGCTAGAATGACCACTGGAAAACAGTGATTCTATTTTACCATAGGGATCTATTTTGAAATGTTCAATTGTCGCTCTAAGAAGTATTTTTTTAAACTTGGATCATCACTAAACACAGCAACAGCCGAAGGCAGCAAGTGTTACAGCAAACTTCACAGGAACTTCAGGTCCCAGTATTTTGGACATTCCATCTGTATTTCATACCGGTACACTGTACAAGATTTTGAGCACAGCAGGTTTGAGCTTAATATCAACATCCAGAATGCAATATCACAGGACACATTTTTTTGATTCAGAGGATTTATGTTTTACCCAGAGGTTTCGAGCTGGCGCATCAAAATCTGCCAAGGGAAGGCCTACCAGTTAAAGACTAAGAGCCTCATTACGAGTTTAGGGGTCCGTGGACCGCCATGGTAGCAGTGGTGACCCGACCACCGCAACTTTGGCGGCCGGACCACTGGATTACGAGTTTGGCAGTCGGACTGAAAGAAGACTGCCAGTCGACCACCAGCACGACCATAGTCAGTGCAGCAGGGACCGCGGTGGTCCTGACCGCGGGGGCCAATGTTGGTGATCCCAGCATTGGGATCACCATGGTTATTATGACCTGCAGGACCACTAAGCTTTCAATAGCGATCCTACCATCATGGAAAGCTTGGCGGTAAGGCAGATAAGTGGCACATAATGGGGGGCTCTGGGGAGATGCCCCATGGAGGGTGAGGTTGTGGCCAACGTGGGCCCGCCAAAAAATGTGGAGGTCGGGAGCGCACTTTGTCCCATGAATGACGTGATGCATGGGCACAGTCCTCCCATCATGCTGACTGGTAGGGATGTATAGCCGGCAGTAGATCCATTATACTGCCTCTTGCCTCGCCTGCCAGTCACACCAGCGCCGTGGAGAACTCGTAATCCTGCAGGCTTGGGACTATAAGCTAGGTGTTGTTTGAAAGACCGCCACCATGGTTATCCAGATGTCTGACCGCCAAACTTGTAATGAGGCCCTAAGAATGATTTGCAGACTGGACTCCTCATCTTTGGGTTAATATGAAGTGATATTACAAATTGACAAGAATAGAAAGGCTTCCAGTAACTGATCAGGTTGGACAAAGTATTCATGCAATTGTTATTTTACCCAGCTACCTATGACAGAATCCTTTTATTTGGAAGGAGTTTAACAGTTTGTCTGGTTCAGGTTGCCACTGCTAGGAGTTTCTCTCATCAAAAAGTAACCTATTGGTTTGCAAAAGTTAAAAATTCTTCTAGAGAAGAATCCCAAAGTATTTTTAAAAAATCTAAAAGACCAACAAAAGTGGGTTCTAAATTTGGACTGGATGAGACAATTTTAAAATGGATCTAGAAAAATAATATTTTTCCAGTATTTAACTGTGTCTAAGATCTGTTTTCCAATATTGACACAATTAACAACTGATGTATTTGTGTGCAGCTCAAAATTCTACCATTGTTGCAATGGGAATACTCCATCAACAGTACAGGTAACACATTGGTAATCTGATCTGTGACTCAGGTGAGTGTTTGAAAAGTTTCAACACTCCTTTTGTGTTGCTAAAGTCATCCTAAGGGGCCAGAGTATGTCCAGACGTGGGTCTCTTGCTCGCTGTGCCACTGAATTCAAGCTAGCCTAGTTGCTGAGGGGTGACACCCCGAAACCGCTCCCAGGATGCTTGTTCCGGTCCAGGAAGGACCTGGCCTGGCAGTTCGGGCTGGACCGTTCCCATGGGGAGCAAGGTCAAGACTGCATATGGGTCCAAACTTGGGGTGGCATGGTGAGCAAAAGAAAGATGGATTCAACCCAGATCTGAGACTGGGGGAGTGTTTGAAAAGTTTCAACACTCCGTCCATCATTCTTGTGCGTTGCTAAACACATTGGTAAATGGCAATGTACAGAACCTATGCTTTGACCTGGAAAGGCACACTAAGCATGCCTTGTTTCATCAACACAAGGCTAATGTAAATTTGCTGCTTTTTATTTTTTTGAATGAAGATGGTGTGACAGTGAACCAGGTTTTCTGAACTAACAGTCCTAAATAGACCTTTTTATATGTCAAAGAGGAGTGTGCCCTGCGTCCCAACTCAAACAAAGTTCTTCTTCCATGTAGCATCCATACTCTTGGCTTCCCAGGGCTGCCCTGTGGGCATGAGTATATTTCTGGCATCCCTATAGTAGTTAGATTCCATGTGAGATGTGAGTCTGATTGTTGGGACCAGTGGATCCATTTCGCATTGCCATTGGTACAGCATGGCACACGTTGGAGGGAGTATATAGTTTCTTCAAACATGGAAGTATATTGCCTTCATTCCTGTAGCTGGAGGGTGGAGATCCAGACACTGAAGTGAGGGAGGATTGAGACAAGGCTACCTATAGAAAGTTCATAAAGACCTTTCAACAGGGGATTGCTGATTCGATTTTCCTGAGCCCTGTAGTTTGGTGGGTAGTAAAGGAGAGGGAAGTGAGTCAGATCATGTTATTGTTAAGTGTGAGAACATTTCTAGACAGGGCCTGCCCTTTTGTCCGTCACTGGTTGCTACTTCAAAAAGGATGATGACAGCTAGGAGTAGAGGTTTCTCCCCCATGTTACTAATAGTTTGGGCATTCCTTCTTGTATCAAGCATCAACACTACCTGCTGTGAGAGCCATCACCTTGCACAATGGATGTGTGTGCACTATGTCCAGAAAATGAAATTTGAAAGAGCACCACCCCAAAATGGCTCCAGGACCTTGGACAGCGGATCCACATCCCCTCTGGGAAAGTTAGTATTAAAAAAAAAACCTAAACAACCCATTTTGTTGTGTCGTAGTTTGACCCTTGCTCTAGGCAAGACTGCTGATTTAAAGATGACAGTATTTATGTTTGTAGGTGACTATGCCAGTCTCTACCAAGTGGTCCAAGGAGAGGACGGCATAGGAGCACAGCGAGCGCCCCCTTTGACGCATGTTTGACAATATGGGGACACTCCCCCTCCTGGATACCAGAGGCCAGTAGCCTCTAGGGTTAGGAAGAGTTTCTTTAACTCCAATTTTGACTCTTAGGGATCCGAGGCCCTGATGAATGCCCAAGACTTTCCTTGGCTCACTATTAAGGGCAGAAACATGTTGGCTACCGTTTTTTAGATAGGTGACCCTGTGAGTCTTTGTTCTCACGGAGGTGTCCCACTTATGTTTTTAACCACACCAAACAGACACCATTATTAAATAGTAATTTCATACAGGTGGCTGGTTAGGTGTTTTTATTTCCCCTAGATTAGCTGGATCCCGATCTTTCCAGACCAAGAATTTATTTACGCACTCCCTCCTGTTCTTTCAATAATGAGGTTGAGTCCGCCCGGGTGGCACTGTCCTACCTGGGTGGGACTAGGTGGTCAAATGATGAAGCATGACACTATATAGTGTGTGAGACTACCTAGTCCGTAAAGGGAATTCCCCCGTGTCCTCCCAATACTCCACAGCAATTCACTGACCTCATACTGTCCTTATCCTTCTAATAAGGATCTCGAGTAATCAAGGGCACAAATTGTACCCCTGACATTTATTCTTTGATTTATTAGAGAACCCCATACTTCTTTGTGTGATTTTTGACTATGCCAGTCCTACAAAAAGTCACAAATGGCGTCCCAACCCTCCTGGCTCACAAGCAGCACCTCACCAAAAACCCAAACAGTAAAAAAAGTGATTTGTGGCTGCCATTACGCATTGACTCAAGAGTGTGACATTTCAGGGAGTGTTGTGGTTAAACGGAGAGTACCCCTTCCTCACATGAACATGTCTCAATCAAACACAGGCAATGAAGGAGATGCAGTAAAGTTTTCAATAGGTTTTAGTAACAAAACTGCAATCAATAAGTTGCATGGGCTGCAATGATTAGGATAAAGAACAGTGTAAGAAACGGAATTGTGAAGACGAGAGTCATTACTACAAATACCCCCACCATCTTGCAATAACATGAATAGACATAAGATGTGAAATATGTCCTAATACCCCAATTTGATGAACGTAATCTCTAACCGAAAAGAGAGCTAGGTGTGTTAAACCTAATCTGCCAATGCCATGTCCCTGAGAAGAGCCCCCCAACCCTTGTTACCTTAGATTGAGGTCTCTAGCACAGACTGTGTAGGGACACGAAGACTGGGTCAGAGTCAAGGTGACGTGCAGCATCAATAGCAGCGATGGCATCTGGTCGGAATCCCTCTGACTATCTGTGTGAGTGAGGTGCATTTATACAGATCTGCTCAGATCCCTGATGTAGGTCGGTTCCCAAACAATAGATAACAGGACATGCTAAGGATGGCAATATATGTAAATAATTCCCTCAAAGGAGTGAAGAGGGAAATTACTAATGTGAACACCTACAGTTTGTTTATCTTTGTCACTTGATAGTGACGCCTTAGCGCGGTGGCACGGATAACCTGAAATCAAAACACTGGCCTAACTAGAAACAAGGCAGCCATCTTGAAAGATATAATTAAATAAATGCGCTAAAACAGAGCAAATTAAGTAGGGTAAAAGTCAGTAGATGACGGGGGCACAGGTCTACAAGCCAGAGGGCTAATCTAACTCCTGCTTCCCAGTAAAACAAGATAGGATTCACTAAATTGCAGTTGTAAATTCTACTTGGCCAAGGAAAGGAGCTCTCTGCAGAGTTCTCGAAAGCTGCTGTGAGACCAGCCCTAGTGTCTGCATGACAATACGATGATGGAACATGACCTGAAGTCTAAGAAACTTGCTGGAAAAACTGTAGGTATACCTAGCACCTAGAAATCAGATTGCCTGCTTTAGAGGGAAGGAGAGTATCTTGCCTTGCTGAAAAATAGACTGCCATGTTCCCAGCATGTGTAGTACCCAGTGACATGATTATTATGAATTTTCTCTTCTAGCTATTCCCCTTCTTGAGTTATGTGTGCCAATAAATTAAAAGTAAATATGAGTGATTAATACAGAATGCTCATTCAGTTTTTTTAATTTCTTCATGTAACAAGATAATCAAGTTTGCTTGACTATGGTAGCAATACTTGATATAAAAGCTGAATGTTTTGTTATACATAAATTGCTATTAATTTCTGAAATGTTTCTAGAAGGTTGATAACTAGGGACCTCATTTTGACTTTGGCGGTCGGAACACTCCAACCGCCAAAGCCTCAGGTTGGAGGCAGCCATCATACCGGCTGCCTCCCCCCCTGGTCGTATTATGATGTTCACGCCGGGCTGACCGGTGGGAACATCGTATTACGACGTTCCCATTGGTCAGACCAGTGGGAACAGTGCTACGGTATTGGTCTTGGCTCCCCTAATGGAGCTGAGGCCAATAATGTAGCACACCAGAATCTGCGGAATGCACACTTACTGAAAAGGGCATGGACAGTGCAGGGGCCACCCTGTGCCCCCCTGCTCTGTGTTTCTGCCAGCCTTTGCATGGTGGGGTCCCCGCCATGGAAAGGCTGGTGGAAACAGGAGTCATTATCAGCATAGCGGTGCTGAGTTCAGCGCTGCCGTGGCTAGCCACAAGTCCACCCGCCATTAGCCCGTCAGGAACCTTTTTCCCTGAGGTTCCGGCGGTCCCCTGGAGGGCCGACCGCCAGGGTCGTAATGTGGAGGTCAGACCACCTGGAGTCTGTCACTGCAGGGCTGGGGGTTCTCAAGACCGCCAGTCTCGTAATGAGGTCTCAAGACAGCCAGCCTTGTAATGAGGGCCTAGATGTCTTATTTACTGTTAATATTCTTGCAGAATGAAAATAAGTAAAATATTATCAGGCCACTCCCTCCTAACTATTTATTTTAAAAGTTTCAACGATGAAATAAGGTCATAAAAGCAGAGCACTAGAAGAAAGGGGTAAGAGAGGAACCTTCATGCCAGGTGACAAGATCATGCAGGTCATGCAGAAACATATCACTCACTTTAACTGAAAGCTACTTGGAAAGGCATTTAGTCTTCGCCAGTTGAGTTTATCAGCCCAACTAACCAAGCGTAATGAGAACAGCAAACTCTGCGAATATATTGAACATAAGCCCTTTTGTTCAAAAACGTATGCAAGTGTGAACATCTCTGTAACTCAAATTAGTCTTTTTTTTCTCTTCTGGGCTAAGTTATTTTAGTGAATAGAAGTAGAAAAATAATGTTAGGATTGCTATAAAATCATACAGCAAATATGTTAGAGTTTTATTGTTATCTATGCTTTTAGTAAACGTTGCAGTTACCACTCTGTTTGTCTTTATTGTATTTACAGTTCACATTGTGTGCACTAAGATAGTTTTTTTAATTTTAAAAATAAATCTTTAAAATGAATCGGTCATTTCCCAATGTTCTTGAATGTGGTATTCCTTAATGAAAGAATGCTTGGGGTTCCACTAACTATCCCTGTAATGTCTCATGAGAATGATCATTACCTGAAACACATCTCACGCAAATACTGCTTAGTTGGTTGCGGGGTGGTTGCAGACTGACTATTTCAGATTGGCACACTGACTGAGCCTTATTGCTGGGGGACTAGAAAACCGAACTCTGGGCCTGATTTATAATTTGGCAGTTGGGCCATCCTCTGTCAGGGGACAAAGTAAATTATTCCATTGCCAATATGGCCAGACAACACAATTTTGAATTGTCTGTCCTGCCAGCAGACATTTCAAGCATTGACAGGAACCACCATCAAAGCAGCTCCTCTCAATCTATTGTAACTTGATGGAGTTGTATAACTTATTTTTTTAATCTTCAATGCCCAAACTGGATTCTGTTTTTGAAAATTAAAGACAAACTATGCCCCTTCTCATAGTGACGTGAAGTGAAAAGTGATCTGTTTGTCTGCCCATTCAAGATAAGTGGGCGGACATACGGGTTAATCTCAAATGGCTGTCAGAGCGGTGTTGGAAGGGCAGATATGGAGTAGTCTCTGTCATTGTTACACTAAAGGTCCACCTGCATTTAAATTGTGCTGGCAGACCATTATGTTGGCGGAAATGGTATTCCATTGCTATTGTAATGAAGTACCCTTTCAATAACATATAAATCAGCCCTGTGTCCTAGAGTAATGTAGAAAATGTGTAATTTGGCACCCACCGCACTGCATGAATGATCTAGATCCTTGAGCAATTTTGGGTGGCACTTTCAAGAAAACAAGTATTAGGCTTAACAGAGACGTCCGTTGTTGTGTTGGGAATCTCCTTCAACTTCTATAGGTATTTCCTTTTTTATTCAGGCGCTTGGCTTATAAAAGGTTATTCCCTACTTTGATTTATGTTGTTTGAATCTCATGTTTATTGAATCTGTTTGTTGAAAATGGGGCAAGGTCATGTTCTTACTCAACATTTCCTTGGAAGGAGTGTCTTTAACCCAGGCATGGGGTAAAATTTGCTGTAAATTGACATGCTGCACATCCCCTTGAAATATTGTACTCATGGGTGGAGTCTAATTCAGTACATCACATTACTGGGAACTTTCCTACAATCTGAAATGCACCATTGCATGTATTTATGAACCCTATCAAGACTTAAGAATCCCGTTGGAATACCAAGAACACTAAGCATAGTCTGGTGTTCAATTACCCCATTTTGTGCAAGACATCAGAATGGGTCCCCTAAGTAAAGAAGGGGCTACCTGGCCCATATTGGCTGGATGGACACATAACCTGACATACAAATCTGACACCTCCAGAAGTAAAATAGTTACCAACTCTGTGTAGCTTGGTACATACTGTTGGCGTCAGGAGTCAACATACTGTTGCTGCAGGAGCAGTTGCTCCTGGATCCACCCTACATGTGCATTGCACAATTAAGGCAATTAGTCCACAGACTATTAATGCTATCATGGGCAAACCCACAAAGCGAGAAAGAGCAAGAAGACATTTAAATCTGTCCTCTTACAACACCCAAAACAGGCATAGAATTTTGACTGTGTCTTCCTCTTGGGATGGTCCCACCTGTAAAAGAGTATAACACGCAGAGAATGGCATTTGCAAATATATCTGCTACTATACATGGCACACCCTTATTGGAGGTGTTACCAGAGGTGTTAAAATATGTACAGAATGAGCACGGACTGCACCTGCTCTTGATTTAGGCATGAAGTTAATGGGTAATTTTGACAGTCTACTGACTCTACTGAATATTTTTGAGTAATGTTCATGAAGAATGTGCAGCTCTGGCAGTACACCTGCGATTATCAGCAGTTACCTGTCAGGGTAGTAAACAGAAACTTCCAAAGATTATTTCAGAAGTTTACATCTCTGTGATCCCAGTCTGTTAAAACATATCTCAAAGTAAAACATGAGAGTGAAAGTTCTGACAAAGAGACTAAGGAAATGCAAAACTAAAAAACAAAGACTGGATCTCCCTCAAAGCAAGAGTAAAGCAGGAGTGGATATAATTCGAGAGACCATGACAAATCAAAAGCCAGATCAGTGTCAGTATCAACAGCCATTCTTCCCATTCTTTTCAGGACTCTGAAAACAATAAAGGGAAAGAAAGAAGTGGACAGACCAAGTATCGCTAAAAGGACAAATATATAAAGCAGAAATGTGAATTAGGACATAAAGCTGAAGTTAATTTAAGGGAAAGGTGAGAACATATTTGACTCAAAGACTCGCTTTAAGAAAAAGAAAGTGCTGGGCTAGCAAAAAACATGCCTTGAAAACTATGGATACTTCTGCGGAAAGAGACCTGGGTGGTAGAGCTTCTGGACAGCACAGCAGAAGTGATGATAGTTCACCAGACTCTTAAGGACCATCTGGTGGTGACTCCAACAAAAGAATACATCTAGGTTGAGAAGCTGGATGGACAATCAAACCCTCCAGACTGGGTTCATATTGCAGCAATACAGAATGAGGGGGACATATTGTGCAAAGAAAAATACTATATTCTGTCCTCATTTATCGGACACCTCTCACATCATTCTTACAGAGGATGACTGACATCCAGTTTTTGTAATGATGCACCTTGAGGCAGGGAAATGATAAATCAAGCATTTTTCCAGCTGCAGCCCATCCATTGGGGCTGAGTGGCCACGTCCCTCCACCTTTTGCCCCTCAAGAAGAGTTTCTGTCAGGCTGAGCAAACGTCAGCCTGACAGACGCTCTTCATCTGCAGGTCAAGACGGCAGGAGCTAGACATGCGCAATTTGCACAAACTCATGGCTGCCTCAGCTGAACTTTGCTGGGCTGAAGAAGTCAAAGCTCCTATGGGCATGACCTCCTCAGCTCAGAAAAGGTGCCTCAAGGCCCTCCCCCTCAGTGACGAGGGGAAGCATCACCCATTGACTCCGTCCTGGGCGCTTCAGGTTTAAGCCCTGAAGCGCCCAGGGCAAGTGTCCATCAGTGACACCTCGTCACAGAATGGGGTGGTGTCAGAAGTCTCACTGACCCCATCCCACTGTGTGCCGAAGTTGAGACTGCTGCCTTCCCTCATAGGCTGACCTAGGGTCAGCCTATGAGGGAAGGCAGCAGTCCCAACCCTCCTGGGACCTCCGAAGCAGAGCTGAAGTTAAGTGTGTGTGTTTTTTAAAATGAATGGTGCGTGCATGTATGTTTGCAATATTTGATAATGAGTGCTGTGAATGAATGTGTGTGTGTGAATGAATGAATGAGTGTGAGTGTGCATGTGTGTCCCGCCCCCCCACCTCCTAAATTTACCGGCCACCACTGCATTTTCCTCCAGAGTACATTAAGGACACAGGAAAAAATATGCATGTGTGTGGAATCTGAAACAGGCTCATGCCTGTATAAAAAAAAAAAAAGTGAGGTGGGACAAGAGATTTTTTCCACATGTGATGCCCTTATGGTGTAAGTTCCAGGTGCAGTATCAGTATTCTTTAAGCTTGAGGATACGCGTGATATAAAAGCTATTTAAGATCAACTACAATATCAAGATGCAATAATACCCTGCAGCACCACAGTGAAGACTCCCTTTTTCAGGAATTGAAGACTGATAACTCATAGGGAATCGTTTTAGAATATAGAAATTTAAATACACTCACACATGCTGCTGCTTAAGGACTACCCTACTGCTCCAGGCCTTCATTGCTGCTTGAACCCAGGACTTACGGAGTGTCTTCAAGGGTCAGTTGGCTGACCTCTTGTTTTGAGCTACAGGGGCAAAAAAAAACCCCGACCAGCACTTTCATTGGAACAGACGCAAAGTACCACCTCTTGATGCAAGTCTCCCCCACGCAGCCCCAGGGGTTTCTTTGACCCAATGCAGCGCAACACATCTCAGCGCCCGCCTCATAGCTTTGACTGGTGGCTTCGACAGTACCGACCCAGCGTGATACATCTCCGCGCGGGACCACGCTTTGCAGTTCCTGTTTGACGGCTTCTCAACACAGCACAGTGCATGCAAATGCAGACTTTGCATCTTGATTTCAAGAACTTAAGTTTGTTTGACGAATTAAGTTTTGGCCAATTAACAGTACAGAGACTTCATTCAAAGCATTTCCATAGAAATTATATTTTTAAATAAACAAGACAGTTCAGCAGACTATATGCATGGGGTTTGCTTCTGTTAGAGATGTTAAGACACCATCCATTGCAAAAGTTAATCTGACACAATTTCCAAAATGTCAATGGAAAGTATACATTATAAATGCAGAACTTAATGATATGATTAAAATGATACCTATAAAATTACTGCATTTGATTCAAAATGGAATTGCCTTATGGCCAATAGATACCGAAGCATGCATGAAAATGTTTCTTTCTAAACCTGCTGGTCCCTTCACAAAGAGACCAGATCCACAAGATAGCATATATTCCCCATGACGGTGACCACATATAGGGTTGGTAAATTTTGCCTGCCATGGCTAGTACATTCCAGCTTAAATGCTGTCATCATCATCATCAATTGTCCCTTGGCCATCTGGGACTTCAACATTCACATTCCTTGGAAAGTTCATGGCAACTCTGATATCCATGAGAAAGTAACAGACTCAAGATTGCATCAAAAGGTAATGTGGAAGTAGCTGTTCCATTTTTCCGCTATCACATGGAAAAAAAAAGCTCACAAAGGTACCTTTTTAATATTGTTTTTTATACAACTTTGCTCCAAGTCCTAATAGTTAGAAACTGAATATAATTGCCTGGTGTGGTAATAGCATATAGAATGAGAATGTGGATGAAGGTTCTGGGCTGGTGACTAGCAAAGGGGCAGAAGGACATCAGTTGGAGCGGAGAGAGATGAGAGGAGTGGAGCAGGGATGTATCTGGTTTTCCTGTGTATTTGCAGATAGATGCTGGGGTTGAATAAAGAATAATCTTATTCGGGAAATTGTGGACTTTTCATTGCAACATTGGCAATGAGCGAAAATCCAGGAATTGTGGAATTTGTAACCAGCATATCACCATCAAGCAAAAACACACTGTACAGGAGTTACAAGCTTTGAATTTCAACCCCAGCACTTCACTCTGCAACCGGATGAAGTTTACCAAGGCGCTATGGTAAGCGCTACCATATCATTGGAGGGACATTGGTTATCGTACAGCAACTATGACAATAATTCAAATAATGCGCTTACATTCTCTGCGCATGTGACTACATCTTTGTCTGATTCTTCGACATCAGACGGACCTTCATCACGCGTGCAGCATTACAAGTGTAAGCCCAACCAGCCTTAGATATTCATGTGCGTACGCCGGCACGCAAACGGAGCATGAGTACAAGCCCGATCATCCTGAGAACGTCGGTAGCCATTCCGTTTACATCTCGCCTGCGTTACAGAAAGCAGCTCCTGTACTGGTGGGTGAAACATGTCTTCCTCAATGAACATAAGGACGTTGTACGCTTATTGACGCTGTGAAAAGCACACCATTGCTTAATCTGCGTATAAAGGTGAACTTCCTTCTGGCAAGATACTACATGTGAAATTAATACAATATACATATTTTTGGAGCCTGGTAACACGGTGACAGGCACACCTATAGATATATATAGATATGTGTGAAAAAAGCACTGCACTCCCGGAGTTTTCTCTTTATAATTTCCATTTATTTATCAAAGTAGCATGAACATGTCCCAGAATGCTTTGTGCATAAAAAAGCTTTGATTGTGAGAACGATGTGAACACAGACTACATACCACTTGAAAAAGACGACAGTCGAAACGCATTGTGGGGTCTGGTTTCATGCTGCTTTGATAAATAAATGGGAATTATAAAGAGAAACCTCCAGGAGTGCAGTGCCTTTTGTTGAGCTTGAATTTACCAGGGGTGGCAGTCTTCACCCTTACGCTTGCACCAGCAGCTAGAGTGCTCTGCTTTGAAGACCTTTTGTTGTGTATATATATACATATATAACTACTTACTTTTCGAAGGCACCATTTGATTTGATTTTTTTTTGTTGAGAATGTGTGCTTTAAATGCTTTGAACTTGTATACACCTAAGCCTTTTCTACCTGAAAAAGGGGAGCCATCTATGAGATGGCAAGATAGGAAAAAGTATATCTGTAACTATATTGGTACACTTAAAGAAGAGGACTTTTCACCTGAAAAGAAAAAGAAAGTGCTTTTACATTGTCTTGGTCTTGCAGGTATTAGAATTTATAATCAGATTGAAAAAAAATAGGACAAGCGGGAGTAGGTAATGTTTTTGCACATGCATTGGAAGATCTTGATGCTCATTTCTCTCCAGTAGTATGTGTACCAGTTGATAGATGTAGGTTTTTCCAGCGCAAACAAGGGAAAACTGAAAGTGTAGATGACTATGTGGCAGCTCTTAAGCATTTAGCTATTAGATGTAGATTTGGAAATTTACAGGAAAAGTTCATTCAGGATCAAATCATAATACATACTAGCAATCCTAACATATAAGATAAATTGTGGATGAATGGTGAATCTCTCTTGAAGGATGTAATGACTTTAGTGAAGAAGGCAAAACTAACTAGTAGATGCGCGAAAGCTATCGTAGAGGTATCTCATAATGAAGGCAAGTTTGTATATGTAGTAAAAGTTACAAAGAAAAGCAAAGCTAATGATTTTCGTATGGAAAATGATCATCAATGTGCATCTTCGGGAAATAAGAATGGATTTTAAAAAAAGGATGGTTTGTGCAGCAAGAAATGTTATAGATGTGGAAGCGGGGAACATTTAGCTTACTATAAGAAATGCCTTGTGAGAGATCAAAAATGTGCTAGGTGTGGCATTGTTGGACATTATGCCAGAGTTTATAAAAAACAAAAATGGGGAATGTGAGATACATTCAGGCGGAGGAACAGAATTCTGGTTCTGATCAACTTGATGATAGTTCTGACTCCGGTAATGTATTTTGCCTCAAGTATGAAGTTCTCAGTGTTGAATGACCACTAAGAAAAAAACCTATGTTTGAAATATTGGTGGATGGAGTTCCAGTTATATTGATGGCAGATTCTGGTTCACCATTCACCATTATCAATAAGGGAGTGAGTGAAAAATTTTGGGGAAGTAAGTTTACTCTACAAAAACCAGATGTCGAAGCTCGAACATATACAGGTGAGAGCTTTAATTTAATTGGTGTCAAAGAGGCTGATTTCACATTTCAGGGAAGGAGAGCAATGTGCAAGTTGTATGTTTCTGAAAAGGGTCCATCAGTGTTAACTTGGCAAGATTAAGGAGAGTTAGGAATAATTCTGAATCCTAATAGCACTGAACCTGTATTATATATGGAGGAGGAAATCGGGGAATCAGAGCATAAGGAATTTCCCAAGGTGTTTTCAGGGAATGCTGATCTATTGAAGGGCTTCAGTCATAAAACTGAATCAAGGGATTCAGCTACCCTGGTAGTGCACAAAAGACATATTCCTTTCTCTATTAGAGATGAGGTGAATGGGGAACTGAAGAGACTGGCGGACCAAGCCATTATTGAACGGGTTGAAGCCTCTAAGTGGGTGTCACCCTTGGTGGTAGTTGGGAGATCAACTGGCATGGTGAGATTATGTGTTGACCTCAGAGAAGTTAACAAGAATATACTGGTCTATCAATATCCATCACCAAGAATAAATTAAATGTTAGCAAATATGAAAGGGGCTAAATGGTTTTCAACATTGGATTTAAAGTCAGCGTATCACCAAGTGCAATTATCCCCTAAATGCAGAAAGTACACAACCTTTTTCACACCTGTAGGTTGTTTCAAGTTTTTAAGGGTACCACTGGGCTTGGCATCGGCCACTGCCATGTTTCAACGGTTGATGAGTGAATTGTTTGTGGATTTAGATAAAGTAATGTTCTTTCAGGATGATATCCTGGTCATGGGGGAATCCAGGCACAATCATGATGACAAGTTGAGACAAGTATTGAACATTTGCAATTTTGCCAAAGAGGAGATGACAAATTTAGGTCACTGTATTAGTGACAAAGGGATTAAAGCAATGCAGAAGCTAATGGATGCAACTTGTAATGCACCAGCGCCAACAAACAAAGATGAGGTCAAAGCATTCCTAGGTCTGGTGGAATTTTATTCGAAATTTGTTCATAATTTTGCAGAAAAGACACGTGCAACCAGGAGGTTGCTTAAAAATAGAGTCAAATGGGTATGGTCTGAAGAGTGCCAAAGGGAATTTACTAGTTAAAAAAGTGATATGTGTCAGGCGCCATATTTGAAAGGTTTTGATCCCAAGTACTGAACTAGCATAACTACCGATGCCAGCAAGAAGGGATTAGGGACAGTATTATTGCAGACGGATGAGAAGGGAAATGAATGGTTGGTGGCTTTTTCACTTTCAGTGGTGGAAGAAAGGTATTCTGTCATTGAAAGAGAAACTTTGGCATGTGTGTGGGGACTTAATCATTTTAGGCAGTATGTATGGGGATATATAATTGTATTGAAAACTGATCATAAACCTCTTAAACATTTTAACCACAACGGGATTACAGATAGTGTCTCTGCTTTTAGCTTGTATGTCTGTCAAATTGTTTGATTTCAATCTAATACATTCCCGGTGTGACTTATAGTATAGCGGACTGTCTAAGCTGCATGCCGTTACCAGCTGATGACGACAATAGTCATTTAATTGATGGGTGTGTAGCCGGTGTGTTTGATGAAGGAATGGAAGGAATTGACAAGGAAGAATGGAAAGAACACATGAGCAGGGACGATGACATAAAAGGAGTGTTGAAATGTGTCAATGAGGGTTGGCCAGAAAAACAAAAATTGTCAAGGAATGTAGAACATTTTGGGAAGTACGCAATGAACTTAGTGAGGAAAATGGAATATTATTGAGGAGTGGAAAATGGGTACCACTGTGTGGGATACGGAAGAGAATATTAGAAGTGTGTCATGAGGGACATTTAGATATATCAAAAACTAAACAAAGGGTCAGACAAAAGTTTTGGTGGCCCGGTTTGGATAATGAGATTGGAAGGGTGGTCAGAGAGTGTATTAAATGCAACACTTCAGATAAAGCATTAAAAACATATTGCCCGCCCATTAATTCCTACATCGTGTCCTAGTTTGCCTTGGGAGAAAATAGGAATAGATGTAATGGGATCAATAGAGAGTGGGAAAGCACAAAAGAGGTATGTAATTGTGGTTGTGGATCATTCTTCGAAATGCCCTGAAATAGATATAGTCAAGAAAGTGGATACTGAACATATAATACAATTCTTATATAAGGTATTCTTGAAAGAAGGATTACCTAGACAAGTAACTTCAGACAATGGTCCACAAATTATATCTGATGTATTTAAAGACTTTATGAAAAGAAAGGGAATATCTCTTAAAACAACATCGGTTTACTATTCTTCAGGAAATGGTCTTGTGGAACTTTTTAATAGAGTAATTAAAGGGTCATTACAAATTGCAATGTGTAATAATTTGAAATTGGAATCAGAAGTGTGTAACATATTATGGGTGTATCGAAATACTACTTTTTCATCTACAGACAAAAGTCCTTTTGTCCTTATGAAAGGACGTGAACCTCTGAGTAAAGAAGTTTCATGGTTGCAAACTACTAAGTTGGCAATGTGGTCTCCTATAAATGAAAAAAAATATTGTGTTGCTAAACAAAGTTTTAATAAGTATTATGACAAAAAAAGAAATGTCAAGTTGTAACCAATTGAAATTGGGGAGGGGGTGAAGGTGAAGAAGAATAAGATGGTGCAGAAAGGGAAAAGTAGATTTTTGACACCTCTCCTGGTCAATAAATTATTTACAAATTCAGCTTTATTGAGTGATGGGAAGGTCTGGCATTTTAGTAGATTGGCGAAATGTGGGTATCCAGAACAAGAGGGTACTTCTAATCGAGAAGATGAAAGGAGTAGGTAGGCAAGATGATGAATGGATGGATGATGGAAATATTAAGAATGGATAATGAAATAAGTAATAACAGTGCATCACAAGACAGTTTGGAGAGATGTAACCAAAGAGAAAACTGTAAAAGAGTAATTCGGAGGCCCAGGAAATTTTATGATTATATTTGTTCTTAAGTAAGGTGTAAGCACATGAGCACGTATAATATATAGAAGGAGAATAATTTGGATTTGGTTATGTAATTGCGGCACACCCTTTGTACATATGTAAGTGGATTTATTTTAGTTTTGTTTTTTTCTTTTCATGTAAGTGGAAAGGTGTGTGGTAATAGAATATAGAATGTATAGAATGGTAATGTTGATTAAGGTTCTGTGCTGGTGACTAGCGAACGGGCAGAAGGTCATCGGCTGGAGCAGAGAGAGATGTGAGGAGTGGAGTGGGGATGTATTTGGTTTTCCTGTGTAATTGCATATGCTGGGGTTGAATAAAGAATCATCTTATTCAAGAAATTGTGGACTTTTCTTGCGACACCAGGTTTCTTTCATTTCTCATAGTGAATATAGCCTTATATATATCAAAAAAGTATTAATCACATATACCTTTATTATCACTCTAGGAATATCATGTTTATTGACTTTTGTCCTATAGGTATTTCCCTTCTTGAGCTACAGGTGCTACCAATCAAAAGTGAATACATGCGATTGACATAGAATCCATATTGAATTACGTAATATCTCTATGTAAGGTGATAATCGGTGTTAGCTTGAATATATTCACAGTACTTATTCTTAAAGCTGACTTTTCTGTTCTACATTGTTATTGATTTATGAACAGTTTCTAGAAGGTTGATAACTATGGGTCTCATTTATAATTATTCAATAGAACACAGTCTCGCAAATGAAAATAAGCTTAAGGACGTCAGGCCAGTCTGTGTTAATTGATGAAGTAAGGTTATCAAAATGGAGCACAAGAAGTGAGGGGCTAGACAGGGACCTTCACCCCAGGTGACTATGAGAAACACCATGCAGAAACCCATCACCCACTTTAACCAAAGGCTACTGGAAAAGGCATTCGGCCTCTCTTATCAGCCCTACTGGCCTTGCATGATGAGAATTAAAGAGGGTTTGGGGTTACACTTACTACCCCTGTAATGTCTTGTGGGGATTGACCATTACCTTAAACACGTCACTCAAATATTGCTCAGTAGGTTGTGGGGTGGAACTGTTTTTCTGGCTCAAGTTGGCACACTGGTCCTAAGTGATCTAAAAAAACAAACTCCATGTTGCAGATTAATTTATAAACATATAACCAAAAAATGTCAGCTGCCATCAGGAGTGATGCAGCTGCTGACTCGAGTCATGAGGAGTCATCAGGTGTCCTGGAATGTGTTTCATGTGGGAAACTGCATGAAGAAACTAAAGCCAGAGCAACAGCTTTCCACTCAGCATACCTGCAGCTTTAATGGAGGACTGGTGCTGCCTGATGAGCACCATATCAAGTATATTGCTGCTGAAGTGAAACACCTGCCTCACATGCCACAGGCGGAACATTAGAAAAACAAGTAATTGCCAATCAGGCCTGTTGTGAAGTCATCTTGGTGTCCTGAGGCAGGAGTGAACCTGCCATCTGCGTTCCCACAATACCAGAGAAGATGCAGACAGTGCAAGCCTTTCAAGTGCACTTTCCCGCAGTGCAACCACCATATCTCTGCTGAACAGGTAACATGAAGCCTGAGCTCAAAATACTGTGAGACTGTGACTTCAACACAAAAAGAGAATCCTGTGATTAATAACTTAACCTTTTGCTAATATGAACTCTTTGGCTCAAGAACTATTTGAACTGACTTACAGATTGCCAATATGATAACCGATTAGTGAACCTGTGCCTAATATTTGCCTGTATACATATTTTTGAGAATTTGTTGGAAATGGCCCTTTTTGCAGGGTTATCCCCCAAATGTTTGCCTTCTTCCTCCTATTTTTTTAGGTCTGTTTTTGCTGGTTTATTGTCTCTGCGCACTTTACCACTGCTTATCAGTGCTAAAGTGCAAGTGCACCCCATATAAATTGTACTGCGGATTGGTTTATCCATAATTGGCATATCTGATTTACTAATAAGTCCCTAGTAACGTGCCCGAGAATTGCCCAGGGCCTGTGAATTAAATGCTATTAGTGGGCCTGCAGCACTGGTTGTGCCACCCACATTAGAAGCCCTGTAAACATGACTCAGACCTGCCATTGCAGTGTCTGTGTGTGCAGTTTTAATCTGCCAATTTGACTTCGCAAGTGTACCCACTGGAAAACGCCCTGAACGCCGACTCCGTAATAACGAAGTCGTGGACAACGAAAGCAGAACAACGCTTTCGTTAACCACGACTTTGGTATTTTGTGCCTAAACCACGCATGTGCTGAACAACGCACATGCGTGGTTAAGGCACAGAACAAGGGAGTCGGCTGAGGAGGATGACGCGATGAGTCAGGTAAGTGGGGCGGGGTGGGGGGTTTAGTTTTAGGGGCAGGAGTGGGGGGGTTGGGGTATTTTTAGTTTTAGGGTTGGGGTGGGGGTTGGGGTTTTAGTTTTAGGGGCAGGGGGTTGGGGAGGGAGGGAAGGGGTATTTTTAGTTTTAGGGGCGAGGGTGGGGGGGTCGGGGTATTTTTAGTTTTAGGGGTGGGGGTCGAGCGGGTTAGGTTTGGGGGAGGGGTATTTTTAGTTTTAGGGGCGGGGTGGGGGTTGGGCATTTTTAGTATTTGGGGATGGGGGTTCGGGGTGGTTTAGGTTGTTAGGGGTGGGGTGGGGGATTGGGGTGGTTTAGGTTTTAGGGGTGGGGGTTAGGGTGGTTTTAGGCTTTAGGGGGTGGGGGTTGCAGCAATTTTAGGGGTGGGGGTTGGGTGGTTTTAGGGGTGGGTTGGGGGGTCGGGTAATTTTAGGGGTGGGGAGAGGGGTTTGGGGGGTGTTAGGTTTTAGCGATGGGGTGGGGGGTCGGGTAGTTTTAGGGGCGGGGTGTTGGGGTGGTTTTAGGGGGAGGGGTTGGGGTAGGTTAGGTTTTAGGGATGGGGTGGGGGTTGGGGTGGTTTCAGGTTTTAGGTGTGGGTTGGGGATTCGGGTAATTTGAGCGGCGGGTGGGGGGTTAAGGGGGTTTAGGTTTTAGGGGCAGGGTGGGGGGCTCAGGGTAGTTTTGGGCGGGGTGGTTTTAGGTTTAAGGTGTGGGGGTTGGGGTACTTTAGGTTTCAGGGATGGGGTGGGGTAGGGGTTGTTTTAGGGGCAGGGTGGGGGTTGCAGTAATTTTAGGGACGAGGTGGGGGGTTGGGGTAGTTTTAGGGGCAAGGGTGGGGGTTGGGGTGGTTTTTAGGTGAGGGGGTGGGGGGGGTTGCGATAATTTTTAGGGGTGGAAGGCCAGGGGGGACGCATGCCTATCACTAATGCCTTTACCAGGAATGCCTTTACAACGAAAAATAGTTGTTAAGGCATTCGTGGTAAAGGCATTAGTGGTAACAACGAGGTCGTTGTTCCGACCTTGTTGTTCAGGCATGCGTTGTTCCAGCATGCGTTGTTCCGACATACATTCGTACCCACTTGCCAGGCATCAACCTTCCTTTTTACTACATGTAAGGCACCCCTAAGTTAGGCCCTAGGTAGCCCCATGTGCAGGGTGCAGTGTATTTTAAGGTAGGACATATACTAGTGTGTTTCATATGTCCTAACAGTGAAATACTGCCAAATTCGGTTTTCACTGTGCAAGGCCTCTCTCTCTCATAGATTAACATGGGGGCTGCCTTTAAATATCCTTAAAGCGCGGATTCTCTTTGAGATCAGATGGAAATGTGGAGTTTAGGGTGTCTAAGCTCACAATTTAAAAATACATCTTTTAGTGAAGTTGTTTTTTAGATTTTTAGATTGTTAGTTTGAAGATGCTACTTTTAGAAAGTAGGCATTTTCTTGCTTAATCCATTCTGTGACTCTGACTGTGGATTGTCTGTCTGGGTCAGTTTGACAGTTGGGCTGTTTTGCACCTCTCTAGACAGTGACACAAAAGGCGGTGGGGTGTAGCCAGCATATCCTGATGAGCCATCTGAGCTAGAGACGAGGGAGGAGTGGCCGTTCACACCTGAAAAGACTGTGCCTGCCCTCACACAATGCTGTCTCCGACCCCCTGGTGTGCATCTGGGGCCTGGCCTGGACAAGGAAGGATCTTGTAAACACTTGAGGCTTTGCTTTGAAGTTTGCCAACTTCAAAGGCAGAACTGGGTATAAGAAGACCCAAAACCCCAGACTTTTAGAATCTTTCTGGAATCAAGAGGAACCTCTGCCCAGGAGAAGAGCTGAAGAGCTGAAGGAGGAGTACTGTCCCTTTGCTGGGTTGTTTTGCTCGACTGGCCTGCAGTTGCTGCTTCTGCCTGAAAAGAGGTGCAAAGGGTGAACTTTGCTGTGTGTCCTGCTTGAAAGAATTATCTCCTTTATCACCTGTTTTGTGATTAAACAAACCAGGGGGCATTCAAATCCATTCTTCCATGTTCTCAATTTTTAGCTCTGCATATCCTGACTATAGCTGTGTTTTTTCAGCCAACATCAATTCGAGCATATCGCTACACCACCATGTACACCCTTTTTTCATATCATGCAGGCAGTGCATCACATATAAATCTCTTAGCCTGGAGTAAGTGCCTCACATTTGTAGGGAATTCTCCTATGCGTTTTCACCTAGGATACAGACCCAGAATGCACTGCTTCATAAGGAGTACTTCCAGGTTCCCCACCTTTACCAGCAGAGAGGAACTACTTGGTTTTAATATTCCGTGATACAGGGCACAACCATATAACATGCAGGAACACAGCACTATCCACATGCATTCTAATATTCCTATTTAAGCTGCTTTCACATGTAGAACAACATGGTCTAATGCATCATGCATTTTACCAAAATGCTGGTTGCAAAAATGTCATTTTGTTCAATATCAAGAACATTATCAATAACATATATCATCCCACTGATACAACGCTTGGGAAGCTTCTGTCTCTGTTCCTCGTGAGCATTAAACTTGCAGCAACAGTAAAGCAAGAATAAGTTTTATGTTGTTGTACAAGTGGAGTCGTCCTTGAGAACCCATGTTATCAATTACACAAGAGTTCTCTACATTGGTTACTAGACCTGCTTCCACCCCTGAATCTGCAGAAGAGACAGGATCTCAAATGCATAAGCACACATTAGCTACTTCTTAACATCAACGTTATCCTCCGCTATTCCACACCACCAATTGTGCCTACAACGTTATTATTTAACTAGCACAGGAACAAATATAATGATGCATTTTCTTAAACTATCTTTACTACGCGGTCCCCTGTAGGTCATTTTTTTTTTCTAGTTCAATATCATTTCAATAAGTTCGGAATACCTGTTGTCAAAAGAATACCATTCTATAAAGTTCTCTTGCACGCAAAATAGCAGCATTTTAAAACCCCAAATAAAATCCACATGTGTATTATACATAACAAGTGCTTGGGATCATGCGACATGATAGCGGACATTTGACACCTGCATAGATGTACTACTAGTATGACTCGTATCAAACAATGTAAGTGAGAAACAGTTTCCCATTGTCACCAGGGCCGGCTGACCTGGATGGGGGGCGATGGCCTCAGGGGGGCCTGTGTTTAGCAATAAACTTACGAAATTTGCGATTATGTGTCTAGCCTTCATTAAGCAATTTAAATGTCAGGTAACTCTTGTGATTAATGTTCTTGCTAGAGGAGAGAGAGATCGGCTTTGTCTAGCTGCAGTTTTGACTCCATCTAAAGTATGTGCGGGCTGTAAAGAACAGAACTAAAATGTATATGAATAGCGGAGTGGATGAGTAAGGCCAGCCTTTACAAGCGCCTTAAAACAAATGACATGTATGTGAGAGGGGCTATGGAGAGATAAGGGCACTTTTGCCGGGCAGTAGTAAGGGAATCCGAAGATGTGGTCATGGGGTGGGAGCTGCCAAAAAAGATTGTCGCGCAGGGCGCCACCAGCGCTAAAGCCGCCTCTGAGTGTCACAGACAAATTGCCCCCGCACACACACACTTGGCACATCTCTGTATGGAGACAAAGTAGCTTCAGAGTATGTAAATATTATAAAAGAAAACGTAAAACAGCCATTTTATTTCTTCCAAAGCTGTGTGCACTGACAATGAACTCTCTCAAGAGCACCTCAAACATTGCATCATCGAACCTTATCCTAGCGACCTCCACAGTACCATGTCGTCGCCTCTTTCAGAATACCCAGAATGAATTTAAAACAATCCAAACACCTGATGTAACATATTTGCTTTCTGATTACAATACAATAGTCGCCACTCAATACAATTATGAATTCTTTTAGGTCTTAGTGTACTGCTTTTAGCAAACTCAGCAGGCCAGTTCCAAATAATACAATGTACTCACTTAATGTAGTAGGGCACTTTGTTTGGTGAGATCGCCCTTTCCCAGGGACCCTGGACAGAAGCTGTAAAAAAAAAAGAAAGGTGGACACTGAGATCAAGTTCAAAGAAAACCGGAAAGACAACATTAATCTTTGGAATTACAATTTTACACTCGACCAGGCTGATACGAGCCTGTTTGCTCAGTTGCCCATGAAGGCAGGAAGGATTAACCTGCTGTTCAGAAGACCCTGTCCTAATCTGAGTGAAATTGAACTCATTCAGGCGCAAATATAAATGCAAAAACCTCCTCCACTTTGGACGTTAAAGAAGAGATGAAAGAACTGTACACGCGGTAGATCTGTCTCCTGGTACCTTTCACATATGCTGCCTTCCTACTGGCAACCACTGTGCTCTAACCTCCACTGCTGGTGTCAGTGGTTTGAACGGTTTTATTACCAAATCAGCGTCTCAGCCAGTGCAAGGGATATCCAGTAGGAGTTTTCTGGGACTGTTGACTTCTCAAAAGTGTATGCAAATTCCCTTTAAAACAACTTGCCTCTTTCATCATAGCTTTACTTGTGTAATTTACTTATGGAAGTAAGTTATACTTACTTTTAAACTCCTCACCCACGCACACAAGGCACTACACAACACCGGATCCTGCTACCTGAACTCCAGACTCAACTTCTACGTTCCCTCACGCCAACTATGCTCTGCCAACCTTGCCCTTGTCCCCCGAATCCAGCGCAAGACCTCTGGCGGCAGAACCTTCTCCTACCTCGCAGCCAAGACCTGGAACTCTCTCCCCACCTCACTACGCCAGACCCAGGACCTCCTCACCTTCAGGAGACTCCTCAAGACATGGCTCTTCGAAATATTGGAAGCAACACCCCCCTCCCCCCCCCCCCCCAGCGCCTCGAAACCCTAACGGGTACATAGCGCGCTTTATAAATCTATTGATTGATTGATTGAGTTATCAGTGAAGCCAAAGGAAAACATCGGAGTCACTCGGTTAACCACACCCAGCCTAAACTAGAAGGCTGAATAACAGTATTTACATTTAAATCACTGGCTACAGTTGGCGAGCACGAGCACTAATTTTTGGGAAAGGGGACTCATTTTTCTTCATTAGAATCTTACTCAGAGCAAGCGAGAGAAAAGCAGAAAATAGAGTGAGAAGATAAAATAGAAAGACGGGAAAGCAGTGACAGAAGGAGAAAGCAGGATAAAGAAAGAACTGCACGAATGAGGTTATAGAACTGAGAAGTGAAGGGAGGTGGAAAAGAGACATGAGGTAGGATCAAGAAAAGGCAATCTTGTTATTGGGCAACCCCAACATTTTTCAGTAGCCGGATTCTATAACTAACTTTACACATTTTTGGCAAGTATGTGAAATATGCAACACTGACACAGGAATCCATTGAGATAGTTGCCAAAACACAATTTATCAGACAAACCATCTAAAGAGATAGATGGTATAGATTTATAGCCATGTAAATTAATATCAAAACTACTTTAAGACCTCAGGCCAAACTAAGCTAAGTGACATAGTCTGAGGAGCTTGGCATCCTCCACACTTTTGGTCTCCAATAGCTTCCCAAACTGCGTCTATTTACAAATGCACTTTCCAATTTGATTGCAAAATTATAGCACTGATCTTAATATGGGTTCCAGAACAGGATACCTAGAAATATATGAAAGTAAGGGATCAGTCTGTAACTATCAACCTCCGGTGGTATGGTGAGTTTCACTGTAACGGTTTAAGGAGCAATGATTGTATGCCCTTTCTTGATACTGAACAGAAAGTTCAAGCAGCCATTTTGAAACATCAAAGATGGTTGCATTCCCAAGATAATGCATAATCTTTTCTTCATTACAGTAACTACTATGACACGCAATTTGATGGCTCCAGATTTTGCATTTTGTTACTCTGTATGCCTGGACTCATAACAATTTTGTGATATCTTCCAAATTCACATAAAATTTATTTTACTCACTATTAGGATTTTCACAAACAGTACAGTAACGTACAATAAAATTGCATGAGATCAGTGTCAGCTCAAAGACAAGTTGGTTCATACATCCACAGTACAGTGCACAGCAGTTGCGAAATAAGTAAAGAACGTAACAAGCTGATCAAGTATAGCCAATAGGGCAGACGGAGTAGAGGCCATCTGGGGAAATTGCTAGAGGACACATGTAGGGGTACTTAAATAGTATTGAAATACATCCCCATGCCTGTGTTGCCTGGTGTGCAAACAGAGTGGGCAGGGCCTGCTAGAGTGTGCCTCCTCACCTCCTGAAGTGAGCTTTTTATAGCTGTGTGGGAGTGACAGAGGGAGGGCGGCGGGGCTCCACCTGGCCAAACCCAGAAATGGAGACCAAAAGGCCAATGGGCCCAACAGTACAGAAGGAAAACCAAAACCAAAGAAATGAGCCTTCAGTTGGATGGGAAGAGGGACAGCGTCAGCATGTACTAGAGACCAGTAGAGGGGAGAGCAAATAGGGGAAGGAACCACAAGCAGCGAGGGCCACCCCCTTTGCTGTCCATTTGTGTTGGGGTATCTCTGACCTGCCACAGGAAGCTGTTAATCAAACAAGTGATGAGTTCGGAGTATAGGAGGGCAGAAGCAAAGGTTTTCTGTTCGGGACATGTAGGGCCTAATTTAGATATTGTCGGACAAGTTACTCTCTCACAACGGTGATGGATATCCTGTCAGTCGAAATCTAAATCCCATAGGATACAATGGGATTTAGATTTTGGCGAACTGGATATCCATCAACATTTTGACAGAGTAACTCGTCTGCCAATATCTAAATCAGGCCAATAGTTGATCAAAGGCTGCCAGAGTCGTGTCCATTTCTCCTTGGATAACAAGATCTTATGAGACATTTGCTCCATGGCTAAGGTGTGCCGCAGCTGTGTGAACTGAGCTGCAACTGAGGGGGCAGCCAGGGTTTTCCAAGCAAAAGCTATGAGCTGCTTCAATGCTCCCCTCATGTTACAGACAAGGTGCCAGTCAGCATGGGTCAGTGCCTTCAGTGTAACCAGGCATAGCCCCAGGTTGATTGAGCAGTACTCTGCTGGTATGGGGAACCCAGGTGTGTATGGCCCAGGATTTCCTTCCAAAGAATAGTGATGGAGGGCACGACCACCGTATGTGTTGGAAATCACTGACCTGCATGCCACATCTCCAAAGATAGCTATGGTTGATGGGAAACATTGTATGTAAACGTGAAGGTGGGGCAGTACCACTGTAGCATGAGCTTACACAGTGTTTCTTGCTGGGGAAAGCTGCTATGGGTTTTGGGAATTTTGTGCCACAGAACTTCCTACTGTTTCTGGGAAATGCCCAAGTTATCATTGTACTTGGTAGGGATGACAGGGAGTAGGTGTGACTGCTGTGGGACACTATATTTTTTAGATGAGACCTTGAGATCCATCGAAGCCACGCACTAAGGTCTTGAATGATGTGAGGGACAGAGTAGCCCCACGGAGTTAGAGGAAAATAGGGCCAAGTAACAGTGCTGGCAATACTGATGTCAAAGTTTGTCAGGATTTTTCACTGCTCGAAGGGTTTGATAGTCAGACCACGGACTGAGTCATGCAAGATTTTACATTCACCCCTTTCCCATTCCAGGAAGGAACCCAGAGAGAGAGCAGGTGTAAAGTCGGGATTGCGGGGTGTTTGGGGAGAGAAACGTGGTTAAACTTCTTTCATCTGCTAGTCTGTCCCATATTTCGAGGACTGTCCAGGTTGGGGTCATTAAGTATGCACTATGGAGGTGATGCTCTCTCAGGAGCCAGGCCAGGTCCCACCGCGCAGTCCATATGCAGCGAGTGCCTCTCACTTTCCTTGACCAACCATTCGGAGATGGAGCGCAAATGAGCAGGCCACTAGTAATCCACAAGATTAGGGCAGGCAAGTCCTCGGTGGTTATTGGGCAGCTTCAGAAGGTTATTTGAAATGTGGGGTTGCTTTCCCTTCCAGATAAAGGATCGGAGATCCCTTTACATGCACTTAATATTGTCAGCAGGGATGGGTGTAGGGAGCGACGGAAAGAGGTACAGCAGTCGAGGGAGGACATTAATTTTCACCACACTTATGCAACCTAACCAAGAAATATGACAGGGCTTCCATCTCTAAATGTTCTCCAGGATGGCCCTGTGAATAGATGGCCAAATAGCATGGGACCATGTCTGCAGAGAAGAGGTAATGGTAAGGCTCAATCAATCAATCAATTGCATTTATAAAGCGCGCTACTCACCCGTAAGGGTCTCAAGGCGCTGAGGGGAGGGGGGGTCAGTGCTCGAAGAACCAGGTCTTGAGCTGCCTCCTGAAGGAGAGGTGGTCCTGTATGGCGCGAAGGTGGCTGGGAAGAGAGTTCCAGGTCTTCGCTGCCAGGAAAGAGAAAGATCTGCCTCCGGCGGTGGCTTTGCGGATGCGGGGTACGGCTGCCAGGGCTTGTCCGGTCGAGCGTAGGGTGCACGGAGGAGTGTAGAAGGAGACGCGATGGTTGATGAGTTTTGGTCCGAGGTTGTGCAGGGCTTTGTGTGCGTGGGTGAGGAGTCTGAAGGTGATCCTCTTGTTGACTGGGAGCCAGTGAAGTTTTTTCAGGTGTCCGGAGATGTGGTGGTGGCGGGGTATGTTCAGGATGAGTCGTGCGGCCGCGTTTTGAATTCGTTAAAGTTTCCTCTGCAGCTTGATGGTGATGCCGGCGTACAGAGTGTTCCCATAGTCCAAGCGACTGGTGACGAGGGCGTGGGTGACGGTCTTCCTGGTGTCGGTGGGGATCCAGCGGAAGATCTTGCGGAGCATGCGGAGGGTGTTGAAGCATGCCGAGGTCACCGAGTTGACCTGTCTGGTCATGGAGAGGGATGAGTCCAGGATGAAGCCGAGGTTGCGTGCGTGGTCAGTGGGTTGGGGGGTGCTGCCTAGGGCGGGAGGCCACCAGGAGTCGTCCCAGGCGGTGGGTGTAGGGCCGAGGATGAGGACCTCCGTCTTCTCTGTGTTCAGTTTAAGCCGGCTGTCTGTCATCCAGTTCGCTACTTCCTTCATGCCTTCGTGTAGTCTGGTTCTTGCTGAGGTGGGGTTGTTGGTGAGGGATAAGATGAGCTGGGTGTCGTCGGCATAGGATATGAGGTCGATGTTCGCCAGGGGGGTCATGTAGATGTTGAAGAGGGTGGGGCTGAGGGAGGATCCTTGGGGGACGCCGCAGATGATCTCCGTAGCTGTGGATCTGAAGGGGGGGAGGCGGACTCTCTGAGTTCTTCCGGAGAGGAAGGAGATGATCCATTCCAGGGCCTTGCCTCTGATGCCGGCGTTGCTGAGGCAACGTATCAGGGTACGGTGGCATACCGTGTCGAAGGCTGCAGAGAGGTCCAGGAGTATGAGGGCCACGGTTTCTCCTTTGTCGGTCAGGGATCTGATGTCGTCCGTGGCTGCGATGAGGGCGGTCTCGGTGCTGTGGTTAGCTCTGAAGCCGAACTGTGAGGGGTCGAGTGAGTCGTTGGTTTCCAGGGTGGTGGTGAGTTGAGCGTTGACGATTTTCTCAATCACTTTGGCGGGGAACGGTAGGAGCGAGATGGGCCGGAAGTTTTTGAGTTCGGTGGGGTCTGCTGTTGGTTTCTTTAGGAGGGCGTTGAGTTCGGCGTGTTTCCAGTTCTCCGGGATGGTTGCGGTGGTGAAGGACGCGTTGATGATGTCTCGGAGGTGGGGTGCGATGATGTTGTCGGCTTTGTTGAAGATGTGGTGCGGGCAGGGGTCGGATGGAAATCCTGAGTGGATGGAGTTCATGATGCGGGTGGTTTCCTCGGTGGTGGTTGGGGTCCAGGTGAGGATGGTGGTGTTGTCGGTGGTGGGTTCCAGTGGTGGGTTTGTGTTGGTTGTGGTGAAGCTGTTGTAGATGTCGGTGATCTTGTGGTGGAAGAAGGCTGCGAGGGAGTCGCAGAGGTCCTGTGAGGGAGGGATGGAGTTGTTTTCTGCATCGGGGTTGGAGAGTTCTTTGACGATGCCAAATAGTTCCTTGCTGTTGTGGGCGTTTTTGTCTAGTCTGTTCTGGAAGGCTGATTTTCGTGCGGCATGGAGGAGTTGGTGGTGTTGGCGGGTGGCGTTCTTGAGAGCAGACATGTTCTCCTCGGTCCGGTTGAGGCGCCAAGTCTTCTCGAGGGTGCGGCATTCCTTTTTGGAGTCCTTGAGGTCGGGGGTGAACCATGAGTTTTTCTTGTGGTTGTTAGTGTTTGCTTGGGTCTTCAGGGGGGCCAGGAGGTTGGCGCAGTCTGAGATCCAGCTCGTGAGGTTGTTGGCGGCTTCGTTGGGGTCTGTAGTGCTGGTGGGTTGGTTCTGAGAGAGGGTCGATGTGAGTTGTTCCGTGGTGATTTGATTCCATTGTCTTCTTGGTGGTTGCGGGGTGTGGTGGTGCACGGTGGTCTTCTTGAAGCTGAAGTGGACGCAGCTGTGGTCCGACCAGGAGAGCTCGGTGGCGTGGTTGAAAGAGATGTGTTTGCTGGAGGAGAAGATGGGGTCGAGCGTGTGTCCGGCGTAGTGGGTGGGGGTGTTGACTAGTTGTTTCAGTCCCAGGTTGGCGAGGTTGTCCAGTAGGGCGGTGGTGTTGTTGGTGTGGCTCTCCAGGTGGAAGTTGAGGTCCCCTAGGAGGATGTAGTCGGTGGACGGGAGTGCGTGTGGGCTGATGAAGTCTGCGATGTCTTCGCTGAACTTTGTGCGTGGTCCTGGTGGTCTGTATATGAAGGTGCCTCTGAGGGTGGTCTTGGGGTCGCTGTGGATCGTGAAGTGGAGGTGTTCGGCGTCGGGGAGTGAGTCGTCGGCGTAGGTCGAGATGCGGATGGAGCTTTTGTGGGCGATGGCGATGCCTCCTCCGGTGCGGTTGGTGCGGTCTTTCCGGATGATTTAGTAGCCGTCAGGGATGGCTATGGCGATGTCGGGTGCCGCGGAGGGGTTCATCCAGGTCTCGGTGAGGAAGGCGATGTCCGGGTTTGTTGTGTCGATGAGGTTCCACAGTTCGATGGCATGCCTGTGTACGGATCGGGTGTTGATCAGGATGCAGTCGAGGTTGTTTCCGGGGGAGTTGTTCTTGTTGGGTGCGATGTGTGTTCGTATGCAGGTGAAACGGCAGTTGCGGCAGGTGAAGGGTCCGTGGGTCCGCTTCGGGGTAGCGCGGTAGCAGCCCGGCATGCGGCCGGGGTTGAGGGCGGTGAGGGTGGTGGAGTCGTAGGTCAGGCGGGGGGTGGCGGGGGAGGTGGGGGTCGCGGGGGCCAGGGGTTCGGGCGCTGGGCGCAGTCCAGGCGCGGACGGGCGCAGACGGGCGCAGACGGGCGCAGACGGGCGCAGACGGGCTTGCCTTAGGCACGCCAGCGGCGCGCCCGCTGCGCAGCCTCACAGCGGCCGCCATATAAGGGGTAGCCAGGGAGGAGGGGTCAGCTGGGAGGCTGGAGGCGGGCGGGCAGGCGGGGGAAAAAAGGCGGGAAAAGCAGTGAGGAGGCCTTGAAAAAAGTGCGGAAAAAAGTCGGCGGGGGGAGAAAAACGGCAATTGGGGGCCCAATACGGGATGCAAAAAGGCAAGAGGGGAGCGCGATCACAACCAGCAACAAGCACACAAACACAGACGCTCGGGGTACAAAAGGCAAAAGGGGAGCGCGATCACAACCAGCAACAAGCACACAAACACAGACGCTCGGGGTACAAAAGGTAAAAGGGGAGCGCGATCACAACCAGCAACAAGCACACAAACACAGACGCTCAGGGTACAAAAGGCAAAAGGGGAGCGCGATCACAACCAGCAACAGACAGAACAGCGAGATAGAAGGCAGAGAGGATCTGGTGGCGCTGCGTGGTCAGGGGAGCGACCTACCCTCGGGTCAAGGGTCGCTACCTCTGCCTCGCAGCGGCCGCCATATAAGGGGTAGCCGGGGAGGAGGGGTCAGCTGGGAGGCGGGAGGCGGGCGGGCAGGCGGGGGAAAAAAGGCGGGAAAAGCAGTGAGGAGGCCTTGAAAAAAGTGCAGAAAAAAGTCGGCGGGGGGGAGAAAAACAGCGATTGGGGGCCCAATACGGGATGCAAAAAGGCAAGAGGGGAGCGCGATCACAACCAGCAACAAGCACACAAACACAGACGCTCGGGGTACAAAAGGCAAAAGGGGAGCGCGATCACAACCAGCAACAAGCACACAAACACAGACGCTCAGGGTACAAAAGGCAAAAGGGGAGCGCGATCACAACCAGCAACAAGCACATAAACACAGACGCTCGGGGTACAAAAGGCAAAAGGGGAGCGCGATCACAACCAGCAACAGACAGAACAGCGAGATAGAAGGCAGAGAGGATCTGGTGGCGCTGCGTGGGCAGGGGAGCGACCTACCCTCTGGAAGGGGGTTAGCTCCTACAATTGCAGAATCTGTTGCTGCACAATGGTCAAGTTAAGAATTTGTGACTTGTCCATGTTGATCTTATAGGCTGAGGCTGTTTCTAAAGCGTGCAAGCTCTGGACCACTGCCGTGAGAGAGGTTTCCGGCTCCGTCAATACTGACAATAAATCATCAAAGAAGAATATGGCTTTGTTTTGTTGCACCCTGAAAGGAATGCCGGAGATAGCCTGGTCTTGCCTTAGGCCGGTGGTCAAGGATTTCACCACAAGGGCAAAAAGCAAAGGAGGATCAGGGACAGAGTGGAACACTGGGTGGCCTGGCCATTTAATCAGATGGCGGCCGTGGGTGCTAGATAACAGGCGCCATGATTTTACTGATCATGCTGGGGCCCAAACCTATCTGAGGTAGGACTGCATGCACGAAATCCCAGCTAAATCGGTCAAATACCTTCTCTCGTCCAGGGAGAGAAGGCAGGCTGGGGTGTTGTGCATACAAGCTTTTTCAACTAGGTGAGAAAGGCCTCTAGTGTTGTTGGAGCCCTGTCTATGCTTGATAAAGCTGGCCTGGTCTGGGTCTATCAACTATGGCAGTAGGGGCTCAAGTTGGTTAGACAGCATTTTAGTATAGATCTTGGATTCTGTGTTCAATAATTTTATTGACCGATAGGAAGGGCAAAGGGTGTGGTCCTTGCCTGGTTTGGGAATAAGTGTAATTTTAGCTCAGACATTACAGGTGTTTAGGCTGTTAATATGCGTGAAAGAATTATATAGCCAGAGCAGGTGATCTTTCAGGCAGGGGAGGAAAAGATTATAGAAGGTAACTGACGAGCCATCTGGGCTGACTGGGAGCCCGTAAGAGCTCTAATCAGTTCTGCTGTTGTGAAAGGGGCTTTGAGATCCTGGGCAGTCCGGGTATTCACGGGGGCCTGGAGCAGTCAAGAAGATGGACCTTTGCTAGAATAAAGGCTTTGGTAATAGGCCTGAAAGGTCTCCGTTTTGACTCCCGGGTGGCCCATATGGAGTTCCCTGCCTGTAGCTTGGAAATGTGGAAGCAGGTATATTGCAGTCATAGCCTACAGGCCAAGAAGGTGCCCACCTTGGCACCTCCCTTGTAATATTTTTGCTTAAGCGCCAGCAGGGACCTTTCTGCCTTGTTGACTCGGTGCACCCACAGCTGGCCTCTCAGCACTGCCAGCTGTCATTTGGCATACCCCAAGGGGTGATCCTTGTTCGAGTGTTGCAAGGAGTGGATCTCCTCCGTGTGGTTAGTTTCAAGGAGGCGGGAGTCTAGTGCTTTAGCTATGGATATGGAGGACCTGACCCCCTTAATAGTTGTCTTACAGCCCTCCCAAAGTGTATGGGGGAGGGTCTAGTAGTTTGTTGAGCTCAAAGTATTCAATTATTGCCTCCTTAATAAAGGCCATGTCTACCAGGTCTTGCAAGAGCTGGGGATTCAAGCGCCATTGGGGGGGCCCGGGTTTAGGCCTCACAAGGGGTCCATGTGAGTTCAACATGGGCATGGTCTGAAATGGAGATATCCGATAGCTGGCCTGAATCGAAGCCCCTCAGGAGGGAGTGTGTGAGGAATATGTAGTTGATGCGGTATTTGGACAAGTGTACATGTGAGTACAATTAGTAGTCCCTTGCATCTGGATGCAGGTATCTGCATGCGTTGACCAAGCTTGCGTCTTCAAGTTCCCTCTGGAGTTGCCCAGACATGGCTCCCGTGGCCTGGAATTGTGGTGTTCCAATCTAATTCAGGGTCCCTTCCCACTATGAGGTCCCCTCTGGCAGTGCCCAGCTGATCTTTGAGTAGCCATGCAGGAATGTGTCTTGCGCTTGGTTCAGGGTGTAGTTGAGGAAGGTACAGATGGACTTCCCCCTTTCGACCTTTAGGGTCAAGCCGCTCCATCCCCCAGATTTCTGGAAACCTTTTGAAGCTTGGAGTAGAATCCCTTTTTAAAGAGGATGGCAACCCCTGATGTTTCAGAGTTGGTGTACGCCCAGTGTTTGCAAGGGTATCAGAGGTGGGTCATGCAGTGTCAAGTCTTCCCTAAGCATGTGCGTCTTTTACAAGAGAATGTTGGTGTCTTGCTTTGTTTTTGCTTGCTAGGATATTGAGTCCTCTAACATTCAGGGACAGAAGCTTAACATAGGTCAGGGACCCCATAGCCTGCGGAAGATGGGCTGTGTAGTAGAGGAGTAACGAGGATCCCCACAGAGCGGGGCACAATGGCTGCAGGACCCACAACCCCCCCAGTCCAAGGAAGCGCACAGCTAGGAAGAAGAACAGAAAGAGGTCTAAACCTAAATAGAATACATGGGCCAACAAGCCCAAACACGGAGGACTTCTCCATCACTAGAAGTGTAACAGAACCCATCGGTCCCTACAGAGGTGTCGCCCTTGACAGAGTAGAGTCCCACTTCAAATTTTGAGCAACTGACTTCTAGGGCTAATACTTGCTGGGCCTGTCAAAAATAAGGCCCTTGCTAAAGATCATGTTATGTTTTTTTCTTACAGATAAGTCAATGATGTTTAATAGCTAAAAAGGATAATTGATCTCTTTCCCCACTCAATTTCATGAAAGAATTGTTGAGGCAGTAACAGTGATGGCCACTTGTGATTTGTAGAAAATTGGGTTATTAGTTGTGCAGGACTCAAGGCCTGCGCAAGTAACAGGTCCATAATTTTCCCTCACTGGAAACCAAGAACCTCATTGTAGCGATTCACTCTCTCCTGGTAGAGAAGTGGAGCAGTCCATGGCTTACTCAGTCGAGGTGGTGTTGGCCACTAATCACCATTCACTGGCACGCAATAATAACAGCCAATAAAGGATTGTCCAGTCAGTGCTTTTTCTTTAGAAAAATAAAAAGTACATTTATTAGACACACACTACTAAATACTAAATATTAATTTACAAATACATACATAAGCCTGATCCCAAATAGCTTGGATTACATTATGATATCACATTTGACCTCAAAGGGACATTACCCTCTAAATCAGAGTGCCCCCAGCCCCCACAAATAACAGTCAACACATCACCATTTAAGGGGGTTATCACTTTAGTCAAAACATGGCTATTGGCATAATTACAGGTACAACAAACCACATGTTAAAAACACCATAATTTTGTGCGTAAATACAATGATCAATAATAACCATGGGTAAATGCAATTATTTATGTCAATAAAGCATATCAACCTTCATCAGTAATCACTAACAGAATTAATGTTTCAATAAAACATTTTAAAATTAAAATAATGCTTTTGTGTGATTTTTCATATACTTTCAAACCATAAAATGCAATCATAAAAACAGCTTCTAGATGGTGCCATTTTCAGGCTACATCACATGCAACCATAAAACCCGCCTCTAGAGAGCATTGCACCTTCATGAGTGTACATCTTTCTTATACACCTTCGGGCCACAAAATCGGTAGCCATAAAATCAGCACCTAGAGGGTACTACACTTGTAGATGTAGAGCAAAAGCTCCAGCGTTGGGAGTGCTTTGGAAAAACATGAAGTAAGCATAAGGGAGTCATACTTTCCTGGACCCTGCAAACGCAGTGTCACTTTTACAATTTATTTCTTGGGTGTCTGCTGCAACTCCTGCAGCCCGCAACACTTTCCAAGTTTGTTAGTGGTGTCCCTTTCTTCCTGGGCCACTACAAGAGCAAAAAAACATGAAAAATAAAATCCCCTCAGTGCATTATGGGGTACTCCTGCAAGGAACAGTATATATTATATTACCAGCTCTCTGGCTGTGCCAGAGGGAGCTGCATAGCTTCATCCTTTTCTTTCAGGGAAGGTGGTGCCCGGTCCCACCCAGGATATCCCAGGCATGGCTCACGTGTTGCAGGCAGCCAGGGAGCCCACTCCGGGCTGCCTCAGATGGCTCCATGCACGGCTGCCAAAAACTAGACTGCAGGCAAGGGAGCCAGAAGAGTGCTTCTCCCCTATCCATTCTGTGGGGGCAAGAATTTTGCTACATAGTGGCTGCCTGCTCCCCCCAGACATGGGCACAGGGAGTGAGGTTGAGGCCACTGCTATTGGGGTCCCAAGGGTTCTCCCCTTTACTTTGCAACGGCCCCTGAAGTCATGGGGGCCTTCTGGGGCAACAATAGAAAAGGGCAGGGGGCTCCATGCACATCTCCACCTGCTAAATATATTATTAAATCATGCGCCAACCCCCGGGCCCCAGTCTTCCACCGGACACCATAGCCTCACATGCTGGATCCTTTAGGGAGCCTAAGGTCACCAATTTTAAATCAGCAAAAACTTAGACCCCTTTGGACTGATTCGGACTATCCTTGGCTTGTTTTACTCCTGATAGTGAGTTCAAGCCGCCAGGAGCAGTTTCAGAAGGCTTCCTGGGCTAAAAGTGGTGTACCTTGCAGGGAGCTGATTCGCTGGTTCCCTGTACTCGCTTTACTACTGCTTTTTGTTTCCTGGTACTGAAGTCCAGTTCTTTCCCCCATCTGGCCCTCAGGGTGTTCCTCCTTCCAATTGTCCATGGTTGTCGGTCGCAGTTCCAGGGTCCAGCAGCAAAAAGCAGCAACAGCTCTTTTCCCCCCCTTGTGCAATAGTTTTAAAAAAGGGTGGATGGTTCTAGAAGCCATTGGGCGGGGCCCCATGTTTAGGCCTCACAAGGGGTCCATGTGAGTTTCACATGGGCAATGTCAGAAATGGAGATATCCGACAGCTGGGCTGAATCGAGGCCCCTCAGGAGGGAGTGTGTGAGGAATATGTAGTTGATGCAGGATTTGTACAAGTGTGCATGTGAGTACAATTAGTAGTCCTTCGCATCTCCAGCCATCCCAGGCCAATCCTAAGGTCCCACAACAACGCTCCAGTCCTCTCCCAACCCTCCTGTCCAGCATGGTGGGACAGTTGAAGATGATGTCATCCAGGAGTCATTGGTCATATCTTTTCTTGGGGTCTCAGCTCCTCTCCTCACTGATATCACTGCTATGGCCTTTCCTACCAAAACTTCAAATAGGTACCTCCTCCTGTTTTGGCCCCAGTTGTCTGGGCCTTCTCCTTTGATAAATGGGCGTGGGCTGTCCCTAGGCCTAGTACAATGTGACCGGAAATCAACAGATGGAGATTTTCATCCCAACCCCTTCCTGCTCAAGTGCAGAGGGAAACATTGTTAATTACTCCTTTTGTATGGGGATGCCTTTGTTCCTGCTGTTGGAGAGAAATGTAATTAACTTGGCCCAGCAGGGTGACAAAAGGCTGGAGCTCTGATTCCAAAATGAGCCAGCGAAATATGTCAATTCTGGATGGCCTACAAAATGTATATGTGTGGTCTTGGGACCTGTGAGTATGAACTGGGTACACCTTTTCCAACCCAGTTTCATAGCTCACAATACTTAGTAGGCTTAGGGAAGAGAAACTGCACCCTACAGCAGATTTCCCCCTATGTATATAATAAAGTGTCAGTACAGACCAAACATTAAATCACACTGACTTTGCATATAGGTGCCCAGTAATAATGTAAGGCCTATCCCAGGTCAAGATCTGAGCCTGCAGAGTCTCCCTACACCAGGCTACCTGCGCACAGTTACTGAATTGTGCAAAAGAGTGGCCTCACACACACAGCCTGCACACATGTGAACATGTGTCACGTACAACCTGCCAAGTGCCCCTTACACTAGCTGTATTGCAGCAGCCTCATCTTAAAAGGCAGATGCTGGCAGTAAACACATGCAGTCCATTTGCAATGTGATTACTGTGGGTGACACACATATAGTGAGACTGACCCATAGTAAAATTTTAAAAAACAAATGATCTACAAACTGAAAAATCTGTGAGTATTAAATGGGCAGAACCCATTTTGCAAAAAGAAACATTTTCAAATGGCTTTCTTTTTAGGCCTTGGTTATGAGAGGGCCAGAAGACTGTGGTGAGATACTTACTGCACCTATGACTACTGACACTTGGGGGTGTAGAGTGGGGTAAATACCTCATACCCCAAGGTGACACTCAGAAAATTGGGAATTACAAAGAAAATAGGTGCTTACTGTCCCTATTTCCACCTATATTGGAGTTTTGCCCCATGTTTTCCTCTGGTAAATTTTAATTGGTTAGACTTGCTGGAATTTAAAAGGGTACTGCGCTATTTGTGGTAATCATAATACTGCTCATGATTCCATTACTTGTACAAACTCCTGTATGTTCAGGGACTGGAAGTTGGCTCTGTACTCAGCCTTAGAAATACATCCTCAAAGAACTGTTATTATTGTGAGACCCTTTATCTGATGGTTTCATCTTAGTTTTAGAATGCAGGTTAAAACTAAAGTAAATTGACTCCTTCAAGTCCTATTATCATGATTTTGATGTATATAGGAAAATAATTGGAGGCTTGGCCAAGGCCCTGAAACATGTTGTCCTGTAGTGGCCTAAGTGAGCTTTAAAGCAGATTCTGACCCTGCCCAGAGAGTTTAGTTTTTTTTTTTCTAAAAGAGGTCAAGCCAGAGCACAGGTGAAGTGTGGGTTTTATGACAAAATATCAACCACAAAATATATTGTGAAACAAAAATATAATTGTTAAAATATCAACAAAAAAGCAACTACCAAAATATTGTGATTCACCATATCAACATTAGATTGGTAACTGTGGGGCTCATTATGACTTTGGCAGTCGGAAAACTCCAACCGCCAAAGCAGCGGGAAGGAGGTGGCCATCATACCGCCTGCCTCCCCCCTGGTCGTATTACGATGTTCCTACCGGTCAGGAACATTGTATTATGACGTTCCCGTCGGTCTGACTGGTGGGAACAGTGCTACGGTATTAGCCTCGGCACTCTTAAGGGAGGCTCTCACAACTTTCAAGATTCTATCGATTTCAAAATATTGCAATAGATCAGGTTTGCCATGATATCAGACTTGGAAGAATTTGTCTGTTAGGTCTGACCTAATTTTGTCCTTAATAGATCCTCCACTAGTGTTCCATAAAGTAAGCAACATGATCAGAGGTACAAATAATGTATTTAGCAATGTCCTTAGCTGTTTTACTTTGAAGTATGAAATAGCTTATCAAATTTTTACAGGTTTTGCCTTACATTTCTTACAGGTGAAAAAGCCCTTGTCCTCCTGCCATGTTTTGCTGATTCCCCTTGTCAAGTTGCTGTGCATCAGCTTGTTCACATAACGTTCTGTTCCTATTATATGTAATGCATAGGTTTGGAGTAGTATACTTTCCTATGAAATTATCAGACTTAAGGATTCCCAATGTTTTCACAGAATCTGATTAATTCTCCGTTCCTGGGAACTGAACATTATGATGTCTCACAGTATTTTCAGTTTTAGATTTTTTTTCTTGGCTTCTTGCTAATAGATAGTTTTTGTCTTTTCTGATTTGTCACTCATTCTTTACATTTATGTGATACTGACTGCAGGTACCCTTTCTCTTGAAACCTTTCATGTATAATTCTCATTTCACGTAGGAAACTGGTCTCACTGCCTCAGTTTTGTTTTGCTTTGAGTAACTCCATAAAAGGGATGTGTCATTTTTAATTATCAGGGTGTCCATTGAGAACATGAAGGATACTATGTGCTGTTGTGGTTTTGCAGAAAAGGTTAAGTTTGAATTTATTGTCAATTATCTCTATTCTTACATCAGGACATTATGTTGATGTTTTTCTAAAGGTTCCAGAAAGGTTTAAGATCATACTGTTAAAATTAAGTTGATTGATGAATTTTAAATGTAAAGATAAGCTGCCTTTCCAAATTGAGTAAATCAGCAATGTAACCAAAGAAAGTTACAATATTCTCAGTGCACTTTTCAAAGTCAGCTGACCATACGATCTGTTTCTGCCACCAGTCTACCAACAAATTAGTAACGTCGGGGGCAAAGAAGTTGCCCGTGATAGTGCCCTTTTTTGGCCAGAACAATTTGTGAGTAAAGCTAAATATTTTCTCAGTGAAACAGTATTAGATCATTGTTGAAAGTATTCCAGTATAACCATAGTAAACAATATAACTTGCTCTAAGGAAATGTTTGCTTGCTCTTAATCAGTCTGTGTGATTGACACATTTAGAGTGAGATTACATCAATAGTCATGAGTATAAATTTGTGTTCCAGTCCTGCTTTCTTTAATGTACAAAGATGAGGCACAGACAAAATGTTGGAGAAAGAGTCTGTGTATTTGCATGCATTCTCCAGGAGACTCCCGGTTGGCAATACTAGCAGTCTCCCAAGGGATTCATTTTGGGAAGAAGGGGTAGGGTAGAGTGTTTAGGGTTAGTTACAGCTAAAAACCAGTATTTCACCTTCTCAAAAAGACCCATAAGAATGAGGAATAATAGTTTATGACATGTAACCACCAAGCTCCCTCCCTTATATCTCCCCTATATCTCCTCCTCATAAATCATAAAAACAAAGCACAGTCCCTTGGGAAACCAAATGTATCATCATGAAGGATTCTCCTAAAGAAGAAGAGCTACAGTGTGGTGTTGGTCTAATCACTACCCTATGTCCAGCCCACTCAGAAATGCCTGCCACAGAGTGGGAACCATTTCTGGGGCGAAACTCAGTACTAGGAGTTCCACAGTACCTGAGCAGCATGAGGGAATCGTCCTACCATAGGTGGGTCCTGCAAATACACTGCTAAAGTACTAGCGTATTTTTAGTGCCCACATTACATGAGTGCCCAACATGCTGAATGCTTTCTACCAGCACTTGTCTGGAGTTCCATGAAAGACCACCATGATTAACAGTGCTTTTAAGAGGAAGAGTAGGCAACAAATGAGGTAGTGAACCAGCAAAAGTAAATAGCACAGCCTGTCAGTCACAAACATTGACAGTGTCTGGAATGCAAACATGACGTTATTGCAGTCACAGTTAGTGGAGGCTCTGGCAATAAAAAGGCTGCCTTCTCCCACATTGCAGTGTAATGGAAAGGCAGCCAAACACAACTTTCACCATTTTTTGGAAGAAATCCTGTTATAACTCTCCTCTCATGGACTATTTTACTTCCTGCTGACCTAATCAGGTCTGCCAATAAACATGTCCGAAGTTTTCATTATGCCAATTATTAACATCTGTCTTTTTGGATCGATTGTTTAGGTTAAGGTGGTGTAAAATATTGGCTTTCGCTGGCTCTGAGGATTCAGGAAATAAATCATGTCACTGCAGATCATGCATCCTTAAATGATGGTGCCTTGCCCTCCACACAGTCTCTAGTAATGTTTTATTAAAGATACAGCGATCTGCGATTTTGTGTCTATTTTATAAACAAAATGAAGGTCCATTAGTCCAACACGTCGTCCACTTTTCTCACTGATTTTCCCTTCTCTTTAGCAACAAATTTGGCCTCTACCATCAGTTCTAATGGGACAGTTACTCATCCCTTGATCATCTATCACGATATTTCTGGCTTTTGAGGTTCTTGAAGGAGAGGGCCCAAGGTTCGGAGACACCCAGAGATACCACAAAATTGGGTCAAACCTCTGTATGTTTCCTATTGAATGCTAGATCGTCTCAGCATTATTATTCCAAAATATTTTCATATTTCACAGAATGTTCTGCATAGTGCAAAAGGCATGTTGTGCGCACACCAAAAGGTGTCCATTGGGCCAAGTCCTCCTTATGAAGACATTTTGAAACAAAATCTCTCTGAGATTCTTACACTTATAAAAAACAGTCTCTGTCCATATCATGGGTACTCACAAACATTTTGCGAGAGGCCTAAAAGTATGGTCTGTGGTGTGATCAGGGCTGCATTATTGCCAGCAGGGATGGTGTACTGGAGGATGGAAGGCGGGTGTAGGGGAAGCAAACCGTGTATATGGTGTGGACGATAGGTTGTGGAGTTATTATGAGGGTCAAATCACATTTTTCCTATGCCTTTGTCTCCTTAATTGCCATTATGTAATAGAGATAGGCGTGCCACTGGAGACTGGAGCCTAGCTGAAGCCAAAGCTTTGCTCCAGTACAGGCAGAGGTTTTCTTGGATCCGCGAGCCCACAACTAACCAAGCCTTAATGTTGTTTTTGTCCGCCACCTACAGCCTAACAACTTTTGATGTAAAACATGAAAGGGAAAGAGATGCTCATTTAGTGGCTGAATTGCACAGTGTGTAACCAGAAAACCTGTGATCAGTCCCAGCTTCCCCTTTGGGAAACTTTGTGATCCTAGACAATTGTTTACTCTTCTTTATTTTTTCCATTATGACATATGAGATCATCTTGAAATACGTTAATTTGGGGTGTGCACTGTATAAAACCTTCTCTTGTGTTTGATTTAATAAACTATTATGTTGTTCAATGTATAATAAGAACTTAGACTACCCAGAGGGTGCACATGACAACTGTCTTTCCTCTTGGTTCACTAATGGCATTGTTTTCAAAGCGGTGAGAAGCATTAATGTTTCTGAATTCATGTCTGAAAGCTATGTCTTTGTAAAACACATTTGCATGTTAATGAAATACTCTTTTTCAATTTTTGAACAAACTGTATCAATTTTTTATACATTTGTTGAAAGATTTTTTAAATCAAAGGCAGTCCTAAAGATAAGAATTGCAGGACACATTTTTTGCGTCTTTTCCTTTACTTCACTTAACATTTAAATACATGGTTGCCCATTTGTTTGACATCTTTCTGAATGTTATTGTGTATTTCAGTAAACAGCAGTCCAATGCAGATGTTCACCAGGGGTACACATGTAAGGGCCAGGCGGGCCATGAGTGGCCCTTGGGCGTACTTGGAGTATCCCTGGTTTATATTATTCAAGGAAGAGCTCTGACATTTTTTTATAAATGATTAGAGTTCTGTCACCCATAAACATAATCAGGATATTTCAAGTCACTTGGGATTGTTTGATCTTATTAATGGCACTCAACTGGCAGCATTGTTCTACTTTGGGGCACTGAACTTTCAGATGTGTGGCTGAGAATACTTTATTACATATAATTTTGAGCAGAGTGCCTTACAAGCACTGCGGATAGAGGAGAGTCTTACACATCTGAGCTGTGCAAATGATTGACTTTAATTCATAAAACAGAAATAAGAGACACATTGTGTGCGGTGCACAATTAAGTGAAAGCTGACAAATAGCTCAACATAATTTCCTGTAAAAAAATCATAATTTTAGGTCTAAAGAGTTTAAATTATGTGCCAGGTACAGTAATTGTGTATGTGCGTGGGCGCACCCAGACACTGTACCTTCACTACAAACGGTTTGCTCACAAGAAGTTTGAAGGGGGTACCACAATTGGCAGCGTGCATAAACCACAAAACAGGGTCACAAAGATAAATTAAAAAAACAAAGATGCTCATTACAAAATTGGTTGGAATAGGGTGGGGTACCTACATTTGATAAATACCACTATCCCACATCTGGCACCTCCTTTTCCGAGATTAGAACATGGAAATAAGACATAGCATACGGAATCGGTTTTTAATACACCCCGTTCTGCATGTTTTGACTTTTTGTTCTCTTCGTTTTCCTCTAATAAATGTTAATTACATTTAAACTTTAACTCTTAATTTATATGGATAGCCAACAACAGACAAAACACCTTCCATACACGTAAATATATTTCTTCAAGATATAGCCGTTTTCCCAACAAGATTGCTATCCCAAATGGATACTGGAGTTAGAAAAGGATAATAAATTGACCCAGTTCTGCAACTGTTGGGAAGTAAGTTTAAATACATTTAGGAATGTAAACCACCAGGTCGTCACTTTTGAAGGGAGGTACTTATTTAAGGTTGATATTTTGGCAATCTAAATGTTTTAATTTGTATTTGCAGTCTGTGGTTTTTTCCATCTTTGGAACCCGGTATTTTACATTAGAATCTGACAATAATCTCACACTCATGGTTAATGTAAACTGCATAACTGAAAACATCTTTGCAGTAGAGTCAAAGATTATGCTGCTAGGTACCCAAAGGACAAAGGAAAGTTATGGAATGGAAAACAAGAAATACATTTGCATTAAAAAGTTGTTTTTTCAAGAAGGGATACAGAAGTTCACACTAAAATGAACCACATGTTCGCCAATTTAAATCTGCTTCTGAATTAACAGCATGGAATTATGTGCCTGAGAAATATTTGATTTTAATATTGCCAACGAATACGTAAACAAGAGAGTCACACAAAGGAAGCTGATTTAGTAACAAAGGTATTGAAATTATACTTCCCTATTATTGTTTCAGCAGGTACAAACGTGAGTTTCTTACAGGCCCTTTGGTTTCAGATGCTTTAGAACTTGTAGATTGACCAATAACCATTGCAGCCTTCGACAAAACGTGCTGTTTCATGCCCATTTCCTCTGTGTCAGGAGGGAAAAGGGTCTATATTTAGCTTCTTATTATTATGATTCATCTTTGTGGAAATCAAGGCTTTACTGAAAGGAGAAACCATTTATCTGAATTTTTCCCTTGCTGTCTTGGGCAGCGCCGGTTGTTTATGATACACAATGTATTTTTCTGCTTAGGTCAGCTATGGCGCGTACTAAGCAAACGGAGTTCGCACCATTTTGAAGACGACCCCGTTTTTTTATTACGTTTTACGAAAGTGACATACACGTCTCCAAACAAATAGGTTTTCTTTCTTCTATTTGTATGTATTTACACTCCAGATGAGAATAGAGGAGGTATGAATAAATCTCTGATGAATGTATGCTATCTTTGGAATAATTATGGAAATCAAGCAGATGCACACGTTCCTTTTTTAAGATTAACTTTTAAAACCGCTTTTCTGACATTAATGAATTATATTTTCAGTCTTAATTTTAAGTACCTATAGCCTTCGCAGACGTGTGGTAATTTCACAAACATTAATTACAATTACAATTATAATGGTAGCAAAAGTGGCCTAACACATCCAGTGGCGTTTTTGGAAAACGTCTCTCTAATTCTCTAATGTGTGCAGTATCACTTTATTTAAGACTGACATTTCCTATTATAAACAGATGAAAGACGCTCACGTTGTTGTCGTTTTTTTTTTATGGAAGAGGACAAAGAGCATCATTTAAAGTAGGGTGGGTAGGGTGGGCAGTGTGCCAGACCACCAGGTTGGAGGAGGCCGTCTCTAGAGATCCTTTCCAAACAGCTGGGAATCTCCGTTCCTTCAAAGGGGTTGTTACTGTGGCGGCTCCATTAAAGGCAGTGAAGACAATGGAGCTTTGCCAAGTGGGTACCATGTTTGAGACATTAGCTCTGTAAAGTTATTTAAAAAAAAAAAAAAAGCAGTGTTTTTTTCTTGCAAAAGCAAAAAAATCAATGACACTGGTGCTCAGCGAGTTTTCTTTCTGCACTTCGGGGGAATTATGGGGATAGTTGAGGGGGGGGGATGGATACCGCACCTCAAAGGAAAGGACCATCATGGTCAGGGACCTCTAATGAAATGGGTGGAGCCTTGCTATGATCTGACAGCTCTCTGGTAGATGAGCTGCAGGGTTAAAGGTTTCCACTGGCAGAGCCAGAAGAAGAGTCACTGTTAAGAGTCCCGTTTTTAGGTCGAGCATTCGAGACCTCTTGTATATACTTTAGTATATACTTCTATACTTCTTTGTGGGGTCTCTGCTTTTCCACTGGTTTGTTTTAGTGTCCTTAAAAAATCCTTGCTTGCTAGTGGTCAATCCTTGCTCTTTGTCCCACCTTTTCCACAGTTGTACACTCCCCTGGAACATCGCCCGAGTACTTGTACCCTTCCACTTGTGCCAATGTAGCTTGTGCTTGGGGACTATTTTTTCTGAGGCTCATAGCATTGGACCAGAGCGCAGGATGTTTCCAGTGGCTCCAGTCTGTTTTTGTTAACAGGGCTCTCAATCATGTTCTTCTCTGGTTACATGTGCTGGGCATTTAAAAACCCGAGGTCAAATGTTAGAGGCTGCTTTATGAGGGTGCCTATTTCTGCCCCCTGCCTCCCCCGGTGCAAAGAGAATCGATTTTCTTACGCACTGCGGACGCGTAGAAAAATCCGCTACCATTGCAACATTTAAAGTATATTCCCCCAATTCAAAATGGCCACCGCACGTCATGCACGATGATGTAATTTACGTCATGACGAGGCCGTTTCTTTTCCTTTGCTGTTGCTTGTTTTTTTATGTCTTTCTAGTAGTAAGATAAAAGTTGCATGCATCGAAAGTAAAAACAAGACTCACACCTGACATGGGACAATTTGACATGTCTGTGAGAAGTGCGTCAGCAGCTTTCAATTGCCAGCTTAGTGAACGGACAGCATTTTTCCTCATATTCCCTGGCTTCCCTTTTTATCACATCAACTACGCGGGCCGGCTGGGTACTTACTAACCCCATGCGGCACTAACAGGACAGAAATGATGGGCAGCCACAGCACACATTACTTTGTTCATTTCATTGCCCATGGTGCCTGCCGCGGGAGAGGGAGGTGGTGCAGAACTTGTTAACCCGTGTGACTGTGACACTCGCCTCCTATCGCACAAAGTGTTGAACCAGGGACCGTACCGCATCTCTAGTGGGGCTTGTAGTTCATCCGCCTTCAGAGACAGGCAGGGTGGCAAGTCGCGCAACTACAGTCCCCAGCGTGCACCGGAACAGCGCAAGTCTCACCAAAATAAACCGGTGGTCAGGGAAGTAGCACCTTACCCTCACACAGCACATTCCTGGCATGGTGAGTAATATGGAGCTCCTCGCGCTCTTCCGCTTCACAGACAGGACAAGTTACAAGAACAAGTTGCTCTGCTTCCCTTTCGCCTCGTGAGAAATCTAAGCTGAGGCAAGGGGCGCACTGCGCTAGACACCACCAGAGAGTCTTTCATAAACATTTGATTGACAAGGTTTTCTGGGCCTGTGATCAGTCTGCCGGGTAAGGGTTTTCACTCTGTCTGGCTGCCCTTATGTATTAGTTTGTGGTAGGGTTTGTTATTTTTTTTCTTTGTAGTTAAAAAGCGCTGTAAGATGATTCTAGCGCTTTACCATTAAATTAATAAACAAAACCCGTTGCTATGCACATTTTATCAGATTTACGGATTCCGGGCTTGGTACCCTTTCCAGTTTGTTGACCTTGAAGGCACTTGTATGTTTGCACAGGCCGTTATCAAGCTGAAAGAGAGTCCCCGCATTCCTGAAAACAGCTGATCACAGTTGCAGAGTGTTTGCAGACGCCTCAAGCCTCTCTGCCTTACAAGTCAACTCTGTAGCATTAACTTTTTTTAGGTAAAATATTTTGAAGTTATTTGTTTCCTCCTCAAGTAACCATGCCTTGGTAGCTTTGCTTGTGAGAAACTGATTAAGTACGTTCCAGCAGCGGAGTTATTTTAAGAGCACAAACCTGGGAGGCTGGAATATTATTAGCTCTCCCCTACCAGGCAGTGCAAACTGTTTGAGAAAAGGCCTATTGTCAGCTTAGAGCCTACACGTGGCTTACCATTCGATGGTTTTATTTTCACACTGATTTTGCTTGGTTCATATTCATTAGGTTGTGTGGACATTTCTCCTCTTACGTTTGCCCTTCCCTTGGAGCATGCACGCATTAAATGTGTCATTCCGCAGCTCAATTTTCCGTCACTGCTTTTTAGGTCAAGGGCACAAGCCCATTTAGACCTGTGGTCATCGATTCTGTGGGGTATAACCACGCCCATTACTTTTATTGGTTCGTGGGCTTGCCTTTAAAAAATTCCTTGATTTAATTTGTCTAAGGCATGCATACGTCATGCCTTTTCTGGGGTTTAGCCATATTTGGGAGCACCGGCCAACTACTGTTAGTATAAGCAGCGTCCATGTTTTACACATGGTTTCTGGACTACTTTTTTAAAAGTTCTTTGCTTTTCGAAGATCCTCCGTCTCATATTTGACTTTTGTGTCTCTCCTTCACGCTTAGGCTCATGCCGGCAATGGCGCTTTGTAACGGCTCACTTTTGTCAACTGATTTACTTTTAATTTTCAATTTATGTGGCAAGAAAAGTCCAGTTAGGAATTTACAACTCCAATAGCTCTAGCTGGAGCAAATGCAAGACCGATTGCATTGCAAATGCTTGTTTTCCCTGACTTTAACTTGAGCTGGGGGAGCACGAATTTGGCAGGAGCATAATTGATTTACGAAGATGCTGCTGCACACTCTAAATGACCCAACAGGTCCCTAGGACACATTCTCATTTATGCTTACTGGAGTAGTAAGCAGAATGACTAATCTACCAGCTGTCAAATCAGCTTTGGTAAGAGTGAACTCCTAGAACTCTCTATAGACTATTTGCTTCAAAGCAAATAAAGCACTTTATTACAAAACAAGCATTGCATACGCGGGGTAAGCAATTACAGAAATAAAACTGCTTTTAGAGAACCTGCAATAAAATCAAAGAAATAAATGAAGCAGGAAGCTCTGGCCAACAAAGTCAGCAGCAGATATCAACCATATCAAACAATCTGAAATGAAAGGAAAACATGAATATTGTTGTAGTTGGCCGCCAAAAACTATTAAACATTAATGGACAATATAAAATGGAAGCCACTGAAGAGTCATGCGGGTGTTTCTGCAGTCCAAATCAAAATATAACAGTGCCCAAATTCTTTGATTGAGTTCCTTTTATAAAACTGTTCAATCAGAGCTATAAAATGTGCAATTAAAGAGAACAGATGCCAGGGGCTTTGGAGCAAACAAATACTTTTAGTGAAAAAACTCCAAGATCAACCTATAATCAATGAATACTCAGAAATCTACAACTTCAAGATGCATAGGAGCTTGGAACGTGGAACAGCAAAAACATCATCATCAACAAGATGCAAAAGGTTTTGATGACCAGGATAAATAAAGCAACAGTTTGAAGCATAACTCAAGACACCCATTTCTCCTTTTTTTCCCAAAACTAAGTTGAAGACACTAAATATACTATTCTTTAGATCTTCCCCTTTACATCAGTATGTTGTGTGATCTCCCTGGATACGAATATTAATCCATAGTCCTACATATTACTATCAGCATAGGCAAACTTTCTTTTTTACTTACAGACTTGTTACAGTACCAAAATCTTATCCCTTAAGCCTATGGTCAGTTTAATTTCCTCTATAATTCAAGTCCACCCTCACTTTTATTTTCTCTGTTAGCAAAATGTTATTTTTTTCACCCCACTTTATATATAATTTTAAAAGATGCCAAAGTGAAATATAATTTTAAACTAAACTTTAAATTATGGCGCTATCCATGATGCAGTTAGTGTTGACATTTGTACCATATGTTATTGGTGATGTCATGGCAAGGGTCATAATGCCATCTATAATGTCATGTGTACGAGCAAAAGCTGTTCAAGTGGACCCCTGACGGGGGCCACCATTCTTTATTTTGAGTGAGTGCCTGTTAGACCTGGCATCCTTAGGGTAGTCTCATCCCAGACGTTTGTCTTTCACCTCCTGTTTTGCTGCTGTAGCTTTTTGTTGGACTCGCAGCACTTTAACACTGCTAATCAGTGCTAAAGTGCATGTGCTTCTCCCCTGAAACATGGTAATATTTGTGTACCCACAATTGACATTACTAATTTACTTGGAAGTCCCTAACAGGCCCATACACCCAGGCATGTAAGTTAAATGCTACTAGTGGGCCTGCAACCTATTATAGGTGATGGCAGGAACCAGCAGCATCTATGCTTCCCGCCCGCAGGAGCAGATTTTTTCTGGGCTAGCGGGTAATGAACAAAACCTAAAATTTGCTCCCATAAAGGCAGGCAAGTGTTGAGACCCAGGCTATGAGGTCCCCGGGGCAGAAACTGAATCAAGGAAAGGGATTGCATGCACCCCTTTAAAAAAAGATTAACACAGCCCTGGAGGATGGGGTCCTTGAGGCCTTCCCAGGGCGTGTAGAGGGGAGGGCGCATCCCCAACCCCCAAGTGCACAAGGTCTCTGTCCTTTCTTCCCTGGCTCCAGACACTCTACAGGGGGTGGTGAAGCTCTTTGTTTGGGGACAGGCACAGCCCTTTTCAGGTGCAAGGGTCAGCTCCTCCCTACCATCTATCCCAGGAAGGCCAATCAACTTGGTGATAGGCCATTAGGATGTAAATGTCACACCCCAGCTCCCTTTTTGTGTGACTGTCCAGAAGGAATGCAAACAGCCCAGCTATCACCCACCCAAGAGAGTGCACTTGCCAGGTCCATATGGCAGTTTAAAACTGCACACACATGCTCTGCAATAGCAGTCCTGAGACAAGTTTAAAGGGATACTGTAGTGGGTTGCACAATCAGTGCTGCAGACCCATAGTAGCATTTAAATTACTGGCCCTGGGCACATATAGTGCACTTTACTAGGGATTTATAAGTAAACTAACTAGGCCAATTGTTTAAAAGCCAATATCACCATATTTAAAGTACATAGCACCTGCACTTTAGCACTAATCAGCAGTGGTAAAGTGCAAAGAAACCTAAAGCAAGCAAAAATGAAGTCAGATGGAAAAACGTGAGCGGAAACCACGTCAAGAATGCCAGGTCTAACAATTGTAGAATGTTTATGAGTGGTAGCATTTGGTTCCATTGGTGGTACAAAGGTTGGAGCCTGTTTGTTTGTAACATGTTTGCTAATTTGTATACGAAATTTAAAATATTATTCAACAGTAATCTTCGTTATCTAAGCCCTTCGCACTTTAAGCATTCAGTTTGCGCTATGATCGAGGACATAGGCAATCAGCACAAACCCTAAAAGCGATAATGAAATTAAGGCACCTACATTGCACCCCAGCCAGAAACATCTACTCCATCTGCCCACTTGATTCATCAATGGTCATTCAAGAGAATGAAACTTGCAGGTAGAGATCTGGATGCACATGGCAGACCATGAATCCGGGCTTGAGGTCTGAACCCAAGCAGATGTGATGAACCGATTCCTGAAAATGGTGCTATTTAGACATGCTTTTTACTTATTCCTCATATAAATCTGGGATTGTCTAGAATGTGAAGCCTGTCTGATTGGACTCCAGCTTTCCAAGTCACTTTCATCAAGCTGTACATGTGTTATTCCCACTAGATCTCATGCAGTAATCAAAAGGAAATATGTAGCACCCTACCACACTTATGACCAAATATACAAGACAGAACTTTTATGCCACCTAAATGTTCAACAACTGTCACAAAATCTATTGTCGAAAAGCATTACTTAGGCCATCATTAATTGTTACAATGACAAAACTGATGGCATCAGTATTGACATCACACACACACACCTGTATCTACACATTATATGTGCCATCATGAGTAACCTGCACGTTCATTTTATGATAAAGTACTTACTTGGCCCTTGGATATAAAAAAAGAACAAGTGTACATGTTTTGAGTGATGGACACATTCAACTTATGATATAGCAAAGAGAATATGCAATTAGAACCCGCTTTCCAGTATTGAGAGGTAGTGGACCTTCCATGTGGACTCGTCTCCTCAACCTACAGGAATTGTACCCCCTGCATCCCCTCGCTCTTCAGTGCAATTTCCCCGGGCATCAGTAATGCTGATTTCAGTTACATTTCTCTAATTGCAGACTGTTTGTACACTGTCAGTCATTTGTTGCAGAATTCAATTTCCTCGAAAATATTCGGCCAATATTTATTTAACGACCATATTTAATGTAGATAGGAAGAGTAAACTGGCACTCACAACTGAAAAAGCATTCATTCCCACTTGCCGATTCTAACTACATAGCGATCATAACATAATTCCTGCTCATTAAGAAAACTCAGATATTTGAAAAACACGATCTCCAGGGCAAGCTTCTTTCTCACAAAGCTTCGAAAAGGAAGCGTATGTGTTGAGTGAACAGGGCTGTCTGCAGGTTTCCTCGAATTATCTCGCTGCTTCTGCTTTTTTTGTTAGCCTAGGGATTATGTCTGCAGACAGCTCTACAGTCATAACTTTCTAATCTTGCAGTTTTAAAAACCCAATAGTCGTATTCTATTAAAGAGGCATAGCGCGTGCTTTCGTTGGGACTAAATGCTTTAGAAATCGCAAACAATTATTTGATGCTTCCTTTAATTGGATTTATCATTCCTTCAAGGAGTTTGCGCGCTTCCCTATTACAATGGATCGCTTTCTTCTTTATGGTTGTTTTGTTTTACGCTCTCCGGAACGCTTCAGGTCTCACATGTTTCTTGAGCATAGAAAATATATACCACCTTTGCAACTTCGCTCTGAGCGTAATCATCGCGTTCTTGGAAGAAACTCAAGAACTGAATCCAGCTGCGCCTTATCTCTTTTTACCAGCTTCCCGTTCTTTGCAAAGTTAGCTTTGGATGCAGACATATATCTGCAACTCTCCTCCATTGTTCATATCACAGCTTTTAATGCCACAGTAAATTCCTAGCAGATTATACATATTACAGAAACATGTAATACAAAAATATTCAGGGTTGTTTACTCCGATAACGTGTTTAATTTGGTTATAATAAAAAGACATCTAACATCCGAGTTCTGATCCACAGGGTAGATGTGAAGGGAATGAAGCGCCCACTTTTCGATTATAACAGTTCTTCCAAAAGGAGGACCCGTGCCTAGACCAAGACACAAGGTAACTGAGTTAACATAGAAACACAATGTCTGCAAGGAGAACCTCTCCAGGTCATCACATTCTATTACTTTGCAAGCACAGAAAACATACATTAGAAAGTCACTCATCATTGTTTATGTAATTCTGAAGAGTTGCATTCAGTTGCTTATAGCGCGTGACGTTCTTAGAAAACTTTAAGGTTAAAATGGCAAGACTAATTAATTATCCATGGTTAGTTATGTTTGTGTTCAGGGTCTGCCATTTTACCACTGATAGGCTAAGATCTCTTGTTGAATGCTTTAACGCTTTGTTCCCCCAAAGGTCTACTGAAAGAGATCTCCACAAATACTAGGTCTGATAGATGACTGCCCTGTATCTGAGTCAATATGTCTTTTAGCACCGTTCACAGACAGAGGTATTGACGTAATTATGTATGGAAGTTTGCAAATACCAAACCAGTCCCTGTTCAAACCAGTGCAAACAGAACTGTGAGCCCCAGGAGGCTTGTCAGGTGTGACTCAAAAGTCTCGATACTGAGGGCCACTGCTTAATTTGTGCTTGTTTTTTCCGGTGATGAGTATCAGCATTTATTTTTGAGAACCAGGCTTCTGCCTCAAGCATTTGCTGCGAGCAAAAGACAAATATGGAACAGACGGAGGAAGGGAAAAACAAAAAAGCGTCACAATGGGAGAAAGTAGAAAGCTGCTAGAGTGAGCTGAAGGGGCAGGGAGTGGCTTTATATGGATTGAAGAGGCCTGAGATGGCTTTAAGATTACGCTGCCTCAGTATTCTGTGTTCACACATTTAATTTCAGCAGCCGCATGTTTAGGAGGAGGGTTTTGGGCACCGGCACATTTTTATTTACAAATAAAACACTCCTGAGGGCAAGGAAGGCAGCACACAGAGAATAATTTGAGCTTCTGTTTGCACCTCACCTTCGATCAATGACTGAGGTGATGATTAGCATGGATACATTTCATTTTTTTTAAGGTAGTGCACTTGCTTGATTCTTTTTCTCGGTTCTTTGTGTCACACATTTCAACCCATTTACAGCAACGTTGAGAGCCCAATAGAAATCAATGGTTCAAAATAATCATGGAATAAGACACTGTCTATGGATGAATTCCATTGTATGTACTTAGCACATGCGGTCCTGCGTTGCATCATTTGTTCTTCTACAGGAATTCAGAAAATGACTGTTCAAATGAACAGTCCACTTCAAAGTAGCTAGCAATGTCAGCACCTTCAGACCCTCACAGGTGATTTGCTGCACTTTATAAATCCTGATTGATTGATTGATTCTCAACAGAGCAAAATGCATAAGTAGATAAGGTGAATGTACCGGCACAAGGGAAAAGTTCCATTCTATAAAGAAACCAAGATGTATTGATGTAGACATTACTCGGTAAGTGAGAATCAGATGGTTCATGGATGAATAATGCATTGCATAAAAGAAAAAAAGATACTTATATGACCCATTACTCAACCAGTGCAGTGAGATGAGAAATCTACTCACAAGTAGTTATATATCAGATTTGCCATTTATAACAGGCTAAGGCATTAAAATAACAAGTACTTACGTCCTAAAAAAGCCATAAGCCAGAAATCAAATTGCCACTTTTTCAGTGAAGCATTACATAAAATGAGACACACACGCTCTAGTCTAAGAAAAGGACTACTTGAGCCCATTACTAAAACCTAAGTGGAACACAAACAAGACAACGTAACCTCCCACAAAATGCCATGGCCATGAAGGACAATCCATCCAACCAATGGCAAACATCTGAAACCTACTCTCTGTGTACTTCGTATAGTACAATTTTGAGGAATTGATCACATGATGTGTTTCAGACACGCAAAATTGTCAACAGTCCGATCTAGAAACTGAGGCATGCTGAAAGATTGGTTCAGGGTCATTAGGACTTACAAAGCTTTTGGAGAATAACCAAGGTTGGGTGTAATACTAAGCCTGAGGCTGAGTCAACTGAGGAACAGTAGAGAACAAACACATCCCATTACACAAGATTACGTATGGTGAAATAACTTTAGTAAGGCTGAAAAAGATGCTCAGTCAGGTTGTCAGGTTATGCAAATGTTCAGGCTGTATTAGATAGTAAGCAGAACTAAACGGGAAGGACTGTAGGATCATAGAAATGCAGGGCTGGTCACAAAGAATGTAAGAATGTAAAGGAAGATACTATCATAATTAGTTGCAGAGCAATGATCTTTCAGAAAGTATGATCTAAGTACTGAAGAGAATGGCAAAACAGATGTACTCTTCCTGAACAGGGTCCTCTTGGAACGCATGGACTAAAACAGATGCACATGCCACCAGCATGGATCACTGATCGATCCTATGCCCATTTACAGTGCTGAGAGAGAATGCTGACACAATGCAGTGGTTGCTATTTCACTCCAATGTGGCAATCGTTTTTAATTAACTTACACGGGATGAGTTGTTAGTTACTATATTATCATTATTTATTAAGCAGCTCATGTCATCATTTGTAAATGCAATCTCTGCAGAGCTGCGAGTGTACACTGAATTCTAGGTATTCAGAACACTCAATAAACGTACAGTGGGTAATAGAATAAAGGCTTCATTCAGAAACTGACGAGGTATGTACTTTACCTCCAGCACCTCACTATCATAATGTAATAAGGGTTTCTTTTTTAATGGACCTGACAAAATGATTAGGAATTCTTTTCTCGTATAGGATGGTAGATGTCATTTTGACATAATAGAAGAATATGGCCTAGTTTAACATGGAATAGGATGTGTACATGAAAGGCTGTGACCAGAACTACAGCTCTTGAATCAGGGTTGGAGTAACTAGGTGTGCTGGCAATTACCTGTGGAAGGTGCACCAGATGACAGTTGACCTACAAAGATTCTAGGAGATAGAAACATGATATATTTTCAGATGATTTATCAGTGTCCTAGTCTATCCACCAACCAGGAAATCTAAGTTGTCATTCACAAACAAGAAAGTATAAAGAAATAAAATACTGAAATCAGGCACAGTCTCGTAAACAACTGGGAAGACTGCAAGCTGCATTCCATATTCATATATTGAACCTGGTGTGGACAGTGAAAAATATGTATTGATCCTCGAAACACATCAGTAAGGACTCGTGAGGTGAACAAGCAAGACATCCTAGTAACCAAGGAATGAGTGGGACAGAATATAACAGTAAATATAATTCCTGAAATAAATTTCCCAGAACCATAGAGGAGAAACCATATGAGTGTTAACATAATATCATCACGTGTAAACTTATACTTTTAGTAATATGTATGTCTCATAGCATGGGGAGTGCACAATGGATTATCCATAGTATGGCTAAAGGCACATCACATGGACTATTATACCACAATCAAACCCACACTCATTTCGTTTTCTATGTTGTGCACATGTTGCTGAGTACATTAGTACTGTGGATGACAGGAAAATTATTGATCTTAATCTTCCAGCCACAAGCACCGCACATAAAGCTATACATAGAAGCAGAATGATAAACAAGTGAATAGACGAGTCACACAAATATAAGTTACTCTTAAGCAATAGACCCAGCAACTGTGTTTAAAAAATATTTGTAAAATATTGGCTACGCAGGAGAGCTCAACGCATTAAGTGTAACATTATTATAACTAACAAACAAATCAAGCAAATACATTCATGTAAACAAACACTTTGAAATAAACACATACTTGAAGTTGTACATGGTACAATGTCTAGCATTAGGTGTGGTTTTACAGTGTGCTTGTATTCTCTAGCAGGGGCCAGGAAGATACTGATTCATAAACTCTAGAGATAAAGCCTCTAGGTTGTTCTGTAGTGGAGGTTGTCATTAGAAGATCTTGAATTGAGTAAGATCGAATTGTGAAGCACTGTGAGAATGTTAATGAAGATTTAATGAGAGGGATTAATTCTAATAGCAGGGAGGATGAAGTTGCACAGATTCAATGCACTGTTTGTGAGGGATTGTTTGAGGATACTTTTCACTCTGCTGATCAGGTTTTCTGGGTGGAGAGAGTCTGAGCTGCACAATTTCCACTGACTTTGTCAAACAACCAGGTAATTTGTGAAATAGTTAGGAGTATCTGAGTGAAGAGTTTTAGGGATGATACAAAGGGGTTTGAATGTTATCCTTGCCTGAATCGGGAGCCATTTCAAGTGTATAAGGATTGTGGTAATGTGATCAAACTTCCTGGTGCCGCAGATCTGTTTGTCTGCACCATGAAGAATTGCTTTCAGAGAAGAAAGAAACTTTGGGGAAGATATGAGGTAGGTGACCTGTCGCTCCCCCCAACTTTTTGCTTTCCCCCTCCATTTTTTTCTGATCTCATTTTCGCTGCCACTAGGACTCTGCACATGTTGCCACTGCTAACCAATGCTAAAGTGCATATGTTTACTACTTAAAACATGGTAGTATTCACTTATCTCCTATTGGCATATTTAATTTACTGTTACACTCCTAGTAAAGTGGTACTACATGTACCCACGATCTGTAAATTAAATGCTACTAGTGGAACTGCAGCCCTAACTGTGCCACCCACGTAAGTGGCCCTTTAATCATGTCTTGGGCCTGTTTCAAATTGCCATTTCGATCTGGCAAATTAAACCGTTAGCCAGGCCCAACCCTTCATTTTTAATACATAGAAGTCACCCATCGATAAGGCCCTGGAAAGCTCAAAGGGCAGGGTGCAATGTAATAAAAAGTAGGACATGTACTTTTAAGTTTTACATGTACTGGTAGTAAAAAACACTTACATTTGTTTTTCACTACTCAAAGGCCTTATTACATTTCATTTTATAGGTGTAATTTCCCAATGGAAAGAGATAAGAGTGGTTCATGTTTGGGGGTCTCTGGAATCCTAATTTAAAATCTTAAAATATGGTTAAGTCGGATTTTAAATTACAATTCTGAAAATGTCATTTTTAGAAAGTTGACTTAGCCATTTGGTGCCTGCAGCCTGTCTTTAGTCAATGACTGGGTGTAGTTGGCAGTGGGTTTTGTGCATTTCTCCTAGACAGCCACACTCAGTGGGAGCTTAGGTGTGATTGGATGAGCTATCACTGGCAGGATGGGAGGAAGGAGCTCGGCCCAGCCTCACTTATACCTGAACAGCCTGTGCTCTGCCCCCACACAAAGCGTCTAAGAACCCTGCGTTGTTAGTTCAGCCAGCTTACAGCCAGGGGAGTCAGGGAATTCCCTGCACTTCAAAACCACTGTCTCCTAGCTTCTCCCACCTTCCAGAACCACGGCAGCAGTGTTCAAAAGAAGTACTTCGGACACCACTACTTTGGTACACCTCTAGATCTGTGGATGCACTGCCAGGAAGAAGGACTGCTGTGCTGCTACTAAGAATGCCACTCTGCTGGACTGCTACTCTGAGGCAGCTGCTGCCCTGTTGTGCTGACCTGCTGCCATCGTCCCTGGGGAAGAAGTACTGGACTTGCAACCTTCATCTAGCAAACAGTACCCCAAAGTGACTCAAAGAGCTAGTCTGCTGGGCTCCAGATTTGGCCCTCAGGAACATAAAGGGCTCCCCAACTGCTCCTGGACCTGTCTTCAGCACGTTCTTGACCCCCAAGTGGTGCACCTCAGGTTCTGGGCCCTTGAAGTGGGCTCTTAATTTAAGCTTCTGGGGTCTTTGTGACCATTAACAGGTCCGTTTGCATCGGAACCATGCAGCTCGCACTGAAAATCAACACGAACCACTGCTAGACCATCTCCTTGCACAGGAAGCATCAATCACCATGGAGGACTGCCAATACTAGGCTCAGAGCCCACCTGTCCATGATGCCCAGCGATCCTCGTGCCATGCCGACCACTGCCAATGATATTCTTCTTGCTCCCCGTGACTCTCTCCAGTGCGAACAGGACTTCTGGCACAAAACTTGAGAAGGTAGAACTTCAGCAGGACTAATCTGGGACTGTACCCAACCTGCTCTACATTGCTGTCAGCCTCAAATTTTGATTGTGACCCAATCCACGAAGGCCCGGTCCCTGATTGGCGCTTTATGCTTTCAGATACTATTTTACAGCTTATTCTTTAAAAATTCATAACTACAGTTCTAGTGATTGGATTTTTGTCATTTTGGTCCTGTTTTAATGTTAACATTTCTAATTTTATTAACCTGGTGTGGGAATCTCTTTGTGTGGTGTTTTCACTATCTTACTGTTTGAAGTGTTACAGTAAAACTTTGCACATCGCCTCTAAGTTAAGTCCAACTGCGCTGTGCCAAGCTATCAGGAGGTTGAGCATAGGTTAATTTGGGGTTTGCTTATACTTTACCTTGACAAGGATATTGGTTACCGCTTGACCATAGCTCACACCCCAGTCAACCCGTACCCCAAATTCTAACAGGCGATATGAGATGGGAAATATGACAAATGAGATTGGAGATATACTTATCAGAGAGTTTCCCTAATTGTATCTTCATAGTACAAGAGACTAAGGGCCAGATGTACGAAACCGAGTTTTACGATTCGCAATTTGCGACTCATTTGCGAGTCGCAAATTGTGAGCCGCAAAACCTTATGTACAACAGTGTAGTTTACACTGTTTGCGATTCACAATGGGGTCGCAAATGACCTATCTCATGAATGTTCATGAGGTAGGTCGCAATTTGCGAGCCCATTGGGAATGGCCGCCCTCACAGGGATGGTGGCCTGCTGGAGATGGCAGATCACCATGTCTGTGACTGCTTTTAAATAAATAAGTTTTTTTTTAAATGCAGCCCGTTTTCCTTAAAGGAAAACGAGATGCATATAATAAAAAAAAAGAAAAGTTTTCTTTTCATTTTTTCAGAGCAGGTCGTGGTCCGTGGGCAAAAAATATTTTTGCTGCCATTTACAAAGGGGAAGGGGTCCCATGGGGTACCCTTCCCAGTTGGGCATGGGTTAGCACCAGTTTCAAACTGGTGCTAACTGCGATTGTTTTGTGACCGCATTCACGGTCACAAAACAATGCTACATTGCGCTTCGACTTGCAATTAGGAAGGGAACGCCCCTTCCTAATTGCGACTCGCAAACCTATTTTGCGATTCTGTAAATAGATAACCGAATCACAAAATAGGGTCTGTCCATACCAAAATGTTTTTTTCCTGTCGCAAACGGTCCGATTCTGCGAATTGGGCAGTTTGCGACAGGAAAAATGGTACATACCTGTGCACCTAGATCTCTTGCTTAAAGTCTTCTTTAGACAGGAAAGTTTTCATATGACAGACATCTAATTTGGAATTGAGATTCTTTTGCTAAGGAGTTAAAGTGGATTTGGAAATTGAGGTTTTTGTCCAGCATGAACCGTAATTATTTAGTGCAATCGAGGAAGGAGGGGTGACAACCTAGGATGTTGTAACTGTTCAATCACAATGGAGCATGGGTTGTGCATTTAGGAAATTAAATCAGCACAAATGTAATTTTTGTGTGGTTTGTTCAGTTCCGTGTTCCCAGCTGTATACAGTTTACTAATGTCTTCATAACGTATTCCGTAAGATCTAAGTGATGTCATTACTAATGTTATTCTTGATGTGAAGTCTGATACACTGTAAACCAAGTCACTTTACCTGCTCCCCTGAACCTTTTTCTTTACATTTCATTGGAATTTGCTATGAGCTGGAGCTCTGTAGCAATACTAAGACCTCAAAGCTGTACTGTTTTTTTGTGAATTTGATGCATATAACTAACATATTTTTATCAGAGAAAATGCATTATCATTTTCATTGAAATTTAGGTGCTGAGACACATTGCTTCCAAGTACTGACATGTGAACTGAAAAGGATCTATGCCCGAAATGCGTAGCAGGTAACCTATTTACTTGTTTTACATCTCCATAAAGGTATCTTTGTTCACTACATTCAGACCTTCAGTGAGGATTGGTTCTTTTACTGCATGACTGTCTTGGTTTGCATACCTGAGTTTGCCTTCATTTCTATTACAGTTTAGTTTGATCCTTGGGGGCGAAGAGAATGTGTTTCTCCTCATGTCTGTGGTAAGACAATTGCTATTGCCCATGTACAAGCTCCCATGAAGTAATTTCTCTGCACTGAACAATTTAAATGTCCATTTCACTGAACGTATGGGAGAAAGAACTTTGTATTGGAAGACAGCTTCACATAGCCGTCCATGACTGACTTCCAGAGCAGGACCTAGAGTTAATTCTATAGACTACATAATATTCAGATAAATGGTCTGACACCCGCACTTTGACTGCAGGCAGCTGAAGGATTTGAGACACAACAACCCCAAGATCGACCCATGCATGTCAGTATACCTCCTATCTTAGACAGCATATCATACAACAGAAGATTAAGATATTATTAAAAAAATATCTCAAGTAGCGTGACCTAGATCCTATGGGTAATTTGAGTGCATCCTAGACACCTGGGGGACCCAGATCAGACCGGGCCAAAAATAAAAAACTTTAGGATGAAGTAGTAGGTATCTTGGCATGGTAAACCTTTAAGCCCTGTGCGTTTATAAGGTATGATACATAGACAGCAAAGATTAAGCTCTGCATTAGAACTTGCTAGGTGACAAAGACAGCATAGCAAGCATTCACAAAGAATATGAAGTACTCATTTGGCAAAAGAGAGACACAAAAATAGCAGGTGGCTTGTAGTAAGAGGGGCGATTCTTGTCCCACTTAGGATAAACTATATACATAATGACAAGTTTTTATTTTGATGCTGGTGAAATATTCTATGCTTGAGATTAATTTGTATAATTGTTCGGTTTTCTTAGACATTTTGAGCTTTATTTCTTTGACTCTTTTGAGTTAAGCTGTTCTTAATCTCACCAAACAGTGAACCGAAGACACCCAAGAAATACTTGGTGAGGTTTCTCTCCCTTTGTGCCTCCATCGCTGTGTCCAGGAACCTTTACAATCTGCCGCAAATGCCAGTAATTACAGACATAATACTCATACTTAGGGGCACATTTACAAGCCACTTTTTGTGATGCTTTGGTGGCACTTTGCACTGCCCCACATTTACAAGGTGGCGCTAAGCCACTTTTGTGGTTTAACACCGCCTTTTAAATATGGCCCGATGCAGTTTTCTGTGGCAGAGGAGCATGCAATTGGTGTTGCTGTGGACGTTTCAATGCAACGCCCATTGCTTTTGATGCTGCCCCAGACTGACAAGGATTCGTAAATCTGAGGCAGCACCAAAAACTAACACCACGGCACGGGTGGTGTTCGAATGGCGCAACGAGGCGAAATACTTTTATTTCTCCTCGCTTTTGCTTTTTCCATGTGTGCTGCATTCTCCATAGAAAGAACAAAATGCCTATAATGGTTGTTTATGTGCAGGAAGGTGGGCACAGGTAGTGCACTTTACTAGGAACTTATAAGTAAATTAAATATGCCAATTCAATATATGCCAAAGTTACCAGATTTTGAGGAAAGATCACACACACCCTAGGACTAGGTAGCAGTGGTAATGTTAGGAGAATCCTTATGCCAGCAAAAATGGAGTCCGCAAAAACAGGAGGTCTAAACGCAAAAGGTTAGGGGGAAACTATGCCAAGCGTGCCACGTCTCCAAATAAGGATGTCATTTATGAGCAGGGACGCCTGCCTTTGCTACAGGACAGCATATTGGTCTTGTTTTTCACAGATTTGGCTTATCTACAGTTTGCAAAAGATGAGGGATTAAGTCACAGGTTCCCAGGCTTTGTCCATCTCAGGGGTTTGTATTGTGGGAAGGGTGGGAAAGTGCAGATGGTGGTTATTTTGGGGTGAACACATAAAAGCTTTAGAGAGGACACTTTGGTAAGCAACACCATGTCATATAATCACCTAATATGGTAATACCTGTGCTGAAAAAATGCTTTCCGCAAGTAATAATTTCCAGTGTTCGCATTTCTTAATCAAAGGTGCTATGATGCACCTGCTATACCAACTTGAGTATGGGTATCAATAGGCAGCCTAAATTGTTTTATTATGTATCTTCTTAATTTTGAACTGTGACTCCTAGGTCACAGGATAGAAGTAGAAGCAGATACTGATCAATAATAGAAAGAAGATACAATGAATGACACGGTTGTGGGGTGCTGCCAAGTGGGTGACAAACTAATCAAACATGGCTACAATGAGAAAGAGGAATGATGTAAACCGCAACAACAACGTGATATATGGAGACAGAGTGTGTGCAAGAAGGGAGGAAAAAAGAATACAAAGAATGAAAGAAAGATGGAAGGAAGGAAAAAGAAAGGACTGAAAGAGACTAATGAGGAACAAAAGGAAACTGGAAAGGAGAAAAAGGGAAAAGAGAAGTTAAGGAAGAAGAAAGGAAGAAAACTCCTTTGAGAAACAATTTCTGGGGACCTTCCTTGACAAGGCTGTACTACAAAGGCGATAAATGCTTAGTGTCCATTTTGTAACTTTATCCAGATATTAACCCAATGTCTTTTTGTCAAGTCCATCTTAAGTAACTACTTTTTCAGGTTTCCTATCCCTGTCCTGCTCAGCTTTTTCTCCGTCCACCCAATACTTGACAACGAATTAAAAAACAATAAAGCAATGAGTCAGGAGTTGAGGGAGTATTCTTGACTCACCTTGTTTTCAGTTAATAATTCTACCTTTCCTCTGTCTTGTGAGAATCACACCTGACACAACATCATCGCAATCTGTTTATCCTGTTATATACTTTCAATGCACTTCATTCTAAAACCCCATCAAAACTACTCTTCAGATCTTCTGATTTTTACTTGCACCAATATTTATCTTCCTTACCTGTTTCCTGGGAACCACGATACATAGAATGTATCACTGTCACAGAGTGTTGTTTTAACATTTGCTTCTTTCTTCTTCTCTGTTTGCACACCCTACTCAGGGGCGGCTCCTCCGCTATGGCGGAGTTGTGTCAACCTCCCACCAGCAGCAGCTGCTGCAAAACATTTACAAGAAAACGATAATAAACTCTGTTTTCATTGTTTTCTTGTAAAGGCGGGGCCACGGTCTGTGACGTGTACAGAGGGGGAGTGCACAGCACTCGCCCTCAGTGCGCATATATGTTTGGCCGGGTGTCTCAGGCTGGCCACACATACAGGCACACTAGGCTTTCTCCAACCCAGCAACGCAGGGTCTGCATTGCTGGGTTGGAGACAGCAGGCAGAGACTTTCATTCTGCTTTGGAGCACCCTGGCTGGGTGCCCAGTCCTATCGTAATGCCAGCAGCATGAAAGCAGTGTTAGGATTGGATGTGGGGGAGGCTGGGAGCATGTGCCTGCAGTAAAAGAGGAATGGAGCTGCTTGGACTGGAGAGTCGCGCAAGGTAAGTTTAAAAAAAATGATTATATTTTCTTTGTTGCCCCTCCACCACTCACTGCACCTTTTCCCTTCCGTGAGCCACCACTGACCCTACTTGTTCCTACTAAATACTTCAAGCCATCGAACTGAAGCCAGAACCTTCTAAATTGTGAATTTGTTTCATCATCTGAGCACAATGCGATAGAAGCCAATAGCACCCTATAGCCAGCAGCACAATGCAGGTTTTTTTAAGGGAGGGGCTTAAAAAAGCAATTATGCAAATGAAGGTTGCTAATTGTCCGAACTATGTCAATGTGCACTATTCTAATAAAATCTCTGTAGTAAAAGATCAAATGAAGAGGGATGGTTTGGCTTTAAATACAGCATACACTTGTATACTTTAGACAGAACACCCTGCCTACAGTAATTTGGTGGAAGTCCTTTGCATAAATGTCCACTTTCTGGTCTAATTTAATGTGTATTGTTAAGAACCTAGGTGTTGTCTAATTGACCTTCCCACATGAATAAATGGATTACATTGCTAGTGAAATATTATTTTACAAAGAACTTATTGAAATCTTAAAATATCCATATAATATGTAATATAAAGTGCCATCAATAATACATGGTTACAATAACCTGTACAATGCTGGAAGTCCGTGACATCAATAGCATTAGCACTCTGTTTACTAAGTTGTGCATTGCAGGAGAATTGCGATAGAGAAGGTATTTTATATTGCTTAGTTAAGATAATGGTACACAATTAACTTCTCTGGAGAACTGTTTGGAAAGTTGGGGTACAAAACATATTTGCACTTCCCTGTGCAATCCCCAGGGAAACGGTCAACTGGAGAGAGAAAATTGATTAAGTAAAGGAACTATGGAGATAGAGATTAGATCTGGGTTAAATATTGACGATGCATTGAAGGAAATGTTATAGCCTCTACCTATCTGTTAAGTCTCCTTTTAAAATGACAGGTAAGTTCCCTGGTACAAAGATGACAACAGAATAGCTGCATAAGATGATGTCTGGAGGAATGAATGCAATGTGGATGGCTGGCAGGGGGTGCAAAGAATTTCAAAGGGTGACTGTGTAAAAGTGAAGTCTGGTAGGACGTGTCAAGGGCTGCTGAAATTCAAAGCAACTTACAAAGTAGAATCCATGGGCGGTAATTGGTTCTAACTTGATAATGGGCAGAGGTGGAATAAGGTTATATCGCATAAGTGGGGTCTGTTATGAAATAGGTGGGGAAGAAGATGAATACAGAAGGTGGCCACTCATGTCTGATTCAGAATTGTATGTCAGGAGTTAACCGCAGCGCCTGCATTGACGATCGGGATATTGTAGTACTTCTGGACTACATATCCCTTGACGCCTATCGCCGGAAGTGGTCGCGTAAAACCACGCACATCAAGGAAGCGTTGTGCGTTATTCGTTTCCCAGATCAAAGTCGGATGGTCAACGAGGGCTCTTGTTGACGGCGTTCCCGAGGGTGGATTCTCGTTCTGCTTCCAGTGGAGTACTTGTTTTTCTCCTGTTTCCCTCAAGTCTTGGATATTCCCGATATCGTCGGGAGTCTCGAGTTCTTCCATTTGGATCTTCGAAACATGAAGGAGAGGTGGAGTCTGAGGAGCCTCTATTATATTCAGCCTGATTCTTTCTTTATGTTCCGGAGATACCCCATTGAAGATCAAACCAATGTCCTCCGTATGTTCTGTGAGGGGCCCAGATTTCAGCGGTGTACCATCAACCGCCAATACTATTTCGGGGTCTTTTCTCTGAATGCTAGGAAGTCCCAATCTCCTAACCACCCCTGCATCTGGAAATTTCCCGTGGCTCCGGAGTCTATCATCGCCCATACTGGATGCTTTCGTTCTTTGGTCACCAACTCTACTGATAACAAAAGGTGGGACGCTTTTTCTTCCTGTGGAAAAAGGGTTAAGGAAGTTAACCGTAGCACCGGTTGGGGTTCTGTAAAGGGCAAAACCTCTTTCTCAGATGTCTTTCCTGACATAACCGCCACCTTTTGAGTGGGGGAGTAGGAGAATCTCTTTTTAGGTTTGAGGGGACACTCTCTTACATAATGACCCTTCCTGCCGCAATACATGCACAACCCCTGTACCCTCCTACTCTCCTTCTCAGACTTCGACAAGGGTGCCCTAACGGCTCCCACGTCCATAGGCTCCCCACCTATCTCATTGGGAGTAGAAGCAGATCGCACCTCCCTTTCTGGAATGCCAGGTCGCCTATCACCCGCTCTACGCTCTACCCCTCTTTCTGCTAATCTGTGGTTCAGTCTCAGGGTAAGATTCACAAGGTCTGTAAAAGTGGAAGGCTGCGGATCTATTTGAGCGAGTATATCCTTCATGTCATCTCGTAAGCCTTGATAATAGAGAGACATTCTCTTCTCCTCTGGCCACCCTGATTCCGCCACCAGTCTATTGAAGGTCGTAAGATAAGTGACCAGATCAGACCTCCCCTGTCTCAGCTCCAGTAATTCCCTATCAGCACTAAAAGTGGTTGTTCTATGATCAAACACCCTCTCGAAGGCAGTCCGAAAGGCATTCCAATCCGATAACATGGGGTCATCGTTCCTGACTAATGGCACGGCCCAATTAGCTGCGTCTCCAGAGAGATGAGAAATAGCGAAAGCTACCCTGGAAAGGTTAGAGGGAAAAGACGCGGGTTTACAAGAGAAATGTAGAGACAACTGAGTCAAAGAGGCCTGAATTTTCTTGGGGTCCCCCGAAAACCGTTCTGGGCTGGCTAAAGGGATAGAAGGGGAGACATTCACGGTTACCTGTGGTGTGGATGCTGAGGCGTCGAAGGGATTCCTAGTAAGCTTTTCTACCCTTTCTTTTAAAGCCGCTGCCTCAGCCCTAGAATTAGCCAACTCTTGTTGTACTACTACTAACGCCTGTAATACATCATCCATAGATGCCATCTTTGCATCACACCGAGCGGGAGGAGCGTTATTCGTGGGTGCGTTATTCTGTCACGTTGTAGATGCTCCTCAGACTCGGTGCGATGCAAATGGGAGTCCACCTCCTGACACCACCAAGTCACCGATAAAAACCACGGTGCATTGGAGTAATCAGGTGAGGGAAGGAAGGGGAAGGAACAGCAGGGAAGGGATATCTGTAAGGAGAAGAATACACAGCGTTAATATCACATTAGCCTGTCTATTCTCGCAATGTCTCGCTAAAGCACCAACGACCGTACCTGCCAATATCTCCTGAGGGCAGGACTAGTCCAACGCCTGTCTATGCTCCATCTGAATCATAGATGGACGCCACAGGCCAACGATGAACACCGATAATCTCTTATGGGTTGTTCAACACCCACTCTTGTACAAAATAGACATAAAATAGTGAGGAAACAAAACGAAGAGAGAGAAGAAAAAGAATGACGGTAAAACCCAACTCGGGCTCCTTTCTATAACTCAGTTAAAACACTGAGCCTCATGTCATAGTCACGCAAATGGTAGAAATGACCCATTCTTTCTACACCATGTACTGAAAAGCAAAAATGTCCCGGCAGTTCAATCCCCGCAAAAGTAAACATTAACACTGCGTCACAGCAGAATAAAAATGTTCTCCGGCTATGAAGACAACAGTTCATGAGTAACGAACAGTTCAAATAAAGGAACGCCGTGCCTCGGATACTAACTGTGTCCTGGTCGAACAGGATAGTGGGAAAAAGGCGAGGGAATCCGGCACCAGATCGCCTCACCGCTTACCACCTCTCCTTCATGTTTCGAAGATCCAAATGGAAGAACTTGAGACTCCCGACGATATCGGGAATATCCAAGACTTGAGGGAAACAGGAGAAAAACAAGTACTCCACTGGAAGCAGAACGAGAATCCACCCTCGGGAACGCCGTCAACAAGAGCCCTCGTTGACCATCCGACTTTGATCTGGGAAACGAATAACGCACAACGCTTCCTGGATGTGCGTGGTTTTACGCGACCTCTTCCGGCGATAGGCGTCATGGGATATGTAGTCCAGAAGTACTACAATATCCCGATCGTCAATGTAGGCGCCGCGGTTAACTCCTGACAGTACGCCCGCCTCCAAAGCGCCTCCTCGGACCAGGCTTAGAGGGATGACGGGCATGAAACAGCCGCACAGCCCTAGGGGCATGGACATTGCGTTCCGGCTCCCATGAATCATCCTCGGCATTGTACCCCTTCCACGAAACCAAGTACCACAGCTTACCCCCCCGTCGTTTGGAATCCAACACTCTGCGCACCTCGTATTCCAGCTGCCCATCTCTGACCACCGGAGGCACCGCCTGCCGGGTCTCTGAAAGGGCCGGTTTCAAAAGGCTGCAATGAAACACCGGATGGATCCGTAAGGAAGCAGGTAAGTTGAGACGATAAGCCACAGGGTTTATCTTGCGTAACACCACATAGGGACCAATGTAACGAGGATGAAAGACGCTACGCATCTTGAAGCGTATATACTTGGTGGAAAGCCACACTCTATCGCCTGGCTGATATGCCGGTCCCTGACGCCGATGTTCATCACCCCATTTCTTATACTGTTCTTTGGCTTTCTCCAGATTGAGTCGTATCTTCTTTTGCACGGATTGGAGATTCTTAATCACAGCATGAACCGTAGGTTGATCCGTGACATCCCTAGGTATGGTTATGGGCAACATCTCCGCGTGGAAACCCGTGTTAGCACGAAAAGGAGACTCCTGTATCGAGCTATGCCAAGCATTGTTGTATGATAGTTCGGCAAGCCCTGGCAACGAAACCCAGGATTCTTGAGCGTCCTTTGCATAGCACCTCAGATATTTTTTCAGGGTTTGGTTAAGGCGCTCCGTCTGGCCATCGGTTTGTGGGTGGAAGCTGGTGGACAGGGCGGATTCAATACGCAGAACCTTACACCACATGCGCCAAAACCTAGCGACAAACTGGGGGCCTCTGTCCGAGATAATGGTTCTCGGTAGACCGTGTAACCGCACCACTTGAGACAAAAGTAGGTGTGCGGTTTGACTTGCTGTAGGCAGATTTTTACAAGGGAGAAAATGACCCATCTTGGTAAGACTGTCGATTACCACCATGATAGCGTTGTACCCCTGGTCCATTGGTAATCCTACCACAAAATCCACGCTAATGGTTTGCCATGGCTTATCCGGAGTGGGCAAAGGCATCAGTCTGCCCTGGCTCTTCGCGTTTTCTCCCTTGGCTCGTGCACATATCTCACACCGAGCCACCCAGGCCGCAACGTCTTTAGCCCAACCTTCCCACCTGAAATGTCGTTGAACAATTTGCGCAGTTTTGGTGTAACCAGGATGACCAGCCGTTACCGCATCATGACACCAATTGAAGGCTTGCACTCGGAGTTCTTGTGTTGGCAAATACAAACGATTACATTGCAACGGTATTCCATGCTTAAGGGTACGGTCCTGACTTAGTTCTGCCCATTTCTTCCACTGAGCAGCAGACTTATGCTTAGAAACCTTTTCTAGGAAATGGGAGATATGAAGGGCGAAAAGCACTCTTTCGGGTTTGATGATTGCTTCCTCGGGTCTTGAAACTATGGTTCTCATGTCCTCTTGTCGGGACAGTGAATCTGCCTTGCGATTGTCAACCCCAGGACGGAAGGTCACCACAAACTCATATTCCGAAAAAAACAGCATCCACCTCATTTGCCGCTGGGTAAGTTGTCTTGCCTCCTTCATATACTGCAGATTGCGATGATCAGTATACACCGTGACCGGGTGTTGAGCTCCCCAAAGGTAGTGTCGCCATTCCTGAAATGCCTTTTTGATGGCTAGCAGTTCCTTTTCTGCCACCGTATAGTTAAGTTCCGCAGCAGATAGCTTCCTGGATAAGAACGCAACAGGATGAATCTGTCCGGTGGTTTTGTTTCGTTGTGATAACACGGCACCAATCGCTATATCAGAGGCATCTGCCTCAACGATGAAAGGTGCATCTGGCTGTGGATGTTGAAGTATAGGTGCGGAGCAGAAGGCCTGTTTTAAAAAGCAAAAAGCCTCCTCTGCCTCCTCTGACCAAACAAAAGACACACCCTTTCTTAGCAACCTTGTTATAGGTGACACCATGTGGGAAAAATTAGAGATTAATCTTCTGTAATAATTAGAAAACCCAAGGAAGCATTGCACGTCTCTCATACTAGTGGGTACTGGCCACTCCTGAACAGCCTGTATTTTTCTTGTCGACATGCAAAACCCCTCGGGGCTTAAATCCACCACCAAGATCTCAACCTTCCGGACATGGAACTCGCATTTGCTCAGTTTGCAAAAAAGGCTATGCTGTCGCAATGCTTGGAGTACTAAGGAAACATGGTCAAAGTGGCGCTCCAGGGATGTGGAATACACCAGAATGTCATCTATGTAAACAATCACGAAATGGTCTAGGTATACTGTCAGGAGTTAACCGCGGCGCCTGCATTGACGATCGGGATATTGTAGTACTTCTGGACTACATATCCCATGACGCCTATCGCCGGAAGAGGTCGCGTAAAACCACGCACATCCAGGAAGCGTTGTGCGTTATTCGTTTCCCAGATCAAAGTCGGATGGTCAACGAGGGCTCTTGTTGACGGCGTTCCCGAGGGTGGATTCTCGTTCTGCTTCCAGTGGAGTACTTGTTTTTCTCCTGTTTCCCTCAAGTCTTGGATATTCCCGATATCGTCGGGAGTCTCGAGTTCTTCCATTTGGATCTTCGAAACATGAAGGAGAGGTGGTAAGCAGTGAGGCGATCTGGTGCCGGATTGCCTCGCCTTTTTCCCACTATCCTGTTCGACCAGGACACAGTTAGTATCCGAGGCACGGCGTTCCTTTATTTGAACTGTTCGTTACTCATGAACTGTTGTCTTCATAGCCGGAGAACATTTTTATTCTGCTGTGACGCAGTGTTAATGTTTACTTTTGCGGGGATTGAACTGCCGGGACATTTTTGCTTTTCAGTACATGGTGTAGAAAGAATGGGTCATTTCTACCATTTGCGTGACTATGACATGAGGCTCAGTGTTTTAACTGAGTTATAGAAAGGAGCCCGAGTTGGGTTTTACCGTCATTCTTTTTCTTCTCTCTCTTCGTTTTGTTTCCTCACTATTTTATGTCTATTTTGTACAAGAGTGGGTGTTGAACAACCCATAAGAGATTATCGGTGTTCATCGTTGGCCTGTGGCGTCCATCTATGATTCAGATGGAGCATAGACAGGCGTTGGACTAGTCCTGCCCTCAGGAGATATTGGCAGGTACGGTCATTGGTGCTTTAGCGAGACATTGCGAGAATAGACAGGCTAATGTGATATTAACGCTGTGTATTCTTCTCCTTACAGATATCCCTTCCCTGCTGTTCCTTCCCCTTCCTTCCCTCACCTGATTACTCCAATGCACCGTGGTTTTTATCGGTGACTTGGTGGTGTCAGGAGGTGGACTCCCATTTGCATCGCACCGAGTCTGAGGAGCATCTACAACGTGACATTGTATGCCAACACCAGGCGTGGTGTGCTTCTAATCACCAGGTAGTTCTCAGGTGCCAGTCTGAGCTACTGGAGATGGTGTGACTACCAGGGAATTCTTTCTTCTGAATCTTCCAAAGATTAAGGAGTATTCTGCTGTCTGAAGAAGGAAAACTGGACCTGTTTGTCTTGAACCCAGGCTCCCCCAAAATGAATTAAGGGTCAGGTGGCTGGCCTTCAGTTTGCGCTAACGGGTCAAAACAAGCTTCCAGAGACTTCTCCTGCAAAATCCCAGCTGACCAGCACCAACAGCACCAATTGTACCTGCCTAAGCCCTGCTGCCTGCCTTTGCTGGAGTCAGTCCTGAGCCCCAAGAGATGCCCCTGCAGGTCCTGCACCATTTAATGTCATCAGTGGGTGCTCCTCCTACCTCCAAACCACAAGTCCTAAGCCCCAGAAGAAGATCCATATGCTTTTATACGGTTTGCGATTGCAAACAGACTCCTTGTGTCACGTGATGTCCATGTGCAATGTCCACCAACATACATCTCCAGCAACGACATGTTGTTTGCGCCTGCTCCAAGATCCAGTGCCAAGGATGACAGTCCATGCTAACTGCAAACACGAAGCTCCAGTGATAACATACTGTTCCCGCTGACAGAGACCAGCCATAATGCCCAACCTGCTCCTCAAGAAAACTGGCAAACCAAAGCTCAGCTGCAGCTCGCCGGATGGATATGGACTCAGAGGAGGGAAAAGCTTCAGCAGGACAAACCTAGTCCTTGTATCTGACCCATACTTCATCGTGGTAGGCCTGAACTTGTGACCAGGTAACTACAATTGCTGCATTTTACTTTGTGGTGCTATTTTTACTAGAAGCATTAAAAAATCAAAACTACAGTTCCACTGATTGGATGTTTTTCATTTGGTGTCAATTATTTATTACAATTACCTCTAAGTTTCTAAGTTGGTTTGGATTTTTTCTTGTGTTGTGTTTTTACCTTATTACTGGTTGAGTGATGCATAAATGCTTATCACATTTTATCTGTGTTAAGTCTGGCACTGTTTGTGCAAGCTACCTGGTTTATTTAGTAACTTTTGTGGTCCATGCTGGCATGGATTGTGGTTATTATTTAGTGGAGCTTCCACCCTTCTCAACTAGCAACCTAATTTCTTACATTGGGGTTCAGCACAGGGATCAGTAGCATTTCAGTTACAGTACACGTTGATAACATTTGAAAAGTTAAGTTTTGCTACACATTACCTATGCATTAATGAGCAAATATCAGAGCACAAGGCTTTGACTGGGGTTCAAATGTTTGGTTGTGTGAACGCGAGATGTGGGAAAGGAAAGCCCCTGGACACAAATATCATGTGAAAACATTGATGTTTGGTGATGTATAAATTGTGCTTATTATGACCAGTTTACATTTTTAAATTATTTGATGGTTGGAAGGGTTTTCACACTCTGTTTGCATTTAAAGTATACCAGGCCATAGTGTCCTTTGAACCCCAGAACTACACACTAGGCCTGTATTATGAGGGTGCTTCTCTATAGATTGAGGGACTGCAACAGGTACCTGCTTCATAGCTCTATGTGAAGGAGTGGATCTTGCTTTTTGAATTGTAGATAACTGGGGGCTCCAGGAAATGTGTGCATTTGCCATGAGCAAGGCAGATTTCTCACGAGGGAGCACACCATGAGTCATTCTCTCATCACAGATTTTCCTGCCATTGAACCAGGCCAAAAACACTGGAAGTGTGCAGTTGGAAGGTGCACAGAAGTCGTGATCCCCACTTAGAAGTTCCTGCCAGAATGGTGTGGTAGTCCCCGAAAAATAGTCCCACAGTGGGTGATGCAGGTTGTGGTTCCAAATGGAAGCCATAGGTTTTCTGTTTTGGAGAGGGAGTTGGCGAAGTGTGACCCATAGTGGTGGGTGCCTCAAATAGTGGGTGGCACAGTAAGGCGATGGCTTGGCTGTAGAAAGAGTAGTGACTGACCCCGAAGAAAGCAGTAAGAGAGTGGTGGACTCCTTAGATTCCTGGGATGCATTAGTGATTATCTCCTGAGATGTCAGGGAAAGGTAGGCGACTCCCTGAGTTCTGTAAAAGGATGTCATCATAGGACTGTTTTACCTGAATTGGAAATGGTGGCGCTGGTGATGTCCAGTTGGGTGTCCAATCTAGTAGGTCCAGCGGGGTTAGACCCCAGCTGAGAACGCAGATGCCCAGGAGATGGAGAGTGTGCAGGAGGTGGGTGAACCACTGTGACCTACCTGATGGCCAGGTGGGGCTTGTGTTAAATGAAGAGACCTTGGCCATCAGTCTGGAGTTAGATAAGCATGCCTGCCAGGGACTGTCCTTCAGAGTTTTCAGAAGGACAGACTGCAGAGGCGTTGCCTTAGTGGACTCCTGCCTAGTGCATTTCTGCCGGACCAATCATGGGGTGCAGTCTGCTGTGGCACAACCAGGTGGCCAGGTGGGGCTTAGCTTATGTGTAGGGACCTTCTGCATCAGTCTCAGTTAGTGCTAGACTCTTCTGTTTAGGACTGTCACTCTGAGCTGTCAGAAGGGCATGCAGTGAAGGCCTGTGCCCAGCAGACCTTTGATGGGTGCACCTTAGGTGTATCAGTGGGGCAGATGCCCATGTTGAGGTAGTGGAAGGTGGCAGTGTATGCCTAGAGGGTACCCTATCAAATTTCACAGAGGGATCTTTAGAGTCCCTGGTTAGTCTCCAGCTTGACTGTGTAGAGCCTGGGAAGTGGTCTGAGGTACAGTATGTGTAAGGTGTGGCCTACACAGTGTCCAGTGGCACTTCCGGTTGACCTGGTGGGGCCTGAGAGTCCACAGTTAAGTAGTTCCTGTGAGGCAAACTGCCTGGGGGTGACTCTCCTCAAGGGAGTACTCCATGAATTGGTTGTAGTTTCCTTGGTAAAAAAAAGCAGTCCTCCTGAGAGGAGGTGGTGGCAGCAACAGACCCCAGAGTAACTACGGTGGGGGATGGTGAGATGTCCTGTGAGGGGCCTGTGTTTGCATCTTTAGGGTCTAGTGACTTGGATGAGTGATGGTGCTGGGTTGTGTATTCTCCAGAGGGAAGCAAGCCGGTGACCCATGGGACAGGTTTCAGACCTGTCATGATGGTGTTAGTGCTAAGGCATTGAACCCTTGCCAAAAATGGCCTGGAGGGTAGGCCTAGACCAGCTCAGTCCTCATAGCCATGTAGTGTCCTTGATGCATGCAATCTGGAACCATAAGAGTTCTTTGTGCAGCCTGGGTTCCCTGTGGGGAGGGGTTTTCTCATTGTTGAGTTAGGTGGGTGGTCTCAGTTTAGATGGGTCAGTGTAAGATCTCTGTGGTGGTGGACAACTGATGAGCGGTGTGTTTGGTCAGAACCCATTGCCTCTTTTTACCACTGACTAGGTAACAGTACCCATCAGTAATGACAACTTTTTCCACTAGTCTCAGCTGGTGGCAATGTTGCAAACGAGTTCCAGTTAGTAAGCCAGGAAATTTTTGCTTTGGCTCACCCAGGTTTTGGACATTTATGGTGGATGAAGCTCCCTACCCGAGTCTCATTCCATATGATTTCATGGTAAATTGGACTGTGTGTGTTTACCACCAATGTCTGCAGCTAGGGTAAAGAGCTGGTAAGGTGCACTGGGTTGGTTATGTGTGAACACGTGCACACATGTGTACACATGTGTGGCCTGTGTGTAAGAGACTGCAGCCACGCACATATTGCTAGCTGTGCACAGGTAACTTCCCGTGGCAGTTTTAAACTGCAAATTTGATCTGCCAAAATACCAGTTTACAGTGAAGTAACATTAGCCCCCTCAGTCCCTGCAGTGGGGGTGAGGGACTGAGCTACTGAGGGCCCCCTCAGCATAGTGCACTGTGCAAGGATGGTAGATACCTGGCCTGAGAGCTTCTGACTGGGTTGGGGGGACCATCCCTCCTCAAGTTTCTTACACCACTGCCCATTTCTGTCAGGCCTCAACCTTCCCTTTAAATATTAATACAGCACCCATATGTAGGTCTTATTGCCCATAAAGGCAGGGTGCAGATATTTAAAAGTAGGACATGCAGAAATTAATGTTAAATAAGTCTTTGCAGTGAAATATCCCCCAAAACTATTTTCACTGCATCAAGACTGGCTGCTGCCACAGGAAATCATTATGCTACAATGTTACATGTATTAAATGCTAAATTAGGATTGGTAGCAGCCAAGAATACATATCCACTCATTTTAATTGAATTTAAAATCCTCTTTAATACTTAAGGCAGATTTTAAAATATTATTTTGGAAATGCCACTTTTAGAGAGTTGCCACTTCTCTGTCTAAACCTTCTGGGGCCGTTCTGTGAGTGTCTGGTTTGGTGATGGCTCTCCACTGTGAAATGCGTATTGGAGCTAGTGAACAAAAAGTGTAACGGGCTGTGGGTCTTCCTGACATGATGGCTGGGGAGAAACCATGCCTTGCCCTGATTAAACTTCAAAGAAACCTACTTCCAGTACACACGAAGGACCCTGACATCAGATGTGCCCTTGTTTTTGTTTCACTAGCCAGACCGGAGACAAACCCAGGAGAAATGGAGAAACTGACTAAAATCAGTTTTAAGGTTTTACAAAGGGGTATCCTCCACCCCCTGACTGACACTTGACAAAACATTTTTATCCTTAGGACATGAAAGAGAACAAGACCCTGGACCTTGACTACAACAGCGGCAACACCATGGACAACTGGAAGGACAAGACCTCTGATGCCCTGACAGACTGAGGATTCTGTCTGCATCTGACCCGAGGACCCCTGGGTCTTTCCAAGGCCAGTGAAGTTGGACCCCTAACACCCTAGCAACCTAGATTTCTGTGTCCCAGCAGGAGTAGGGGATCATCAGGAGCCAGGTAGCCCAGCAGAAAGCTGGTGCTGGGATCCAGTGAAGGCAGCTCCCTGCAACCTGTAAACCTTTCGAGCCTGGAATGTGAGTTGGCTAGGGCTCATCACCAGAAGCACAATGAGCTCAAGATCTTCAAAAGCAGCCCAGAGGGGGCTGAGTTATGCACCCTTTTAGATTGCTTATTTAAAGATGCCCACATGGGTCAACAAGTGTTGGCACTTCAATATGATCTTTAGAAAACCCCTGGGTAGGGCCTAATCCCAGAAGCACACCACTGCACACCTCTACACACCCTTGGCAAATGGTCCAGTGAGGAGGCATTCATGCCCCACTACCCCAGACTCCCTTTGGCCCAGGAGATCATATGCCCTGGACCGACATATTCTGGATAGGGCCCTGGACCCCATCTCTGGGCTGAAGGGTCCCAGGGCTGTGGCCTGCAGATATCTTCCCTCCCACACAGACAGTGGACTGTAGATGTGTCTGCTGGCTGTCAAGCCTGAAGGGAAGCATGAGAGTAGGCTCCCCATGCTCGTTCAACACAGAAAAATGCCTGGGGCGCCCCTGGTGAAACCAGGGCACCCCTCCCCTGGCCAAATGATAGGAGATGCACAGCATGAAGTCACATGCACAAAAGGAACCATGGCCAAAGCCACTAATAAGTTATTCCTCACTCCAGCTTGGAGCACCCCATAATGCCCTATTTGTCTTAGCTTTTGGTGACCCCATCTGGGCAGTGGCACCACTAAAGAAGTTAAGGAGTGTTGTTGGCAGTTGCAGGAGTTACAGCAGCCCCAGAAAGGATTTAAAACTTTCAACCTTAAGTCTCCTGGGTCATTGAATTGATGACACCAGAGAGTTCTTCGTAGTTTTCAGAAGGCTGGAGCGTTTGCTGTACACCTGGGAGTGAGGGACTGCTTGAGATTGGTCCTGTGGTTGTACTTTATGTGGGCTAAAGATGTAAATGAAAGACTCTAGTTTCCATGTTATGTTGGCTGCCAATGCTTTATTGACAATATGTTGTTCACAGTGATTCTTGATTAACATTGCAGTGATTTTTGTGTCATTAATGATTGCAGTTTAAATATGACAACTGATTTCAGTGACATTATTATGTTTTTTAACATGTGATTATTAGTCTTTGAATAGGGTAACCTCTTGACCAATAGGCTTATATACTTTTGTGATGATTTGTTGACAAACCAAGACATTTGCCCTATGTATTAATGATCTCTTGACAAAGCCAGGAGGCTTACTTTATTTAAAGTGATAATCCCTTATACTTTGAGGTTGCTTCTGGTATGGGAACTTTGACGTTGGAGGTCATGACCCAGCATGTGTAAAACATGAATTTAGAATGTCACCAAAGGTAATTCCACCTCCCCAATGTATATATTTGTAAATCGATGCATAGTTTTAGAACCGTGTGATATTAATGTACTTTTCCTTTCTCAAAGAAATAGCACTGACTGGACAATGATTTATTGAGTGTTGTTATTGTGTGCCAGTGAATGGTGATTACTAACATCCCCTGAATAGGCTCTGCTTCGCTACCCTGAAAGAGTCAAGAGCTACAATGGGGTACTTGGTTACCAATAAGGAAACAACTGTGGACCTATTATTTGTGCAGGCCTTACATCCTGCACAACTAATAGCACAATTTCTTCCAGACAGGATTTGCACAATGAATGATCAGTGATTTGTTGCATATCCCACTTGCTTGGTGACCAATACCCTTACTGGTGAAATTGACGGTTACATTTGTAATAGGTAATTTTATTTAAAACCCACAGTGCACATTAGCATCTGCAGGTAGCAATGCAAGAATCTGTCAGTTAACTGGAATACCAAAGCAGATCTCTGCTCTAAATTGATGCATTTAGAAGAGGTAAAGATTCCCACTAAATTGAATTAGAGCTGCTGGTTGAATTAAGAATTAGATGTTGCATATGTTGCCAGCTGAACTATTTACAGCCTTACACACTAGGAAAAGAGCAGCACACGATGAATGGATACAGCAGCTGGGAGGACAAAGAAGGGAGAAATAAAGTAGGGAGGGAGAAGGTGAATAACAAAGAAGAAGTAAACTCTGATACCAAAATACTCATCTGAGAGCCTCGACAGTGAGCATCACCTTAAGGAAGGAGATCCTGGGTTTGAAGAGAAGATGATCTGAAAAGGTCTTAGCAATCAGAAAACACAATGTTCTTTATAATACAAAATACTAAGGCATTTGCCACAGGAACCCTGCATTCTGAGGGAGAAGTGGTGAGTTTATCTGACATTTTAGGATGGGATACTAGACATGCATTAACAAACAGCAAGCAATATAGTGGTAAAGGAGACTTAACTCATTTTCATTTATTTAGCCAGGTATAACGCTATTTTGTCAGATCAGCTCTTGCTAGGACATATCATCAGACTTTCAATATGTAGGTGGCTGTTAAATTATACAGACTAGAAGAAGTAACCCTGAGTAATCCACAGGTGAAAAGAGGAATAATATAACCTCATGACTGTATGTTGTATTTTCTAATTGAAACTGTGATGAAAATCTCTGCCTGGAAGCAATTGTTTTCCAGTGACTGAATTAGACAGGTGTGTGAAACAAGAGGTAACCTGAAAGTAAATGAGGGCCAGAAAGAGCATCACAAAACTGAAGATCAAATATGTGAATTCTGGGAATTATATTAATATCCAACTAAGACTGTTTGCTCGATTACCAGAAGACATTATTAGTCAGTCAGTACAGATAGTTAGTTTTCACTGATACTAATAAGATTATTAAGACCCAGCAGGACAGACATTTTCAGGTCACTGCATGACTTAGTGTACTTTGCCTTTTCAAATTTGATAGAATATCCATGTTTCTAACTACTTTCAGTAGTGCATCATGAGGAGAGAACTGGATGTCTGGGCAGCAGACCTCTACCCTTGAATCTTGAATGGACATTCATGGCTTTGGCCAGCACACCAGCCCTGCTCCCTTTTAGTCTGTTTGATGAGACATAACGTTTAAGAGATAATTGAAGCTGCTTGAGCTTAAAGCCCCTCCAGGGCTACTTATCTCATGTTCTGCTCAGTTGAGGGACCAGGCCCCATCAACGGAAATACTCTTTTCTGGTCAAACAGATCCTCTTCCTATTCATCACCCATCTAGCAATCTATTTTTTCAAGTCATTGAAAAGGAAGCATGACAGTGATTAACAAAACACTTGACACATCCTTTAATGGTGTGATAAGGTGGTGGTGGATAACTTCACAGAAAAGTATTACCACATTGTTCATTGAAGATAACACCAATACACCTACTGCCTGAAAAGACTGTGATGTCTTGGATGTTTTAACTCCTCCCTCAAACATAGACTATTCTTAGCTCTCCACTAGAGTGAGGCTTTAGGCTGATCCAGTTGAGTACATTTTAGACCTGAAAGTAACTTGTCATTAGCAGTACTGCACTTACTTAGCTGATTATGTATTTCTACGGCTTTGTTAGATGTAGGTATAAATGAAATGTAAATTGGGTGTCAACAACAGTAACACTGTATTGGCATGCATGAAAATGCATACAAAAAAGGATGTAAACAAGTATATCCATTGCCTCACTTACATCTCATGATTAATGAGATTTGTCTGTGTTGTGTTGTCTCACTATATATGTTTGGCCTCGTCTTTCTGCTCCCATAGCAGGGCACAGAGACAAGCCTCAAGACAAAGGACTCGGGAAAGATGGCTGACCTTAATATTGCATGCTTTATCCATGTCCTATATGTGTGACTAACAACTTTTGACTTACTAGACAACACTGATTGTACTAAAGCAGTGATAATTTTGAAAACAAAGGGGTGCATCTCAGTCCTGGTAAAAGAACCGGACTGCAAAGGGCAATGAGGAAGGGCTGAAACATTTCAACTAATTTTAGGGTGTAGGGCTAATAACCCCTCCCCAAATACCCTGACCTTTTAACTTTGTAACCGTACCATTGGTACACAAAATAAAGTGATACTGTGGTAACCACTAGGTATCTTTTTTTATATATTTTACCCAACTCCGTGCTCCTGGGAAGATGGTTGAGCCCAGCCTGGTTTTTAGGAACCAGGGTGCGACCCATTGATGAAGCGTGACACTAGTAGGGTGCATGAGAGTGCTATATAAAAATATTTAATATTTCTTCCAGACCAAATAGACAAGGCTATGTTTTAATATGAGGGTGGTAGGATACCTTGGAAGAAATAACTGATAAGAGAGATGCACCCTACAGTTCCCGGAACAGAAGTATTTTCTCTCCCTCGTTCTCATGTCATGGACTCCCGTTATAGTAACAAGACTGCTGGATTAGGGGCAGCAGCTTCACCGTTTGTGGATGACTGAGTCAGTCCCACACCGTCTTGGCAACTGTCGGCCCAACCCTTTCGGCTAGCTAGCAGTACCTCACCAGAACTTGAAGGAAAAGGTGATTTGTGGCATCCTGAATATGAAACTCAGGCCCAAATTTAAGAAAAGTGGTGCTGCATTATATGCAGCAGCACTTTTCTTGCCCATCTTAGCACCCCCCCTCCACCCCAATGCCACCATGTGTGTGTGCCCTATTTAACATATAGTGCAGGCTAGGGACAATAGCGTCAAGATGTTTGATGCTATTGTAGTACATTGCAGGGTTAGTGCCAAAAAAGTTTACTGCTAATCCTGCAAAGTACATAGGGGCCCAGCCCCCTTTTAACGCCTGCATATGCAGACGTTAGAAATAGCTGCAAAAAATGCCGCAGGGAAATATCATAGATTCCAGTGCGCCATTTTTGCAGTCCCCCCCATCTGGGGGACGCCCCCCTTGCATACATTATGCCTAGCCCAGGCATAATGTGGCACAAGGGGTTACAAAGTGGAGCAGTGCATGTCTTGTGCCACTTTGTAAATCTGGTGTGGCGAATTTGGCCTGGTTGAGCACATTAGCGTCATGAAAAATTTAGCTAATGCGGCGCAAGGAGGCGCTAGCCACTCTTAAATTTGGGCCTCAGTGTCTTTTCAGGGAAAGTCGTGGTTGACAAGTCCCACCCCTTTCTCTTGTCAGGAAAAGGTCTCAGACACTCACACATACAGGTAAGGAAAGAGATGCAGGGTGGTTTTCAATACATTTATTGAAAAGACTGCAATCTACTATAAAATATGTGTGCTGTAATTAGTAGGGCAAAGGCATAGCAATATTAGAATGATGGTGACCAGCGAAAAGAATATAAACAGTCCCAACATGTTGAAATGAAATACATAGATGAATTCTACCTAACCCCTAACTCCTAAGCAACAGCATAGCAGTGATAGCCCAATCTGTCCATACTCAGTCCATGAGAGGAACAACCACCCCCTTACCTGAAGGAAAGGGGCCTGCCCACCATCTCTGAGGTTGGTTGCAGAGACAGGGCCAAGGTCAGCAATGAAATGGCATGTAGCATGGATGGAAATCCTGGCTGGAATGACCTCCCTGTTGTCCCTTGGCCTACACAGTGTTTTTATAAGAAAACATATTTTCGTTCTGTGAAAAAAGGCCTGACATGGGTAGGTGCCTAAGTGTCAGGCTGATTACAAACTCACAAACTCTTGTGGTGACAATTGCTAGCTGGATTATCATGTACTCGGCACCTCAACCTTGGACTGGGTACATGGTGAAATGTTGTGCACAGAATAATAATAACAATTCTTTCGCATAATCACAGAGTTACAGAGGATTAGAAAATAAAACATCCCTGCTGAAAGCAGGCACATAAAATGAATAAAATGGAATAAATGAAGTCAGAGCACATATGTAGTAAAAGGGCACAGGCCACAGGCCTAAGCTAAGCTAAAATATGGGTGCCCAAGTGGAGTGCAAAATGGACCCACAACACTCATGCCCAATAGGCATGATGATATATTCTTTAGGTTTTATCAAAGGCACCTATAGTAGAAGGAAGAAGTCTGTGGGAAGAAATCCTTGTGAATTGACAGAAGAAAGATATAACATCTGGAAGCAATTTCAACACAAGGGTAAAAGTTAATGAAAAAATTGTCTTCCCCTGTTTTTTGTCACCATAGAAAAGGAATTTGAGGTTGAATACTTTTTGGATCTAGGCTGAGCTCAGTCTAAAGGAAATTTTAGGGTTGTTGAGTTGATACCTTTGATGATGTGGATTAAGGGAAACAAGATCATTCTAACTATTTGGTGCTGTTAGCTAGAGCCAGAAATGATATATTATAATTGTATGTACCTGAGATTATTTAATTGGCATTGCATTATGTAAAGTACCGCATTCTTCCTTGTATCAACTTTAAAATACTTATCCACCACAGTGGTAGTGTAACAATGGATGTACGGCTCTCTGGTTTATTTGACTTCATAATTATTTGAACAACCTTTGTTTATCTCCTGAGGAGTCAGCTGGAGATTGAGCAGCTGATTGTTCTTACAATTGTATGGCCTACACCTCAACAGGGAGGAGATTTATTACACTCTTGTTCTTGATCTTCAAGCATCAGATGAAATACCAAGGGAAGTAGGTAAACTGAAATCCATGGCATTCATCAGGAAAATTGGAATGATACCGAACTGTGTTCTGATGTTCCAATCCGGAATACTTATGCAAATCCAGTGCTTAATTTCAGTTGGTGATTGCCAGTGACAGGCCACCGGCACTCATTTTTTAGGACTGGCACTTATTTTTCATCACCAAAGACTGAAAGCGATCATCACAGGGAAAAACAAACAAAGCAGAAAGACGGAGGAAAAGAAAGAAAGAAAAGCCATCATAAGCGCAGAAAGTAGGAACCTGCAAAAGTGAGAAAAAAAGGCCAGGGATTGTCTGGAAGTCGATTACAGAGGCATGAGGTAGATTCAAGACTATGGAGGCTTGGTTTTGAGCGCAACAACATTTAATTACATCAGCCAGGGGCTTTTGAGCAGAGCTTTGGGTAGCAGCACTCTGTTTTACAAATAAAGCACTGTGTAAATGTACATTACAATGGGAACTGGAATTCTAAATATGAGTATGATTTTGTTTGACCCCTTTGGGTCATCAAATATTTGGATGTACTTTGACTAATATTAGGAGGCTCTAATACTTCTTTGAGAAAAATAACAATTTGTGAATATGCAAACAAAAACAAATAATCACAGACAGAATAAAAGAGAAATCAGATGAAATATGATTATAGAGAAGTAGAAAGTTCCAAGCTTTTTAAAAATTGCTAGTGCTAGAAATTAGCCAATTTCTTTTATGAGCCTAAATAGAGGTTGATAAAAACAACAGGGTAGGGGGGTCTATCAGGGCTAGTGTGCATAACTGATAGCAAGCCTGAAGGAAGGAGGGAGTTAACCGCATTCAAAGCAATTATAAATAAGAATAGTATAAAGACAGGAGCCTACTTATAGGTTATTTTCTTCTTTATGTCTAGGAAAACGGTAAAATTGAGTCATTATTTTAATTTTGCAGTTGATAATATCCGCTGAATTTCAAAGACTTTCATGGCATAGAATTCTCTGCAAAGTTATTTTTTATTTGTTGGATTTCTAGAGTCTCATTATACTTTGCTGAAAAGTGCTGTGTTTCACTGCATGAAAAGATCACAGGCATTAACTGTACCAGGAATTTGGTAACTATTGTGTATCTTACACAATGTAGCTGATATCCAATGGCTATTGGTCATTTTCGTTACAGGTGGTACCTCTACACAATGACCCAGTCTTCTAAACGTACAGCTCTAAGAACTCAAAGTGAAAAATATGAATTTGTCATTAACGCTGCATTCCACTTTCGGGTGTTGAGATACTGAAGTTAACATTATCAAATGGCCTTAGTTAACACATTTCTTCGTAAAATGTTTATCATGTAATACTACTATTTGCCATTTAACATACTGGCAAAATGCATGCATATATCTAGCAAATGAAATGTAAATTGAGAAAGAGACGAACAATGCTCTTGGTTCATTTCGTGGTTTGTGTCAGATGACATAATGTGTATCAGAGTAAGTGCAACTGTACCTACTCAGCTGTACACATCCTTAAAACAAGCAATGACGAAACGAATAGGTCTGGATTTGACGGTGCTATCGCATGCAACAGGAGGCTACAGTTGCAAAGCAGTCCCTTGTGCAGTGCAATGCCAGAGCTCAAGCTAAGGCGAAAGGATGCCAGTAGCAAATAGGAGAAATTAATGCTTCACTGGGCGAAGTCAAGACGAGATTACCAAACTCTCCTGCCAATTGTTGAAAGATGCTTGTCGAAGAAAATCAATGGTTGTAAAGGGTGGACCCAAAGCTCCCCTTATGTTTAATGTAAACAATAGGTCTGCACGACAGCTGCACTACCAAACCCCAGATCCAAAAATCATACTTAAGAAACCAATGCCATACAAATCATAGAATTCGTCTTCGTATGGATTTGAAAACATTTCGATTTATATTCATCTTTAAACTTTATTTAAATGTAAAGTCCTCTACATCCTTGAAAATGTGATGCTCTGGTGTAATAATGCTTGAAGGTTAAAACTTCAACACAAATAGGCACTTGAATTTTACCTCTTAGCACGCAGGATTGATCCTAACCTCCAGTGCTGACCTTTACAATCAACTATGGGGAGTAATTTAGTTTGAACCTTCTTGACTGTGGAAGCTGGATTTTACCCCACCTTCCATCATAATAATAATTCTACCCATTCTTCACCTCCAGAAAATAAGCTGGCTTTTACCTCACTGCCTACAGAATACGAAGAGTGTTACATCAGTGTCCTAGCTGTTCCTAGTTGAGGGTAACATCTTAATATGAAGGTTCTCATGTTCCTGAGGTGACGAATGTAAATACCCCCTTTATTCCAAGCCCCATTGGTGAATGAAAGAAAGGCAAACTTCAGGGGCATTACCATGTCCCTCCATACCTTAGTAATCTGCGAAGCCTGGAGTGCAACGTTATTCGAATATTTGTTTAAGGAGGAAAACAGTTTGACAGATAACTTTCAAAATTTAAGAAGAAACAAAACAAAATCTGTTTTTTTGCATGCTGATGGAGGTGACAACCCACCTTTAAAACTTCCAGTGTAGTTGCTATGAAGACACGCTGCTAATGGACAATAATTTGCTCTCTCTCTGGATTGTGAAGTGTAACAAAGCAGTATTGTATAGTACTGATGATTGCAGAAGAATTAATTTACAACGAAATGAAACTTTACTTTTTATTTATTCAAGCAGTGACATCAGCACAACTCTACAGTAAATTGTCAAATGTTTAAGTTTCACGTTTGATCACATCTTGATGAATCCAAAAAATAAGTTTTGTCTGAGTCTGAATGCATGACTTAAGTCGTTAAACAGTTCACAAAATACATCCAGACCTATACAATACTCTAAGGGAAAGTGAAACTAACTTCTTAGGACAAATGGAACATATTTTCTCTTCAAAACTATTACTTTTTGTGGTCACATAGGTCTTCATTAATCTGTGGGGTAGTGCTGTAATATCAAAGTCAACATATCATTGACATAAATATTGGGGCATATTTATGGGATTGTCACGCAGTGTAGCGCAGCAAGTCACCTCGCTGCGCTACACTCACTGTGTGACACAGAAAGGGCAGGAATGTGCCGTATTTAAGTCCATATGGCTCATTCCTGCCTTTTCCCTTGTGCTGGTGCCCTTTTGGCACTTTAGGCAGCCCAGCATCAATGCAGACACCCTTGCTCCATGGTGTAAGGGTGCCTCCGTTGCATTCAGGATTGTTTTTATGCAGGAAAGGGCACCATCCTGCTCAAAAAACAACCCCTGAGGCTTTTTTCCTCTTTCAATGTGTGCTGGATTCTGCAACAAGGTGAAATACAAATATTTCTCTGCATTACAGCTGGAGAGGCATAGGTTTTGGGCACATTCCCAGGTCTACCACTTCTGGTAAATCTGGGAATGCATCAAAATTCATGGACGTTGTGTGGGAATTCCCATGCAACACCCACGGAAATGCCTCCCTGTTGCAGAGTCATCTAACACAGTGATTTGCGACGTGTTGCATTATTTAGATGGCCTTGCACCGCTTCATAAATCTAATCTTTCAGTTGGCTCACTCTTGCGGCACATTGCCTGGTGCGAGAGGCACACAAAGGGTCTTGTACATATGCCCCATTGTGTCTTAAATATAATTTACAAAAATATTACCTCAAAGGAGTTAACAACAAAAATAGACATATAATAGGACGATATTTTAGTAACCGAGATGACATTTCGGACCAAGGTATTCTGACACGAAACTAAAAATGAATCATACAACTATAAATGGATTTCCACTTCTGGATTAATGGGTACAGTGTTGTTTAAAAAATAAAGAACGACCGAAACAGTAAAGAAAATGTGACATAAAGGATGCTGGTTTTTACTCCTTGCCAATATACTGACGTAGGGATTTCACCACATTATCTGAGCTTTTAGCAGAGAAACATTGTATTGTTACATTAATCTGTTACAACATGTGTTTAATTCCTGGTCACTTGCATTGCTAAGGATATCGGTGACTTGAGGTCCTGAACACTGGGATGTGGCCAATTCTGTAATAAGGCCATCCTTAATTGAGACAAGAACGTCATTTAAGGATAGCTGCTACAGGAAACTAGCTGCATGAAGGATAGTAAGGGGCATATTTATACTCCGTTTGCGCCGGAATTGCATCGTTTTTTTTTACGCAATTCCGACGCAAAACTAACTCCATATTTATACTTTGGCGTTAGATGCGTCTAGCGCCAAAGTCCATGGAGTTTGCGTCATTTTTTAGCGTGGACACCTACTTTGCGTTAATGAGATGCAAGGTAGGCGTTCACGTCTAAAAAATTGACTCCGAGGCATGTGCGCCGTATTTACACTCCCGGGCAAAATTCACGCCCGGGAGTGGGCGGGTCAAAAAAATGACGTACGGCCGCTTTTGCGCCGTTTTTTAGCGCCTGCAAAAGGCAGGTGTTAAGGGACCTGTGGGCTCTGAAGGAGCCCAGAGGTGCCCTCCCATGCCCCCAGGGACACCCCCTGTCAACCTTGCCCACCCCAGGAGGACACCCAAGGCTGGAGGGACCCATCCCAGGGACATTAAGGTAAGTTCAGGTAAGTCCTTTTTAAAAAAAAAATTGTGGCATAGGGGGGCCTGATTTGTGCCCCCCTACATCCCACTATGCCCAATGACCATGCCCAGGGGACAGGAGTCCCCTGGGCATGGCCATTGGGCAAGGGGGCATGACTCCTGTCTTTGCTAAGACAGGAGTCATTTCTATGGGGGTTGGGAGTCGAAAAAAATGGCGCAAATCGGGTTGAGGCGAAAAATTTGCCTCAACCTGACTTGCCCCATTTTTTGACGCCCAAGCCCCATATCCCCCTACGCCGGCGCTGCCTGGTGTACGTCGTTTTTTTTCACGCACACCAGGCAGCGCCGGCGGCTAACGTCATTGATTAAATACGGCGCCCGCATAGCGCTTCAGAATGGCGTTAGCCGGCGCTAATTTTTTTGCCGCAAAACTGCGTTAGCGCAGTTTTGCGTCAAAAAGTATAAATATGGGCCTAAATTTTATGCATTTTATAGCTCCTTGTGTGAGCAAGCAATTTGAAGAAAATGCTTCTCTGTAACTGCTCTTTTGAGAGGATGCCTCTCTGGAACTACATCTTTTTAGAGGTAAATGTATTATCTTTTAACAAAAAATAACTTTTAATATACAACAAGAGAAGAAATCAAGAAAACAAGGTTCGGGGATTATTATACAAATGTTTTGTAATGGGTTTGATAATCAATTATGAGGTTAGCTAGCTCATTGTTTGGGAATGGAACGACACAGTGCTACCTTTCCTAAGGGTACAACATAAAATAATAATTAATGATTTGATAATATAGCCATATTTTGAGTTGGTGCTGCATATTACTGGAGTGCTACTGAATAACTAGTAGCACTAAGAAGATGTCCATTGCAGTAATTTGTGCAAAACTGAAAAAATGTAAGTTAGTTCCCTAAAAATTCTGTAACAAAAATCCTGAGTATAGCATCTAAGATTTCTGGCATATTTAAGATGATCTTGGCTTTATGGATACATATTAATTTGTAAATTCAAGTACATAGACATTTTTTACAGTGAGCATTTAGGATCTAGTGGATGTAAAGCAGAAAACTGAATGTATTTTGAGGATTTTCAGTTGGTTTTAGGTGTACAATTTTAAAGTTTGAAGGTTAGTTATGCGTTCTATAGAGGTCCGTGACATCTTCTCAACACATACATGACATGGATTTTCTCCTGAGGCATATGTCAAAATCACCAAAGTGTATTTCACTTTCAATACCCAGAAATTAGGTTCTGATGCAAATCTGTGAGTACCACACAGCAGTAACCCCAGTCATTTTTTCATATGGTATTCTGTTCAGGTAGTTTCATAAGTGGGATGACTATCTTCGTCTGAGCATGTCATGGAGATGTGGCGTGATTATAGATTGATTATACAGTCTCATTCTTGTATTGTATTGGTGTTATTTGATTTAATATTTCTTAAAGAGACAACTTTAATGTTGATCGTCCTAAGTGTATCAGTGTAATGCTGCATTCTGCTTCTTAGCCATTAGAAGACACTTATTGGGATTTTTGTGAGTGCTACTCTCTTCTTATAACTGTTGCAGAGCATACTCGACTGTTGTTTTTGATGTGCTTTTATTATGTGTGGCATGAACTGAGGCTGTTGTGATGACTGATTTACAATATTCTGAACAAAGAAGTGTGTGGGTACTGGTGTATGCTATGTGACTTTAAGGAATCCTGATTGAATGATAGAATGCATGTCTCCACAGGAGTAGTGTTAACAGACCAACATTTACTTGAATTAGGAATGATCAGAGGCAGTGGCTGAATTTTTAGAGGGATACCTGTAGGAGGCTGGACTGGCTTGTAGTGAGTACCAAGGGGTATTTGCACCTTGCACCAGGCCCAGGTATCCCTTATTAGTGTATAGGGTGTCTAGCAGCTTAGGCTGATAGATAATGGTAGCTTAGCAAAGCAGCTCAGGCTGAACTAGGAGACGTGTGAAGCTACTACAGTACCACTTAGTGTCATATGCACAATATCATAAGAAAACCCAATACACAGTTATACTAAAAATAAAGGTACTTTATTTTTATGACAATATGCCAAAGTATCTTAGAGTGTACCCTCAGTGAGAGGATAGGAAATATACACAAGATATATATACACAATAGCAAAAATATGCAGTATAGTCTTAGAAAACAGTGCAAACAATGTATAGTTACAATAGGATGCAATGGGGAAACATAGGGATAGGGGCAACACAAACCATATACTCCAGAAGTGGAATGCGAACCACGAATGGACCCCAAACCTATGTGACCTTGTAGAGGGTCGCTGGGACTATTAGAAAATAGTGAGAGTTAGAAAAATAACCCTCCCCAAGACCCTGAAAAGTGAGTGCAAAGTGCACCAAAGTTCCCCTAAGGACAAAATAGTCGTGTTAGAGGGAAAATGCAAGGAAAACACAAATCAGCAATGCAACAACGATGGATTCCTGACTGAGGGTACCTGTGGAACAAGGGGACCAAGTCCAAAAGTCACAAGCAGCTCGGAGATGGGCAGATGCCCAAGAAATGCCAGCGGTTGGTGCAAAGAAGCTCTTACTAGGCTGAAGAACTGTGAATACTGCAGGAACGGCAAGGGCTAGAGACTTCCCCTTTGGAGGATGGATCTCTCACGCCTTGGAGAGTCGTGCAGAAGTGTTTTCCCGCCGGATGGACGCCAACAAGCCTTGCTACACGTAAATCGTGCGTTTGGCGTTTTTGGACGCTGCTGGGGCCCAGGAGGGACCAGGAGGTCGCAAATTGGACCTGCAGAGAGAGGGGACGTCGAGCAAGACAAAGAGCCCTCACTGAAGCAGGTAGCACCCGTAGAAGTGCCAGAAACAGGCACTACGAGGATGCGTGAAACGGTGCTCGCCGAAGTTGCACAAAGGAGTCCCACGTCGCCGGAGACCAACTTAGAAAGTCGTGCAATGCAGGTTAGAGTGCCGTGGACCCAGGCTTGGCTGTGCACAAAGGATTTCCGCCGGAAGTGCACAGGGGCCGGAGTAGCTGCAAAGTCGCGGTTCCCAGCAATGCAGCCCAGCGAGGTGAGGCAAGGACTTACCTCCACCAAACTTGGGCTGAAGAGTCACTGGACTGTGGGGGTCACTTGGACGGTGTCGCTGGATTCGAGGGACCTCGCTCGTCGTGCTGAGAGGAGACCCAAGGGACCGGAAATGCAGCTTTTTGGTGCCTGCGGTTGCAGGGGGAAGATTCCGTCGACCCACGGGAGATTTCTTCGGAGCTTCTGGTGCAGAGAGGAGGCAGACTACCCCCACAGCATGCACAAGCAGGAAAACAGTCGAGAAGGCGGCAGGATCAGCGTTACAGAGTTGCAGTAGTCGTCTTTGCTACTATGTTGCAGGTTTGCAGGCTTCCAGCGCGGTCAGCGGTCGATTCCTTATCAGAAGGTGAAGAGGGAGATGCAGAGGAACTCGGCTGAGCTCATGCATTCGTTATCTAAAGTTTCCCCAGAGACAGAGACCCTAAATAGCCAGAAAAGAGGGTTTGGCTACCTAGGAGAGAGGAGAGGCTACTAACACCTGAAGGAGCCTATCACAAGGAGTCTCTGACGTCACCTGGTGGCACTGGCCACTCAGAGCAGTCCAGTGTGCCAGCAGCACCTCTGTTTCCAAGATGGCAGAGGTCTGGAGCACACTGGAGGAGCTCTGGACACCTCCCAGGGGAGGTGCAGGTCAGGGGAGTGGTCACTCCCCTTTCCTTTGTCCAGTTTCGCGCCAGAGCAGGGGCTAAGGGGTCCCTGAACCGGTGTAGACTGGCTTATGCAGAATTGGGCACCTCTGTGCCCAACAAAGCATTTCCAGAGGCTGGGGGAGGCTACTCCTCCCCTGCCTTCACACCATTTTCCAAAGGGAGAGGGTGTCACACCCTCTCTCAGAGGAAGTTCTTTGTTCTGCCATCCTGGGCCAGGCCTGGCTGGACCCCAGGAGGGCAGCTGCCTGTCTGAGGGGTTGGCAGCAGCAGCAGCTGCAGAGAAACCCCAGGAAGGGCAGTCTGGCAGTACCAGGGTCTGTGCTACAGACCACTGGGATCATGGAATTGTACCAACAATGCCAGGATGGCATAGAGGGGGCAATTCCATGATCATAGACATGTTACATGGCCATATTCGGAGTTACCATGGTGAAGCTACATATAGGTAGTGACCTATATGTAGTGCACGCGTGTAATGGTGTCCCCGCACTCACAAAGTTCATTGAATTGGCTCTGAACAATGTGGGGGCACCTTGGCTAGTGCCAGGGTGCCCTCACACTAAGTAACTTTGCACCTAACCTTTACCAGGTAAAGGTTAGACATATAGGTGACTTATAAGTTACTTAAGTGCAGTGTAAAATGGCTGTGAAATAACGTGGACGTTATTTCACTCAGGCTGCAGTGGCAGGCCTGTGTAAGAATTGTCAGAGCTCCCTATGGGTGGCAAAAGAAATGCTGCAGCCCATAGGGATCTCCTGGAACCCCAATACCCTGGGTACCTCAGTACCATATACTAGGGAATTATAAGGGTGTTCCAGTAAGCCAATGTAAATTGGTAAAAATGGTCACTAGCCTGTTAGTGACAATTTGAAAGTAATGAGAGAGCATAACCACTGAGGTTCTGGTTAGCAGAGCCTCAGTGAGACAGTTAGGCACCACACAGGGAACATATACATGCACACCTATGAGCACTGGGGCCCTGTGTGACAGGGTCCCAGTGACACATACATATAGGCCACAAACCTATGAGCACTGGGGTCCTGACCAGCAGGATCCCAGTGACACATAACAAACATACTGAAAACATAGTGTTTTCACTATGAGCACTGAGGCCTGGCTATCAGGATCCCAGTGAGACAGTGAAAACAGTGACAAACACCCTGACATACACTCACAAACAGGCCAAAAGTGGGGGTAACAAGGCTAGAAAGAGGCTACCTTCTCACACAACCCCCCCCCCAAACGAATGACAATAAGGCTAACCTTGGCCAGTTGAGACTTTATTGTCTAAGTGGTGATAAGTAGAGAGTAGCTCTGCCATAGACTGGTTACTCCCTTTATCATCCACTATATGGTTACTTCCCTGTGGGGATGTAAACCACCCTGTTTGACGTTTTTTAGCTAAGCAACAATGTGAAGATGTATTTTCAGAGTTTCTATCAGTAAGTTTTAGTTTAGAGCAGTGGGAATTGTCCACTGAACCTATTTGTAGTGATGGAAATGCCAGACAGGGATGCTGTCTCAGAAAAGCCATAGCTGGGCAAAAACTTTGTCCATCTGGCTGGAAGAGAGAACAGGGATGCTGTTTCTCTTGAGTTGGAGCAGGGCAGGGATGCTGTCCTATGAGCTCCACACTAGGGCAGGGATGCTGTCCTAAGTGTTGTGAGGTAGTGCAGGGTTTCTGCACTAAAGTTTCTCTGGGAGGGTTGGAGGGATGCTCCATGTTAACTAAAATGGTGCTGTTTTTCTCACCAATGTTAGTTATCCCACAGAGAGGTACTTCCACCTCAGGGAGTCCAGCTTTGCCAGCTGATGATTCCCTTGGAACAGGTGCCACCCCAGGAGAGGTTTCTCCCACCACAGGAATAGTATCCTGAATGGTAGGGTGGTTAGGGGATACTGTGATACCCTTTTTACCTGTTGATGGAGAGGGATCCTGAGTTTTCAGGCCTTCTCTCCTTTGCTTTTTCATTTCACTTGAAATGAGAGGGAACAATTCCTCAGGGATGCCCAGCATGGCTGCATGGGTATAAAACTCTACATCAGCCCAACCTGAGGCCTCTAGGTCATTACCTAAGAGACAGTCTACAGGTAAGCTAGGTGATACCACCACCTGCTTAGGGCCAGTAACTCCACCCCAACTAAACTGAATTATAGCTAAGGGAAGAAACTTAGTGGAGTTATGGACATCAATAATCTTATACTGTTGTCCAATGATGTGTTGTTCAGGAGGCACTAGGTTTTCAGTCACCAAAGTGAAACTGGCACCTGTGTCCCTGTAGGCCAAGGCCTCAACACCATTTATTGAAACTGTCTGCCTGTACTTATCCATTGTAAGGGGACAAGCAGCCAGTGTGGCAAGGCCAATGCCACTAGGTGTGACAGAAACTGTCTTGGGACTGATTACATCAGTTTCCACTATGGACCCATAAGTGAACCCCACTACACCCTTTGCTTGACTGTTGCCAGCAGTCCCACCACTAGTACCACTACTGCTAGGGGCACTAGAGCTTGATGTATTAGTGGTGGTAGGCTCAGGGGGTTTACCTGGACAGGACTTATCCCCTGGCCTATGGCCTCTGTTTTTACACACAAAGCACCAAGGCTTTTTAATGTGTGCAGGTTGGGAAGAAGAGGAAGAATTTGTTTTATCCCCACCCTCTGAAGAGTGTTTAAGATTTGAAGTGGGATCTTTGGTTTTACCCTTATCCCCATGCTTATCTTGAGATTTTTCACCATCTTTCTTCTTATTGCCATCTTTGTCACCCCCTGTATGAACTTTTCTGTTCACCCTTGTTCTGACCCATTTGTCTGCCTTCTTTCCCAATTCTTGGGGAGAGGTCAGATCAGAGTCTACCAGGTACTGGTGCAACAAATCAGACACACAATTATTAAGTATATGCTCTCTCAGGATCAAGTTATACAGGCTGTCATAATCAGTAACTTTACTGCCATGTAACCACCCCTCCAAGGCCTTCACTGCCTGGTCAATGAAATCAACCCAGTCTTGTGAAGACTCCTTTTTGGTATCTCTGAACTTTATCCTGTACTGTTCAGTGGTTAAGCCATAACCATCCAGGAGTGCATTCTTAAGAACTTGGAAATTATTAGCATCATTTTCTTTTACAGTAAGGAGCCTATCCCTACCTTTTCCAGTAAATGATAGCCATAGGATAGCAGCCCACTGCTTTTGAGGGACATCCTGTACAGCACAGGCCCTCTCAAGTGCAGCAAACCACTTGTTAATGTCATCCCCCTCCTTGTAAGGGGGAACTATCTTGTGCAGATTCCTGGAATCATGCTCTTTTGCAGGATGACTATGGGGAATACTGCTGCTGCCACCATGGGTATCTAAACCCATTTTCTGTCTTTCCCTCTCTATTTCTAAAGACTGTCTATCCAAATCCAGCTGTTGCTTCTTGAGCTTCAGTCTGGTTTGCTCCACTCTCAATCTATTGAGCTCCCTTTCTAACAATCTGTCATCAGGGTGGGTGGGAGGGACATTTCTAGATACAGAGGTGTGATGGGAATGAACAGAAGGAGACCTGTCCCTTACCAAGGGCACCCTAACAGCTTGGCTACCAGCATAATGTGAGAGCACATCATCAGTATGATGTGATTCAACCTCTGTACCAACTATGCTAGACTGTCTAGTAATGGGCAGGCTGAGAAGTTTCTTTCCTGAACCTTTTCCTGGGGGAGTCCCTGGATCAGATTGAGAACCATTAGCTACTTTTTCTACAGATTGGGCACTTATGGCCTTATCCTGTACTCTAAGCATATTAATTAACAGTTCTAAGGAAGGATTCTTCCCTACACTCAAACCTCTCTCTATGCAGAGACTCCTTGCTCCTTTCCAGCTAAGGTGATCATATGCAAGTTTGGACAGTTCCACTTTTTGGCCTGTGCCAGACATTTTTATGAGAGAGTTAAAGTGATAGAAAAAGAGAAAAAAGGTTTCAGAACTTTTTGGAAAGACAGAAAAAACTTTTTTAACTTTTAAGAACTTTTTGAAAGTTTTAGAAATACTTTTCAGCACTTAGAAAAGAGTGAAAAGAGGAAATGCAAAACTTTTTGGCTATGTGTATATACACTGACCTTGTTTTGTATATTTTTCTCTTATGAAAAGTACAATGACAAGAGTGGTAAGTAGTCTCAAGCACTTATCCCACCACTGCACAACCAATGTAGGAGGCTGGACTGGCTTGTAGTGAGTACCAAGGGGTATTTGCACCTTGCACCAGGCCCAGGTATCCCTTATTAGTGTATAGGGTGCGTAGCAGCTTAGGCTGATAGATAATGGTAGCTTAGCAAAGCAGCTCAGGCTGAACTAGGAGACGTGTGAAGCTACTACAGTACCACTTAGTGTCATATGCACAATATCATAAGAAAACCCAATACACAGTTATACTAAAAATAAAGGTACTTTATTTTTATGACAATATGCCAAAATATCTTAGAGTGTACCCTCAGTGAGAGGATAGGAAATATACACAAGATATATATACACAATAGCAAAAATATGCAGTATAGTCTTAGAAAACAGTGCAAACAATGTATAGTTACAATAGGATGCAATGGGGAAACATAGGGATAGGGGCAACACAAACCATATACTCCAGAAGTGGAATGCGAACCACGAATGGACCCCAAACCTATGTGACCTTGTAGAGGGTCGCTGGGACTATTAGAAAATAGTGAGAGTTAGAAAAATAACCCTCCCCAAGACCCTGAAAAGTGAGTGCAAAGTGCACCAAAGTTCCTCTAAGGACAAAATAGTCGTGTTAGAGGGAAAATGCAAGGAAAACACAAATCAGCAATGCAACAACGATGGATTCCTGACTGAGGGTACCTGTGGAACAAGGGGACCAAGTCCAAAAGTCACAAGCAGCTCGGAGATGGGCAGATGCCCAAGAAATGCCAGCGGTTGGTGCAAAGAAGCTCTTACTAGGCTGAAGAACTGTGAATACTGCAGGAACGGCAAGGGCTAGAGACTTCCCCTTTGGAGGATGGATCTCTCACGCCTTGGAGAGTCGTGCAGAAGTGTTTTCCCGCCGGATGGACGCCAACAAGCCTTGCTACACGTAAATCGTGCGTTTGGCGTTTTTGGACGCTGCTGGGGCCCAGGAGGGACCAGGAGGTCGCAAATTGGACCTGCAGAGAGAGGGGACGTCGAGCAAGACAAAGAGCCCTCACTGAAGCAGGTAGCACCCGTAGAAGTGCCAGAAACAGGCACTACGAGGATGCGTGAAACGGTGCTCGCCGAAGTTGCACAAAGGAGTCCCACGTCGCCGGAGACCAACTTAGAAAGTCGTGCAATGCAGGTTAGAGTGCCGTGGACCCAGGCTTGGCTGTGCACAAAGGAGTTCCGCCGGAAGTGCACAGGGGCCGGAGTAGCTGCAAAGTCGCGGTTCCCAGCAATGCAGCCCAGCGAGGTGAGGCAAGGACTTACCTCCACCAAACTTGGGCTGAAGAGTCACTGGACTGTGGGGGTCACTTGGACGGTGTCGCTGGATTCGAGGGACCTCGCTCGTCGTGCTGAGAGGAGACCCAAGGGACCGGAAATGCAGCTTTTTGGTGCCTGCGGTTGCAGGGGGAAGATTCCGTCGACCCACGGGAGATTTCTTCGGAGCTTCTGGTGCAGAGAGGAGGCAGACTACCCCCACAGCATGCACAAGCAGGAAAACAGTCGAGAAGGCGGCAGGATCAGCGTTACAGAGTTGAAGTAGTCGTCTTTGCTACTATGTTGCAGGTTTGCAGGCTTCCAGCGCGGTCAGCGGTCGATTCCTTATCAGAAGGTGAAGAGGGAGATGCAGAGGAACTCGGCTGAGCTCATGCATTCGTTATCTAAAGTTTCCCCAGAGACAGAGACCCTAAATAGCCAGAAAAGAGGGTTTGGCTACCTAGGAGAGAGGAGAGGCTACTAACACCTGAAGGAGCCTATCACAAGGAGTCTCTGACGTCACCTGGTGGCACTGGCCACTCAGAGCAGTCCAGTGTGCCAGCAGCACCTCTGTTTCCAAGATGGCAGAGGTCTGGAGCACACTGGAGGAGCTCTGGACACCTCCCAGGGGAGGTGCAGGTCAGGGGAGTGGTCACTCCCCTTTCCTTTGTCCAGTTTCGCGCCAGAGCAGGGGCTAAGGGGTCCCTGAACCGGTGTAGACTGGCTTATGCAGAATTGGGCACCTCTGTGCCCAACAAAGCATTTCCAGAGGCTGGGGGAGGCTACTCCTCCCCTGCCTTCACACCATTTTCCAAAGGGAGAGGGTGTCACACCCTCTCTCAGAGGAAGTTCTTTGTTCTGCCATCCTGGGCCAGGCCTGGCTGGACCCCAGGAGGGCAGCTGCCTGTCTGAGGGGTTGGCAGCAGCAGCAGCTGCAGAGAAACCCCAGGAAGGGCAGTCTGGCAGTACCAGGGTCTGTGCTACAGACCACTGGGATCATGGAATTGTACCAACAATGCCAGGATGGCATAGAGGGGGCAATTCCATGATCATAGACATGTTACATGGCCATATTCGGAGTTACCATGGTGAAGCTACATATAGGTAGTGACCTATATGTAGTGCACGCGTGTAATGGTGTCCCCGCACTCACAAAGTTCATTGAATTGGCTCTGAACAATGTGGGGGCACCTTGGCTAGTGCCAGGGTGCCCTCACACTAAGTAACTTTGCACCTAACCTTTACCAGGTAAAGGTTAGACATATAGGTGACTTATAAGTTACTTAAGTGCAGTGTAAAATGGCTGTGAAATAACGTGGACGTTATTTCACTCAGGCTGCAGTGGCAGGCCTGTGTAAGAATTGTCAGAGCTCCCTATGGGTGGCAAAAGAAATGCTGCAGCCCATAGGGATCTCCTGGAACCCCAATACCCTGGGTACCTCAGTACCATATACTAGGGAATTATAAGGGTGTTCCAGTAAGCCAATGTAAATTGGTAAAAATGGTCACTAGCCTGTTAGTGACAATTTGAAAGTAATGAGAGAGCATAACCACTGAGGTTCTGGTTAGCAGAGCCTCAGTGAGACAGTTAGGCACCACACAGGGAACATATACATGCACACCTATGAGCACTGGGGCCCTGTGTGACAGGGTCCCAGTGACACACACATATAGGCCACAAACCTATGAGCACTGGGGTCCTGACCAGCAGGATCCCAGTGACACATAACAAACATACTGAAAACATAGTGTTTTCACTATGAGCACTGAGGCCTGGCTATCAGGATCCCAGTGAGACAGTGAAAACAGTGACAAACACCCTGACATACACTCACAAACAGGCCAAAAGTGGGGGTAACAAGGCTAGAAAGAGGCTACCTTCTCACAATACCCTGTTAAAAGGTGTTTTTATGTGGAAGGGTCTAGCAATTGTGTGAAACTCCTCATGTACTGTAGTGGTCTGGGTCTTGCTGAACAGGTGTCCTCTAAAATGCCTATAAGACAAGAAGGCGCTGTAACAGAGAAAGTCATTAGTTCAGGTTGAGCAATCCAAGATAAATTGAGTACTGGAAGGAGTTCCTAAACTTCCTTTCACTGAAAGAAGCTCTCTCGTACACATCAAGAAACTCCTGTCCCAGAGACTTGTCGCAGAGATTCCAGACAAGCAACCAACTTCATTTATCTATTTTGCCCTAAACACATTCTTTTATGTTACAATTGCTTATATGGTAATGCGAATGTGCCAAATTTGAAGGCTGTGGAAAAGTGGTGTGAAATAGGAGCATACATCTGGCAAATACACAACCTCGTTGGGCAGCTGCATGGCCTTGTTACGCACTGATCTTCATGAAATCTGCAAAATGTATTCTGAGGGATGTTGAACTAAGCATATCTGAGTTCAAAGTCACCTTCCTGAATGTACCCTTATTGCTCAACCTACTGGGTCAAATCTGCTTCCATATTTTTTGTAAGCCTGTAGTTGAAAGATTTGACTTCAAATTACCACTAACTCCAAGATGATAGTATGCAAATGCTGGTAAGACTTATTTTACCACTTCTACCACATGGAGCAGAGTCAAGGTTTAGATAATACATTATCTGCATTGCCAAGACCATTTTGAATCAATCAAATCTTCCCTGTTTGGTAATTTATTATGTAAACAGTGTTGTAATCACTTTGATAATTGTGATTTGGTTTGGAAACAGGGCTATCACTCGCATGCATGCAAGACCATTTTGACCAAATGATATCCAGGCAACCAGATTTCTGCTAGAGCAGAAAGTTTTATGAGTGAACACTTGTAGATTTTGTCATGATTCTCTGCTTTATCTTTAGTAATATGTTTAACTTTTAATATATGTTACAACAAGAGAAGAAATCAAGAAAATAAGGTTCATAGATTATTATACAAATGTTATGTAACATGCTTGATAATCAATTATGAGGTTAGCTAGATCATGGTAATGGAAGAAGAGACTATCAAGATTGCTGAGACTGAGCATTATCAGCATTAATCTTACTTCAAAGATTCAACACTATCTCCTACATGACAATAGTTGAGGCCATCACCAAACGACCCATATTACAATAAAGGGTGTTAGGCCTTGCATCCTTGTTGTGGTTGCCCCCTAACGTGTTGCCTTCAACCCTCCTGTTTTTCTGATTTTGTTTTTGTTGGCTTTAGGACACTGCACACTTTACCAAGTGTTTGTGCTCTCTTCTTAAACATGGTAGGATTGGCTACACCAAAATGACATGTTTAATTTACTTGTAAGTACCTAGTAAAGTGATACTTCATGTACAGAGGGCCTGTAAACTTAATACTACTAGTGGGTCTGCAGCACTGATTGTGCTACCCACTTAAGTAGCCCCTCAAACATATCTCAGGCCTACTATTACAGCCTGTGTGTGCAGTTTTGAAACTGTCATTTTGACCTAGCAAGATAAATTTTTGCCAGGCTCAAACCATCCTTTTTAGTACATATTAGCCACCCCTAGGGAAGTACCTGACCATCCCAGAGCACCGGTTGTAGTGTAAAAAGGCTGGGCGTGTATTTTTACGTTTTACATGTCCTAGTAGTGTTAAAATTCCAAAATGTGTTTCCCCCTACTGCAAGGCCTACCTCTCCTGTGAGATAACATTGGAGGTACCTTATTACATTTAATAAGCTGTAACTTCCAATTGGGAGCAGGTAGTCAGGTGAGTTTAGTGTCTACATTATTGTAGTTAAAAGCCCTCGTTTTTGTTTGAATTCTTTTATTAGGATTTCTAATGCGGATTTCATACATGGGAAAACAAATTGCATGATGAACATTCAATCATATAAGGTTGCCCAAACTGTTTCAAAAATGTTTTTAGATATAAGTGATAACAATGACATCACCAAAGGGTTTTCCACATTCTATGAGGTGTGTGTCAGTTTAGTAGGTAGCATTGTGTGTCCCAATAAAACACGTGAAGAACAACCAATGATTAGGGGAATTGGAAGCTGGGAAGGGTGGCAGGCAAGATAGGAAGATTAAAAGCTCTCTTTAATGGCAAAGTAGTATTTTTGATCACAATTCTGAAAATGTCACTTTTACAATGTTGTTACAAATAAACAGGGTAATCCAATATTCCCCAGAGAACTGGGTAATCTAAACTGAAAAGCACACAATGTTCATGGAGGAATCATTTGCATACAAATATTTCAGCAATATTAAATACTATTAATGTTGTAATTAACCATAGATCAAATGAATAAGTCTTTAAACAGCGAATAAAAATGAAAGAAAATGAATAATTTTTATATATTCGCTAATAATATATTCAACAATATAGCAAAGCAACAAAGAGAATTTTTAGTGTTTTATACAAATGCACTGGTGACCCTTCTAGTCCATAATCCCTTTACATCCAAGGGACAGAAGAACGCCAACCCTCCTGACCTTCCAACCACAAAGGTTTGAGTCCTATATGCAGTCTTTCAAACAATCAGAAATCACTCCTAATGGACTTCAGCAGCTCATGTGAAGAATTGAGTCATGGAGAGTAAGTACATCCTTATGCTCTCCATGACGCAATTCTTCGCAAGAACATTGTGTGCTTTACTTTTAGAAAGTTGACATTTTCTTGTCCTAACTATTTTGGTGCCTGCAGGCTGATCCTGGGTCCGAAAACTAGGCATAGCTGGAGGTTGGTCTTTCTGTATTGGTCCCTGATGGTGAGACACAGGGGAGATAGGCATTGATAGGATGGGCCACTTTGAGCTAATGAGGGGGAGAAGCTGTCACCTACCACACTTGCACATCACAAAGGCGCTGTCTGAGCACTCTCCCAAAGGGTTTGTCACTAGTCTTTTGTGACCCCAGACAAGCTGGGGCCAGGACTGGAGGAAAGGGGTGCATGACACCTCTGGGGGGTAGAAACTTCTAGAAGCTTTATCAACTTCAAAGTGGGCCCCAGGTATAAATGTTGGAACCTTAGACCCAATTCTACAGTACACTTCTGAACCTGTGGACTCTACCAGGAAGTAGGACTGCTGTGCTGCTGAAAGCACTCACACTCTGCTGGGCTGCTGCTCTGAAGAACTGCTGCGCTGCTGTGCTGCCCTGCTGCCCTGCTGACCTCTTGCCTGAGTGAAAAGGACTGGACCTGCATCTTTAATCCCAGGACCCCAGAGTGACTTGAAGGGCTAACTGACTGGCCTCCTGATCAGATGCCTCAAGAACATAGCAGGCTTCAAATGAATGTGAACTCAGTACTGCCATCTATGAGTCCTGCCCTGCCAAGTGGTGCCAACCCAGTCCTGAACCCTTGGAAGTGGGCCTGAAGGTGCTGAGCAAGTCCATCTGTAGAACCAGTAGACCTCACACATCTCCTCTGCTGCACGATGCAACCCCGAGCAGAACCACTGTATCACCTCTTCTGCATGGACTTTCTCAGAGTGAGGACTTCACATCACCTTTGTAGTCCACAGCCTCATTAGAACATCTGCTGTATGATGCATCCTGATGGTGGCTTTTGCATTCCAGCCTTCTCATCAACAACCTCAACAACAACACAGGACTCCGCATCGCTAGCCCTTCAGTTTCTCCGGAACCAGCCACTGTGGAACACATCCTCAACACAGGACTTCACAAGCCTCTCTTCAACAGCTTCTCCTCTGCACCGATGCTGAGTAATGCACCTCCAACCCAGACCTCACATCAACTCGACAGTGCCAAGCATCCTCAACAAGGAAATCCTTAACTCTTTGCAACCAGGATTTAAGGTACCCTTGTTCAGTGGGCCTAACTGGATCTATGCAGCCAGTCTCTGCATCATTGTGGTTGGCCAAAACTTGTGACTTTGTCAATGTCAAGAGTGACCAGATATCCAGAGTCGATACTTTGTGCTCTTTGGTGTTCTCTTCACTTAATTCTTTAAAATTGCATATTCTGGTTGTTCAGATAGGAATTTTGTTATGTTGGTCCTTATTTGTATATTAAAATGTACTTTCTTTTTCTAAACTGGTGTGAGTGTTTACATTATTACTGTTTGAAGTGCTGTATAAATACTATACACATTGCCTCTGAGTTAAGCCTGAAAGCTGTGTGCCAAGCTATCAGAGGGTGCACACAGGGTAATTTGGGGTTTGCTGGTTCTTTCACCCTGACAAGGACTGTGGTTATTCTTGAGAAAGGTTTCATAACCTTAAATCAGCAATTCCATTTCTTAAAATGGGCCTATCAGTCTGCAGAATGAAATGAGAATACAAAGATGGTAGCACACAGTTTGTCATTTTACTGGGACAGACCCCATTTTTACTATTGTTTGTGATTTCAGCCTCCTTCCAGTTAGTGACAGACATGGGTGTGAAACCAATGCTGGATCCCAGACAGCTAACATTTCTGAAAAGTAGACAAAATTCAGCAAGGGGTCATTTGTGTAGATCCTTCAAGGTTTTCCTACAGAAACAACAGCAAACAACAGCTGAAATAAACAAATATTGCAATTGAGTTAAAAAAACAGCCATTTCTCTCCCCGTTTTCTTCTGTAACTTTTTCCAGCTATGGCAGATTTTTGAAAGCAATATACAGTTAAGTCTGCTGGACTCTTTTGGTTGTAGGGATAGATAGGGCTTGTAAGTTCATCAAGAACCCTGGGAGCCCAGAGCCAATAAATGAACTGTGCCTTACAATGGATTTTCATTGTATACCAGGTATGCAGCAATTCATTTGGTAAAATATAAAGAGTGAAAAATAGGTATCAAGGAAGCCTTTGTATTTCCAAAATAGGCACAAGATAAGGAGTTTGGAAACAGTGGTTATTTGCACATTTGTGAATTTAGGGGTCCCCATAGTAGCATGTGAATTACAGGGCATTTCTCAAAATGACTTCTTTCTTACACCTTGCCTTACATTTGGAAGGCAAAAATGTGGAGAAAAACAATTGCCAGTAACACTTGTTCTTCTATTCTGTGTTCTCCCAAGTCTCCAGATAAAAATGGTACCTCACTTGTATGGACTGACCTAGTGCCCATGACAGCAAACGCCCCAAAACGCAACATGGACACATCACATTTGCAAAGTGTCTAGCTGGTGATTTTGGGATGTAGCTGAGCCGACACCTAGGGAAACCAACCAATCCTATACATTTCTGGAAAGCAGATACCTAGTGGAATCCATAATGGGGTGGCTTGCAGGGCTCTCATTGGGTTCTGCCACCCAGAATCCTTTGCAAACCTCAAAATTGGGCTATAAAAACACATTTTCCTCATATTTCGGTGCTGCAATGTTGTGGAATCTGAGGGGGACTGTAGGAAAGTACCATCTTTCCTGGCATGCTAACCCTATTTTCACTGTATGTATGTTTGTTTTAGCCCCTGTGTCACTGGGATCCTGCCAGGCAGGACCCCAGTGCTCATAGTATGTACCCTGTATGTGTTCCCTGGGTGGTGCCTAACTGTATCACTGAGGCTCTGCTAACCAGAACCTCAGTGTTTATGCTCTCTCTGCTTTCTAAATTTGTCACTGCAGGCTAGTGACTAAATTTACCAATTCTCATTGGCACACTGGTACACCCATATAATTCCCTTGTATATGGTACAGAGGTACCCAGGGTATTGGGGTTCCAGGAGATCCTTATGGGCTGCAGTATTTCTTTTGCCACCCATAGGGAGCTCAGACAATTCTTATACAGGCCTGCTACTGCAGCCTGAGTGAAATAACGTCCACGTTATTTCACAGCCATTTTTCACTGCACATAAGTAACTTATAAGTCACCTATATGTCTAACCCTCACTTAGTGAAGGTTGGGTACCAAGTTGCTTTGTGTGTGGGCACCCTGGCACTAGCCAAGGTGCCCCCACATCGTTCAGGGCAAATTCCCCAAACTTTGTGAGTGCGGGGACACCATTACACGCGTGCACTATACATAGGTCATTACCTATGTATAGCATCACAATGGTAACTCCGAACATGGCCATGTAACATGTCTAAGATCATGGAATTGTCACCCCAATACCATTTTGGTATTGGGGGACAATTCCATGATCCCCCGGGTCTCTAGCACAGAACCCGGGTGCTGCCAAACTGCCTTTCCGGGGTTTCCACTGCAGCAGCTGCTGCTGCCATCCCCTCAGACAGGATTCTGCCCTCCTGGGGACTGGGCAGCCCCAGTCCAGGAAGGCAGAACAAAGGATTTCCTCTGAGAGAGGGTGTTACACCCTCTCCTTGGAAATAGGTATGAAGGGCTGGGGAGGAGTAGCCTCTCCCAGCCTCTCGAAATGCTTTGATAGGCACAGATGGTGCCGATCTTTGCATAAGCCAGTCTACACTGGTTCAGGGATCCCCCAGCCCTGCTCTGGGGCGAAACTGGACAAAGGAAAGGGGAGTGACCACTCCCCTGACCAGTACCTCCCAGGGGAGGTGCCCAGAGCTCCTCCAGTGTGTCCCAGACCTCTGCCATCTTGGATTCAGAGGTGTTGGGGGCACACTGGACTGCTCTGAGTGGCCAGTACCAGCAGGTGACGTCAGAGACCCCCTCTGATAGGCTCTTACCTTTTTTGGTAGCCAATCCTCCTTTCTTGGTAGCCAAACCTCCTTTTCTGGCTATTTAGGGTCTCTCCTCTGGGGAATTCTTCAGATAACGAATGCAAGAGCTCACCAGAGTTCTTCTGCATTTCCCTCTTCGACTTCTGCCAAGGATTGACCGCTGACTGCTCCAGGACACCTGCAAATCCGCAACACAGTAGCAAGACGACTACCAGCAACATTGTAGCGCCTCATCCTGCCGGCTTTCTTGACTGTTTCCTGGTGGTGCATGCTCTGGGGGTCATCTGCCTTCACCCTGCACTGGAAGCCAAGAAGAAATCTCCTGTGGTTCGACGTAATCTTTCCCCTGCTAACGCAGGCACCAAAAGACTGCATCACTGGTCCTCTGGGTCTCCTCTCATCCTGGCGAGCGCGGTCCCTGGAACACAGGAACTCTATCCAAGTGACTCCCACAGTCCAGTGATCCTTCAGTCCAAGTTTGGTGGAGGTAAGTCCTTGCCTCCCTATGCTAGATTGAAAACCTGTGTACTGCGTGATTTGCAGCTGCTCCGGCTTCTGTGCACTCCTCCAAGGATTCCTTCGTGCACAGCCTAGCCTGTGTCCCCAGCACTCCGTCCTGCAGTGCTCAACCCTCTGAGTTGGACTCTGACGTTGTGGGACCCTCCTTTGTGACTCTGAGTCAGCTCCGGTTCACAAATGTTCTAAGTGCCTGCTCCGGTACTTCTGCGGGTGCTGCCTGCTTCTGTGGGGGCTCTCTGAGTTCCTGAGCGCCCCCTCTGTCTCCTCCTTCAAGGGGCGACATCCTGGTCCTTCCTGGTCCCCAGCAGCACCCAAAAACCTCTACCGCGATCTTTGCAGCTAGCAAGGCTTTTTTACGGTATTTCTGTGTGGGAACACTTCTGTAACCTTCAGCACGACGTGGGACATCTTCCATCCAAAGGAGAAGTTCCTAGTCCTCTTCATTGTTGCAGAATCCTAAGCTTCTTCCATCAGGAGGTAGCTTCCTTGCACCTTCATCTGGGGTTTTCTGGGCTGCTGCCCCCCCTGGACACTATCGCGACTCTTGGACTTGGTCCCCTTGCCTTGCAGGTCCTCAAGTCCAGGAATCCGTCTTCAGTGCTTTGCTGGTGTTTGTCGTTCTTGCAGAATCCCCCTATCACTACTATTGTGTCCTTTTGCGGTAGTAGGGGTACTTTACTCCTACCTTTCAGGGTCTTGGGGTGGGTTATCTTGGACACCTTGACTGTTTTCTCACAGTCCCAGCGACCCTCTACAAGCTCCCATAGGTCTGGGGTCCATTCGTGATTCGCATTCCACTTTTGGAGTATATGGTTTATGTTGCCCCTAGACCTATGTTCACCTTTTTTATCCTATTGTAATTCTACAATGTTTGCATTACTTTTCTTACTATTACTTACCTGTTTTGGGTTTGTGTACATATGACTTGTGTATATTACTTACCTTCTGACTGAGGATACTCACTGAGATACTTTTGGCATATTGTCATAAAAATAAAGTACCTTTATTTTTAGTAACTCTGAGTATTGTGTTTTCTTATGATATTGTGCTATATGATATAAGAGGTATAGTAGGAGCTTTGCATGTCTCCTAGTTCAGCCTAAGCTGCTTTGCCATAGCTACCTTCTATCAGCCTAAGCTGCTAGAAACACCTCTATTCTTTTTTTTTTAAACTTTTTTTTTTATGTTTTATTGTAAGCACTGCAAGATGGTACACAATCCAAGAGGGACCAAGGTCCCAACAATTATAAACAATAATACATAATAAGTCAAAGTATATAGGCAACTAATGGAGCAATGGTACATTGTCAGTTGTTCTTCAAAACCGTTGCCATAATGATCACAGTAGTCACAATGATAACAACAATCAGAAAAAGCAGTAAAGAGAACGGAGAGTAGAGGGGAAGGGGAAATATGGGTCGGGGATGGGGGATAGGCAGTACTTCGTGCTATAGGACATCCTTCTACAGGGGGGGTTAGAGGAAAAGGGGTAGGGAGGGTAGACCCTTATATAGGGTGGTGGCAGCTGGGTTACAGTGTCGTCTAACCCCTCGGGGTGGGGAGTTCGCTCCTCGCTGTGCCGGTAACCGGCTTGTAGGCAAGTCGCAGCGCCTGCATACAGTGTGTTATCAGATTGCGTCGGATATCTTTACAGTGGGAGGCGGCCTGTCGGAATGGTATTATACGCCTGGGTAGTGAATTGCCGGGATAGCGGATCAATCTGGATATGATGGTCTGAGTTCTTTGGCTTCTCTCGGCACCGTTCATGCTTGTTACTTATCGTTCTTATGCCGACTCTGATGTATGGGTCTACGACCGAAGGTTCCTCATAAGAGTATAGGAGGCCTGGATCGTGCCCCTGGTGGAGCTGAGGAAGAGAGAGAGGGAGAAAGAAGACAGAGAGAGAGAAGAGGAGAGAGGGGAGAAAAAAGAGGCTAATGAGAAAAGAGGGAGAAGGGTAATCTATCAAGGGGAAAAAAGAGGAGCGAAGGGTGGGAGATGGAAAAGGGAAGGGGGGAGAATGAAAGTGAAAATGGAGATGGAGGAGGGAGTGGTGGGTGATTTCAGGCGACCTACGGACGTCCCCCGGTGAGGAAGGGGGCCCATACTTGGTTGAATATTTGGGTTTGGTCTTGTAGGTTATAGATGATTCTTTCATGCGTGGCGATGCGGGTCATAGCTATGATCCATTCTTCCGGGGTTGGAGGGACAGCCGATCGCCAGTGGCGTAGTATACAGATTTTTGCAGTGGCTAGCGCTGTGTGTAGCAACCTCTTGTGCAGTCTGGTTAGGTCTGGGAGAGAGGTCGTGTCGTGCAGAAGTATGAGGGAGGGGGAAGTGGTGCCGGGAGTATCATAGATTCAGCCAGGGTAGAGCCCACTGTATCCTACAGTGATTGGACCGTTGGGCAATCTATTAAGATATGTTTGAGATCGCAGTATGACTCTGGGCATCGCCAGCACTTCGCGTGTGGGAGGAGTCCTGTCCTGTGCAGTTTTGCTGGGGACCATTGCCAATCATGTAGGACCTTGAAGAGGCAGAACTTTAAATGTGCCTCTCGGGCTAGGAGTAGAGCTGTCGGATAATTAGGTCATAGAGACCCACCATGACTCCCCTATGTTGCCCTCACTGTTGTAAGTAGGCCATTATGGGTGAAGACTGGGATCCTCATTGGGTAACCTCGGTCCCCCGGCAGATGCAGTGCTTGAGTTGCAGATATCGCCACTCTTGGCTCGGTTGGCGATTGAATTCCTCCTGTAGCCTGGGGAAGGATTTAAGCGTGTTGTTTTCCAGAATCTGGGAAATGGTATGGATACCAGCCCTCCTCCACTGCGACCAGTCCAGCATTTCACCGCCTATCCGGAGTCCGCTGTTGCGCCACAGAGGTGCTTGGGCGTGAAGAAGAGGGTGGACCCCGAGCAGGCGGTGGACCCTACGCCAGGCCGCTCGTGTCGCCTTCAAGACGGGGTTCACCGAACCGATAGATGGGAGGTCGTTGCGGTAAGGCCCTCCGAGTCCCTCCTTCGCGGACAGCAATAGTGTCTCCACAGCTATCCACTGGGGCGGGTCCGGCACTCCGGACAGAGTGTGTGACAGCTGGGACAGGTGTAGTGCAAGTGAATAATGCTCTACCAACAGTAGTCCCATGCCCCGTGGGAGCGTCGGGCTAGGAGTTTAGCAGATGATAAGCGTGGTCGCATTGAACCCCATATGAATGATCTGATGAGTGTATCTATGTTTCTCAGCGTATGGAGAGGCACCTGTAGGGGGAGAAGCCCTAGAATATAGGTGAAACGGGGCAGCGTGACCATCCTTACCGCCTGTACTCTACCCCGCATGGACAGGCCCAGTTGGCTCCCTTTTGCAAAATCAAGCTTCGTCCGCGCAATGAGGGGGTCAATATTGTCCGCCACCATGTGCGCTAGGCCCGGATTGACTAGCACTCCCAGGTATTTGAGGCGTTTTGGTGTCCAACGGAACGGGAAGCCTAGAAGAGCTGCTCTTGTAGTCATCTGCGAGAGGGGGAGAGCCTCGCTCTTATCCCAGTTAATGCTGTAGCCGGAGAGGATTGCAAATCCATCGATAATCTCCAGCAAGGCTGGTATGGATCTTTCTAGATCCGTGAGAGTTAGTAGGACATCATCGGCATATAGATAGATTTTAGAAATGCCGACCAGTAGTGTGAGACCCGTGATGGAGGGGGAGGAGCGAATAGCCGCAGCATGGGGCTCCATTGCTAACAGGAACAGGAGTGGTGAGAGGGGGCAGCCCTGTTGTGTGCCTCTTTGGATAGGGAAGGTGTCTGAGAGGAAGCCTCTGCAATTGACTCTTGCCGCGGGTTGGTCGTAGAGTAGCCGTACCATTGAGATAAAACTGTCTCCCAGACCAAATCTCTCCAGCGTTGTAAACAGATAAGACCACTCTATGCGATCTAATGCCTTTTCCGCGTCCAAAGACAGGGCCAGTGCCTCCTCTTGTAGGTCCCTAGAGGCCCAAACCGTATGGCATAGAGTGCGGAGGTGGTTCCTTGAGGTTCTACCTGATACAAACCCATCTTGTGTGTGGTGGATCAAAGACGGTATGACTTTGCGTAGTCTATTGGCCAGGATACTCGCTAGGATTTTGATGTCACCGTTTAAGAGAGATATGGGTCGATAGCTGCCACACAGCAGGGGGTCTCTCCCGGGTTTTGGTATGACGGCTATCATGGCGTTGTTGGATATGGCCCCCATGGTCTGTGTTGAGCAAGCTTCGTTCAGAGCCGCGTGTAGTATGTCAATTGCATCCCTCCCTATCCATTTATAAAACTCTGCTGGGAATCCATCCTCCCCCGGTGATTTGTGGTAAGGGAGGTCGGAGATTACTCTTTCTACTTCCTGCCTTCTTATTTCCCCTTCTAGGAGGTTGCGTCCCTCCTCGGACAGGGAGGGTAGGTCAATACCCGCCAGGAAAGCTGTACACTGCGCTGGGCTGGATATATTCTCCGATGTATAAAGGTGTTTGTAGAAGGACGCAAATTTGTTAGCGATGGCTTGTGGGTGTGTTAGTATTTGTCCAGAGGAGGCGTGGATGGCTGGGATGGCAACGGCAGCTTTCCTCTGCCGAAGCTGGGCTGCCAGCAGGCACCCTGCCTTCTCTCCCTGTTCGTAATGTCTTCCTTGTAGTCTCTGTAGAGCATACTCTGCCTGAGAGGTATACAGCTCGTTGAGGGCCATTTGGGCACGCTCTAAGTTTCGGCACCCCGGGAGAGAGGGGTGTGCGGTATATTGTCTAGTGAGCCGGCGTATGTCAAGTTCCAGAGCCGCCTGTTTCTCTCTTCTGTCTCTATTTGCCAGTGCCGCGTCTCGCATAAGTTGCCCCCGCACCGAGGCCTTGGCTGCGGCCCACATAATTAGGCTAGAATCCATGGAGCTTAGGTTATTTTGAGCGAAGGAGGTTGCGTGGTCCTGTAACTGCAGTTTACCCTGGGGCGAGCAGTAGCGATGGACCGCGAATCTCCAAGGTTTACGGCCCGGGGATACAAGGCCCAGATGGATGGCTATGCAAATCGGGGAGTGGTCCGAAAGGCCGCCCTCCAATATGCGAGTATCGTGGGTGCGGGCCACGAGGTTGTGGGACAGGAGAAAGTAGACAAGTCGGTATTGGGTGCCATGTACCAGTGAGATAAAAGTGAATTCTCGCTCTGTGGGATGGGTCAGCCTCCAGTGGTCCACTAGGCCGTTGTCCGATAATATGTTGGTCTGTAGGGCTCTGTCTGCATTGTTACTAACATCTAAGGGGCCCGTTCTGTCGAGTATTGGGTCTCTGGCTATGTTCCAATCCCCTCCTATTACATAGCCCCTATCTCGGTCAGGAGTCGGTTGATTTGTAAGAAAAAGAGGCATTTCGGGCCTGTTGGTGCGTAGATCAAACGCACGCACAGTGAGGAGTCAGCCATCTTTAATTTGGCAAACACGTAACGGCCCTCGGGGTCGGTCCATGACTTAAGAACGGTATGCGGGAGGGGTTTGCGCAGTAATAACGCCACTCTGCATTTTCTTGGGGTGGTCTCTCTGCTGGGGGAGTGGGGTACAACTAAACAGGGCGGTGCCCACCCAGTCGCGTCTCAATTTATCAGATTCCGGACCATCTAGATGTGTCTCTTGTAAGAGGGCAATGTCAGTCTGTTAGGAATTGAGATAGGATAGAACCTTTTTCAGCTTTATGAAGTGGGTAAGGCCATTTACGTTCCAAGATATGATTCACAGGGGTGCTGTTGGCCCTCTGCTCATGTCGGACATCCTCGTGTCTTATTGAGGTTTACCCGGGTGTAGGAGCACTTGGGACAGGGCAGAGAGGAGATGTTGGGGGAGGGTTGGGTAGAGAAGGGGAAGGGACTTGACAGAGACTCTAAGGCTGGGGAGGATGAGTAATGGGGGGAGAGTTGGTGGGAAACAAGTAGGAGGTGGAAGAGGGAGGAGGAAAGGGATTACCTTATAAAGGATAAGACAGGTAAACTGAGCTGAAGGAGAAAAGGAGAATTAAGAAAGAATAAGAAAAGGAAGAGAAAAACGGGACAAAAGTCCCGACGGTCTAAGACTGTAACCTGCGGGTCTAGAACCCAGGCCTATCGAGCTCCATTGCCCGGCCAGCGGGCCCCGGACCGAGGGAGGCGGCGCACGCGCGGCGCCTCGGCCCCATAATCTGGCTCTCACATCTACCCGTAGATCTGAGTGGCATATAGGGAAAGGGAGGGTGGGGGGGATGAGGCAGGGAGCAGATGGGAGTGGGGGAAAAGGGCCGTGTGTAGGATGTGTATGGCTTAAGCAATGTGTTATGAGGGGTGCAGGGGACAGGGGGCCAGCGCTGCATGGTCCGTGGCAGTTTTGGGAGGTAGTGTCTGTACCTTATTTGCATCCGGGGGAAGGGAGCCGCCGGGAAGCGTAAGCCAATTTTGTCATGCCACGCTACTGTTGTAAATCACTCAAATCAAACACAGTGAAACTTTGTCAATAGTAGTAAACACTTAGCAACCATTATTGAAGGTAATCTAAATTAAAACAAATAATTAATGGGTAAAAACAGTGTAACAGCTCTGAGGAGATGCTCAAAAACTATTTGAAAGACAAACTGAGGTTATGCTTTTGAAAGAGGACATTTGACTAGGTCTCTAAGAAGAGGAAGAACAAAGGAGGATACGCTAAACACGTAATAATAAGCAAGAGTATTCAAACACTATCAAGAACAAGCAGAGGCTTTAGCCCCTTATAACAATATGTCTGAGTTCACGAAAAACAGGTACTCATCTCTCCTTTTCGTCTTCCCTGCAGCCAGGGCTCATCGGTGCGGTCGTGCCAGCTCTTAGTCGATTGTAGGGAGGGTCCTGAGGGGCCTACTGTTCTTTTTGTCCTCAGGGGGGGTCGATCGTGGGTTTCAGGGGGGAGCAGGATTTGTCTCTTTCTGATAGTTGTGTGTGTATCACCACTGCTTGAAGTACTTGGCCCCTGTCGTCGTAGCTTTTCGCGAGTCTCTCAAAGTCTCTTCCCCTGCTTTGGGGGTCTGTGGTAGGGCGCATTTCAGGTTCAGGTGCGGGTATCGGGTGGCCAGTACCCTGGAGTGGGCTCTGCGTGGTCTGGTGGAGCTGGGCGGTCATTTCCATGGACTGGGTTTGATCTTGCAGTCCTTCTAAGAATGCTCTCAAGTCCTCCGGATCGTAGAAGTTCCGTGATTCCCCATTTTTGGTGATCCACATCCTGGTCGGCTCGAATAGACCAAATTTCACTTTTAGGCGACAGAGTTGGGTGTGGAAGGACAGGAAAGCTTTCCTCCGATCAGCGATCTCCTTGGAAAAGTCAGCTTACATCCAGATCTCCAGGTTACCCGATCGGAACGACCCTTGTGTGCGAGCCGTCTGTAGTAGATGGCGGGCCTGCAAGTGTTGCAGCATGCAGACTATAATTGGGCGGGGGCGGCCATTTCCATCCTGTCTCTTGGGGCCCAGCCTGTGTGCCCTCTGGAACTCTAAAGGGGGATCAAATGTTATATCTGTTAGCTTGGGTAGTATGTCCCGCAAGTAGGAGATTATGTCCGCGCCTTCAACGCCTTCCGGGAATCCAAGGAGGCGAACATTGTTCCTGCGACTCCTGTCCTCCAAGTCCGTCAGCTTGCTACAAAGGTGTGAGAGTTCTAGGTCTCTGTCGGTCCAGGAGGCTACTTGAGTTTCCACCGTTGTCACTCGTTGATTGATCCCAGACATCTGCGATTGAAAACTGGCTATGTCCAGCCGAATAGATCTTGTCTCCGCTGTCGGCGCCACCATGGCATTGTCCATGCCCTCCAGCTTACGGCTCACCACCGATATCTCCTGCAATATACGGTCCATTGTCGCACCTTGTGTGTCATCCGCCATGTAGGCGCGGGGAAGGGGTGAAGAGTCCTCTACTGAGGGATGTGTCGAAGGGCTTCAGAGAATAGTAGTTGGCGGGCTGGTTTACCCGTTGTTTTGCTCGTTGTCTTGCCCCTGGGCATTGCGAGTTCCCCCGTTCAGGTAGGGAGCCAAAAAGTGTCAGACCGTGATGCAGTTGGTGCTTGGGACAAAATCTCAAGAGTCGGACCTCTGGGCGTCCGGACAGCATGCAGATCCAGGCACAGGTACAGACCCTGGAGTTCCCCCGCTTGTCCGAGTCATGGAGGGGGGGGGGGGTCGATGAGGCGGCAGGTCCGGGTGGGTGTTGGTTGGAAGTATGGGGGTCATAGGAGTTCTCCGCATAGGCACCGGCAGTCTCCCCGCTCACCCGGAGGTCCCAGAGCATATGCGGTCACCGGGGGGGAGGGGGCTGGCCCTCTCGCTGCTGTTCCCAATGGCAGTTGGGGGTATAGCCGAGTGAACAAGTGTCCCAGGAGGGTGGCTCCTGTGGTGCTCCGCGCCATTGTGGGGCCCGTGCAGTGCTCTCCACCCCTCACCGTTCGCCCGTCCGAGGGGGCTGCGCTACCTGCCCTCTGTCAGTCAGGGGGTCCGGCGGGCGTTTGACGTAGTTAGGTATGGGGAAGAAAAGAAAGAGTTCTCCTCCCTGTTCGCTTTTTGCTACGAGGACAGATGTGTTTTGTTCTTAGTGCTCCTTCTTTTTTTTTTATTGTTCCTTTTCCCTCTCTCCCCTTCTGTCTTCCCCCCTCCTTATTTCCGATCTTCCAATCCGCCCCGCTCCTGTTGGGGCCACTGTCTTTGCGCAGTTGGTGTGGGGGAGGAAAAAAGCAGGGTGCCACCAGCGATGCCCCCCGCTCCCCCAAAAGCAGCAGCAGCCCTGGGGTTGCAGTCGTTGATGAAGATGAAAAGGGGACTCCACAGGTCTCGGGTTCTGCAGTGGGGGGAGGGAGGGTCGCGCGATGTTGCTGCCGCTCTGTCTCCGCGGGCCGCCCAGGTCTCCGGCACGCCCGCGGGGGACCCTCGGTCCTCAGGAGAGGGAAGGGATGAGAGGAGCGAGGCGAGCGGTGGGAGCCTGCAGACTCCCACCTCCTCTGGTGAGCAGAGGGGGGGAGGCGCGGTCAGCGGTCCGGATCCTCCAACTACCGGAGGCCGCGGCTCAGCTCTCCGCCGTAGGCCTCAGCGCCATCTTCTTCGCTCTTTGTGCGCACAGAGGGGAAGAGCGCGCCCCTTCCGCAGTCAGCGCGCCATCCGCTCGCCACCCAGCGCCGATAACTGGACCTGGCACAGGGTGTAAGTACCACAAGGTACCCACATATAAGCAGGGCCAGCCTCCTACATTGGTGGGGCAGCGGTGGGAATGGTCTTGTAACTGCTTTACCACTTTGTCATTTGGTACTTTTCATAAGAGAATCATATACCAAATAGTTCATTGTATGTACACTTAACCAAAAAAGTTTACTTTTCTATTCTAAAACTTTTAACAAAGTTCTGAAACGTTTTTGAAAACTCCTAAAAGTTTTCCCAAAGTTTCAAAATGTTTTTTATCTGTGCTTTCTGAAGTTCTAAAACTTTTTCTTTCTCACTATCCTTTAACCTATACTATCATGTATGTTATAGAGCCTACTCCCAAAACTGTTAATGCAACATATGAGAGTTTAAACTACAAAAGTTTAAAGGGGGTCTCTGTCTGGATAGAGGTTTGAGAATAGGAAAGAATCCTACAAAATAGTTTCTTTTTAACATGCTTGTTGTAGATGACCAGAACCAGTCTGGACCATCACATGAGAGGTCAGAAAAAGGAGAAGCTTCCAAGTCAGATTCAGAGGAGTCCCCTGGAGAAGCTGGGGAGGGTTCTTTCAAGGGTCTGCCCCGTGGCAGGGCACCTAGTGATGCTGGTAGTGATAGAGGTTCCCACAACAGTAGGGCATCCTTCATACCTAGAGGCCAGGTTACTAGGGTCCAGTTAGTTAGGGACAGGTCCCTCTCTGAAACTCACCACATTTCCTCTGTGTCAAAGCTTTCCCAACCCACCCACCCTGAGGATAACTTGTTAGAAAGGGAACTCAGAAAGTTGAGGGTTGAAGAGACCAGACTGAAGCTTAAACAGCAACAGCTGGCCTTAGGTAGGGGATCCCTAGACATAGAGAGGGAAAGACAGAGGTTGGGGTTAGTTCCCCATGGTGGCAACAGCAGTATTTCTGACAGCAATCCTGTTAGAGAGCAATATTCCAGGAATCTGCACAAGATAGTCCCCCCTTACAAGGAGGGGGATGACATTAATAAGTGGTTTGCTGCACTTGAGAGGGCCTGTATGGTACAGTTGGTCCCTCAAAGGCAGTGGGCTACTATTTTGTGGCTATCTTTCACTGGAAAAGGTAGGGATAGGCTCCTTACTGTTAGAGAAAGTGAAGCAAATAACTACAAAGTTTTGAAAGATGCACTCTTGGATGGATTTGGCTTAACCACTGAACAATACAGGATTAAGTTCAGAGACACCAGAAAAGAGTCTTCTCAAGACTGGACAGATTTTGTGGACAGTTCAGTGAAGGCCTTGGAAGGGTGATTGCATGGCAGTAAGGTATCTGACTATGAAAGCCTGTACAATCTTATTCTGAGAGAGCATATTCTTAACAATTGTGTGTCTGACTTGTTGCACCAATACCTAGTGGACTCGGATCTGACCTTTCCCCAAGAATTTGGAAAAAAGGCAGACAAATGGGTCAGAACAAGGGTGAACAGAAATGTTCATACAGGGGGTGACAAGGATGGCAAGAAGAAGGATGGTAAGTCTTCTGAGAAGGGTGGGGACAAAAGTAAACATTCTGAGTCTTCATTAGGCCCACAAAAATCCTCTGGGGGTGGTGGGTCCAAATCCTCTTCTAATAATCAACCTAAAAAGCCTTGGTGTTATTTGTGTAAAGTCAAAGGCCATTGGGCAAGTGATTCCACTTGTCCAAAGAAAAACACCAAACCTCCCACCACCACAACCCCTGCTGCAAATTCTAGTGCCCCTAGTAATAGCAGTGGTGGTGGGAAACCTACTACTAATAGCCAATCCAAGGGTGTAGCTGGGCTCACTATTGGCAATGTAGTTGGGGTTGGTCTTGTTAGGGAGACCACAGAGGCTGTTTTAGTCTCTGATGGTGGCGTTGATTTTGCCACCTTGGTTGCTTGTCCCCTTAATATGGATAAGTACAAGCAACTTCCCCTAATAAATGGTGTTGAGGTTCAGGCCTACAGGGACACAGGAGCCAGTGTAACTATGGTGATAGAAAAACTGGTCCACCCTGAACAACACCTACTTGGTCAGCAGTACCAAGTGACAGGCGCTCATAACAACACTCTTAGCCACCCCATGGCTGTTGTGAATCTCAACTGGTGGGGGGGTTACTGGTCCAAAGAAAGTTGTGGTAGCCACAGATTTACCTGTAGACTGTCTACTAGGAAATGATTTGGAGACATCAGCTTGGGCAAAAGTGGAGTTGGAGGCCCATGCAGCAACGCTGGGCATTCCTGGGCATATTTTTGCTTTAACCAGGGCTCAGGCCAAAAAGCAAAAAGGACAAGGTAACTTGGATCCTGGAACAATGGACCAAGTGCTCCCTAAAGCTAGGTGTAAGAAGGGTAAATCCCTACCCACTATCCCTCCCTCTACAGATGATTCCCCTTCTGAGGAAGAGGAATGTCCTCCTTGTGCAGAACCTACACCAGAGGAGCTGGCAGCAGACACTGCTGAGCTTTTGGGTGGAGGGGGGCCTGCCAAGGAAGAGCTGAGTGTGGCACAGCAAACCTGTCCCACATTAGAGGGTCTCAGACAGCAAGCTGTCAAGCAGCAAAATGGGGATATCAGTGACAGTCATCACGTATACTGGGAAGATAATCTCTTGTACACAGAGTCAAGGGACCCAAAACCTGGAGCAGCCAGGAGATTGGTCATTCCCCTGCAGTACAGAGAATTTCTTCTCACCCTAGCACATGACATTCCTTTGGCTGGGCATTTGGGCCAGACGAAAACTTGGGAAAGACTTGTCCCCTTGTTTCACTGGCCTCAAATGTCAGAGGACACCAAAGATTTTTGCAAGTCTTGTGTGACCTGCCAAGCCCGTGGCAAGACTGGTGGCACTCCAAAGCCCCCTCTGATTCCACTTCCAGTGGTTGGGGTGCCCTTTGAAAGGGTATTGGTTGACATAGTTGGCCCCCTTGACCATCCTACTGCTTCAGGCAATAGATTCATCTTGGTGGTAGTGGACCATGCTACAAGATATCCTGAAGCCATACCTTTAAGGACCACTACAGCTCCTGTAGTGGCAAAGGCCCTCCTTGGAATCTTTTCCAGGGTGGGTTTTCCTAAAGAGGTGGTGTCAGACAGAGGTAGCAACTTCATGTCTGCATACCTATAAGCAATGTGGAAGGAGTGTGGTGTTACCTACAAGTTCACCACCCCTTACCATCCACAAACAAATGGTCTGGTTGAGAGGTTTAATAAAACTCTCAAAGGTATGATAATGGGACTCCCTGAAACACTCAGGAGGAGATGGGATGTCCTGTTACCTTGCCTCCTTTTTGCTTACAGGGAGGTACCCCAGAAAGGAGTAGGCTTCAGCCCCTTTGAACTCCTCTTTGAGCACCCTGTAAGAGGTCCACTTACTCTTGTGAAGGAGGGTTGGGAACAACCTTTAAAAGCTCTTAAACAGGACATAGTAGACTATATACTTGGCCTAAGATCCAGAATTGCTGAGTGTATGAAAAAGGCCAGTAAAAACCTTCAGGCCAGCCAGGAGCTGCAAAATCAATGGCATGACCAGAAGGCTGTCCTGATCCAGTAACAACCAGGACAGAAGGTGTGGGTATTGGAGCCTGTGGCCCCAAGAGGACTCCAAGACAAATGGAGTGGACCCCATCTAATTGTTGAGAAGAAGGGTGAGGTTACCTGTTTGGTACACCTGGGCACTGCCAGGAGTCCCCTTAGGGTGATTCATGTCAACCGCCTGACACCCTACTATGATAGGGCTGATCTCAACCTGCTCATGGCAACAGATGAGGGACAGGAAGAAGAGAGTGACCCTCTCCCTGATCTCTTCTCCACCACTGAAGCAGATGCCTTAGTGGAGGGAGTAGTTTTAGCAGATTATCTGACTGCAGAACAGAAAGACAACTGCATCAATCTCCTAAGCCAATTTTCAGACCTCTTTTCACTTGTACCAGGTACAACATCCTGGTGTGAGCACACAATTGACACTGGAGACAGCCTGCCTGTCAAAAGTAAAATTTATAGGCAGCCTGACCATGTCAGAGACTGCATCAAACAAAGGTGCAGAAAATGTTGGATTTAGGGGTGATTGAACCTTCTGAAAGCCCATGGGCTAGTCCAGTGGTGCTTGTACCTAAACCTCACACCAAAGATGGAAAGAGAGAGATGAGGTTTTGTGTAGATTACAGAGGGCTCAATCAGGTAACCAAAACTGATGCTCACCCTATACCCAGGGCAGATGGGCTCATTGATACACTGGCTTCTGCCAAGTATCGTAGCACTTTTGATCTAACTGCAGGGTATTGGCAGATTAGATTGGCAGAAGATGCTAAACCCAAGACTGCATTTTCTACCATTGGAGGGCACTAACAATTCACAGTAATGCCCTTTGGTTTGAAAAATGCAACTGCCACTTTTGAGAGGTTGGTGAACACAGTCCTGCATGGGTTGGAGGCTTTCAGTGCAACATATCTAGATGATATTGCTGTCTTTAGCTCAAACTGGGATGATCATCTGGTCCACCTATGGAAAGTTTTGGAGGCCCTGCAAAAGGCAGGCCTCACTATCAAGGCCTCAAAGTGCCAGATAGGGCAGGGGAAAGTGGTTTATCTGGGCCACCTGGTTGGTGGAGAACAGATTGCACCACTACGGGGGAAAATCCAGACTATCATGGATTGGGTGCCCCCTACAACACAGACCCAGGTGACAGCCTTTTTAGGCCTCACAGGGTACTATAGGAGATTCATCAAGATTTATGGCTCCATAGCAGCCCCTCTTAATGATCTCACTAGCAAGACAATGCCTAAGAAGGTGTTATGGACAGCTAGCTGTCAGAAAGCTTTTGAGGATCTCAAACAGGCCATGTGCTCTGCACCTGTCCTAAAAAGCCCATGTTACTCCAAGGAATTCATTGTTCAAACTGATGCATCTGAATTAGGGGTAGGGGCAGTACTATCACAACTGAATTCTGAGGGCCAGGATCAACCATTTGCTTTTATCAGCAGAAGGTTGACCCCTAGAGAAAAGTGTTGGCCTGCCATAGAGAGGGAGGCCTTTGCTGTGGTCTGGGCACTGAAAAAGTTGAGACCATACCTGTTTGGTACTCACTTTATTGTTTAGACAGCCCACAAACCTCTACTTTGGCTAAAACAAATAATAGGTGAAAACTCTAAATTGTTGAGGTGGTCCATATCTCTGCAGGGAATGGACTATACAGTGGAACATAGACCTGGGAGTACCCACTCCAATGCAGATGGACTCTCCAGATATTTCCACTTAGATAATGAAGACTCATCAGGACAAGGCTAGTCTTATTGTCCTTCGTTTGGGGGGGGGGGGGGGGTTGTGTAGGAAAGTACCATCTTGCCTGGCATGTTACCCCCATTTTCACTGTATGTATGTTCGTTTTAGCCCCTGTGTCACTGGGATCCTGCCAGGCAGGACCCCAGTGCTCATAGTATGTGCCCTGTATGTGTTCCCTGTGTGGTGCCTAACTGTATCACTGAGGCTCTGCTAACCAGAACCTCAGTGTTTATGCTCTCTCTGCTTTCTAAATTTGTCACTGCAGGCTAGTGACTAAATTTACCAATTCTCATTGGCACACTGGTACACCCATATAATTCCCTTGTATATGGTACTGAGGTACCCAGGGTATTGGAGTTCCAGGAGATCCCTATGGGCTGCAGCATTTCTTTTGCCACCCATAGGGAGCTCAGACAATTCTTACACAGGCCTGCCACTGCAGCCTGAGTGAAATAATGTCCATGTTATTTCACAGCCATTTTTCACTGCACATAAGTAACTTATAAGTCACCTATATGTCTAACCCTCACTTACTGGCACTAGCCAATGTGCCCCCACATCGTTCAGGGCAAATTCCCCAAACTTTGTGAGTGCGGGGACACCATTACACGTGTGCACTTTACATAGGTCACTACCTATGTATAGCGTCACAATGGTAACTCCGAACATGGCCATGTAACATGTCTAAGATCATAGAATTGTCACCCCAATACCATTCAGGTATTGGGGGGACAATTCCATGATCCCCCGGGTCTCTAGCACAGAACCTGGGTGCTGCCAAACTGCCTTTCCAGGGTTTCCACTGCAGCTGCTGCAGCTGCCAACCCCTCAGACAGGATTCTGCCCTCCTGGGGTCTGGGCAGCCCCAGCCCAGGAAGGCAGAACAAAAGATTTCCTCAGAGAGAGGGTGTTACACCCTCTCCCTTTGGAAATAGGTGGAAGGGCTGGGGAGGAGTAGCCTCCCCCAGCCTCTGGAAATGCTTTGATGGGCACAGATGGTGCCCATCTCTGCATAAGCCAGTCTACACCGGTTCAGGGATCCCCCAGCCCTGCTCTGGCGCGAAACTGGACAAAGGAAAGGGGAGTGACCATTCCCCTGACCAGTACCTCCCAGGGGAGGTGCCCAGAGCTCCTCCAGTGTGTCCCAGACCTCTGCCATTTTGGATTCAGAGGTGTTGGGGACTGCTCTGAGTGGCCAGTGCCAGCAGGTGACGTCAGAGACACCCTCTGATAGGCTCTTACCATTCTTGGTAGCCAATCCTCCTTTCTTGGTAGCCAAACCTCCTTTTCTGGCTATTTAGGGTCTCTCCTCTGGGAAATTCTTCAAATAACGAATGCAAGAGCTCACCAGAGTTCCTCTGCACTTCCCTCTTCAACTTCTGCCAAGGGTCGACTGCTGACTGCTCCAGGACGCCTGCAAAACCGCAACAAAGTAGCAAGACGACTACCAGCAACATTGTAGCGCCTCATCCTGCCGGCTTTCTCGACTGTTTCCTGGTGGTGCAAGCTCTGGGGATCATCTGCCTTCACCCTGCACTGGAAGCCAAGAAGAAATCTCCTGTGGGTCTACAGAATCTTCCCTCTGCTAACGCAGGCACCAAAAGACTGCATCACTGGTCATCTGGGTCCCCTCTCATCCTGACGAGCGTGGTCCCTGGAACACAGGAACTCTATCCAAGTGACTCCCACAGTCCAATGATCCTTCAGTCCAAGTTTGGTGAAGGTAAGTCCTTGCCTCCCCACGCTAGACTGCAAACCTGTGTACTGCATGATTTGCAGCTGCTCCGGCTTCTGTGCACTCCTCCAAGGATTCATTTGTGCACAGCCTAGCCTGGGTCCCCAGCACTCCGTTCTGCAGTGCTCAACCCTCTGAGTTGGACTCCGACGTCGTGGGACCCTCCTTTGTGACTCTGAGTCAGCTCTGATTCACAAATCTTCTAAGTGCCAGCTCCGGTAGTTCTGTGGGTGCTGCCTGCTTCTGTGGGGGCTCTCTCAGTTCCTGAGCGCCCCCTCTGTCTCCTCCTCCAAGGGGCGACATCCTGGTCCTTCCTGGTCCAAAGCAGCACCCAAAAACCTCTACCGCGACCCTTGCAGCTAGCAAGGCTTGTTTGTGGTATTTCTGCGTGGGAACACTTCTGCAACCTTCGGCACCACGTGGGACATCTTCCATCCAAAGGAAAAGTTCCTAGTCCTCTTCGTTGTTGCTGAATCCTAAGCTTCTTCCATCCGGAGGTAGCTTCCTTGCACCTTCATCTGGGGTTTTCTGGGCTCCTGCCCCCCCAGACACTATCGCGACTCTTGGACTTGGTCCCCTTGCCTTGCAGGTCCTCAGGTCCAGGAATCCATCTTCAGTGCTTTGCTGGTGTTTGTGGTTCTTGCAGAAACCCCCTATCACGACTATTGTGTCTTTTTGGGGTAGTAGGGGTACTTTACTCCTACTTTTCAGGGTCTTGGGGTGGGGTATCTTGGACACCTTGACTGTTTTCTTACAGTCCCAGCGACCCTCTACAAGCTCCCATAGGTCTGGGGTCCATTTGTGATTCGCATTCCACTTTTGGAGTATATGGTTTGTGTTGCCCCTAGCCCTATGTTCACCTATTGCATCCTATTGTAATTCTACACTGTTTGTATTACTTTTCTTACTATTACTTACCTGTTTTGGGTTTGTGTACATATGACTTGTGTATATTACTTACCTTCTGACTGAGGGTACTCACTGAGATACTTTTGGCATATTGTCATAAAAAAAAGTACCTTTATTTTTAGTAACTCTGAGTATTGTGTTTTCTTATGATATTGTGCTATATGATATAAGTGGTATAGTAGGAGCTTTGCATGTCTCCTAGTTCAGCCTAGGCTGCTTTGCCATAGCTACCTCCTATCAGCCTAAGCTACCAGAAACACCTCTATTCTACTAATAAGGGATAGCTGGACCTGGCACAGGGTGTAAATACCACAAGGTACCCACTATAAGCCAGGCCAGCCTCCTACCGGGACCCATAAACTTCCTTCCACCCAGCTTTCCCTTAAGTCTCCCGATAAAAATGGTACCTCACTTGTGTGGGTAGGCCTAGTGTCTGCAGCAAAAAATGCCCCAAAACACAATGTGGGCACATCACATTTTCCCAAAGAAAACTGACCTGTTTTTTGCAAAGTGCCTAGCTGTGGATTTTGGAACCTTGCTCAGCCGGCACCTATAGAAACCTACCAAACCTATACATATACGTAAACCTAAACACCTTTTGAGAATCCAGAATGGGGTGACTTGTGGGGCTATCACTAGGGTCTGACACTCCTTTGCAAACCTCAAAATGTGGCTAAAAAACACGTTTGCTGCACATTTCGGCGATGGAAAGTTCTGGAATCTGAGGGGAACCACAAACTTTTTTCCACCCAGCATTCCCCCAAGTCACCTGATAAAAATGGTACCTCACTTGTGTGGGTAGACTTACTGCCCGTGTCAGGAATGGATCACAAAACAGTCAATGTTAGTCCATACATGAGGACACCTGTTGACCCTAGGGTGATCCATTCCTGAAAAAGGCACTAGGTAAAGGCACTCATGTGGGTTAGCATTTTTATCAGGACAGGTAGGAAAACACTGGGTGGTAGTTATTTTGTGGATTCCAGCATATTCCTGTAGTTTGTGCGACAAAAATGCAAGAAAAAATAGAGTTTTTATTCAACATTTCACCATTGCATTGTATTCAGGGTAAGAAACCTTTGGGGAATCCACACAAGCCACACCTCCGTCGACTCCCCGGGTGTCTAGTTTCCAGAAATGTCTGGGTTTGATATGTTTCCCTATATGGTCGCCGAGCCCAGGACCAAAAACACAGTTGCCTGCCTTACAAAACCAGGTTATTTTGTGAAGATAATTTTGATGTCTCCACAATATGATCTGGGCAGTGGAATATGGGCCTGGCCTAAATTGGGGAGCTACCAAAAGAGCACTCTCTCTGTGCTTGCTTGCCACCGCATGCATCCGCTCTCTGAGTTGGGCTAACCAGCTATTGTCCCGCTGCACAGACTGTGCTTGATAAGAGGCAGCAGGACTGTCCTCATCACCTCCCTCAGGGCCATATTTATACTCCGTTTGCGCCGAAATTGCGTCGTTTTTTTTGACGCAATTTCGACGCAAAACTAACGCCAACTAACGCCATATTTATACTATGGCGTTAGAGGCGAATAGCGCCAAAGTTCCCGGAATGTGCGTCATTTTTTAGCGTGAACCCCTTCCTTGCGTTAATGATATGCAAGGGAGGCGTTCCCGTCTAAAAAATGACTCCCAGGCCTTTACGTGGTATTTATACTCCCGGGCAAAAGAGACGCCCGGGAGTTGGCGTGGCTAAAAACGGCGCATTTGCGCCACTTTTTAACGCCTGCTCAGGGCAGGCGTTAAGGGGCCTGTGGGCTCAAAATGAGCCCACAGGTGCCCTCCCATGCCCCCAGGGACCCCCCCTGCCACCCTTGCCCACCCCAGGAGGACCCCCAAGGATGGAGGGACCCACCCCAGGGACATTCAGGTAAGTTCAGGTAAGTATAATTTTTTATTTTTTATATTTTTTTTTGGTGGCATAGGGGGGCCTTATTTGTGCCCCCCTACATGCCACTATGCCCAATGACCATGCCCAGGGGACAGAAGTCCCCTGGGCATGGCCATTGGGCAAGGGGGCATGACTCCTATCTTTCCAATGATAGGAGTCATGTTGATGGGGGATGGGCGTCGTTAAAAAATGGCGCAAGTCGGGTTAAGACGATTTTTTCGACGTAACCTGACTTGCCCCATTTTAAGACGCCCATGCGCCATTTTCCCCCTACGCCGGCGCTGTCTGGTCTACGTGGTTTCTTCCCACGCAAACCAGGCAGCGCCGGTCTGATTGCGCCGTCTAACGCCATTCCATAAATACGGCGCCCGCATGGCGCTTCAGAATGGCGTTAGACGGCGCAAAACTTTTTGACGCTAAACTGCGTTAGCGCAGTTTAGCGTCAAAAAGTATAAATATGGGCCTCAGAATCACTGGAAGAGGAGTTGTCGGATTGGACTCCTCCAACTAAAAATCACTCTTAAGAGTCTGCGCCATTGTCCTGTCTCTCAGATGCTGCCTCAGTATCTGCTGTCCCAGTCTCTGATCCTACGTTAGAGCTGCCCTCTATAACTCGAAATAGGGCTTGAGCAGCAGTCACCCAACAAGACACCATCTCTGCTACTGGCTAAACTGTCCCTCTAAAATGCTAGCCTACGTACACAGTCACAAAATTGCTGATGGGTGTGTGTGTGATGCGTGCAAGAGTAAAAGTCACCTTACCTTTTCTTCTTCCCTCAATCAGTACATTCTCTCAAGACATTCAAAAAATCAAAAAAGTCAGACTATTATTTCACTTTGCAAAAACAACAAGTGATGGACGGAATGCTGAACATTGTCAAACACTCACCCACAGTCATAGATCTGGGTTTAATCCAATGTTCTTTTGCTCACCATGCCACCCCAGTTTAGACCCAGCTATATGCAAATCAGTCTTGACCCTGTTCCTCATGGGAACAGTCCAGACCGAACTGCCAAGCCAGGTCCTCACTGGACCGGAAACAAGCATCCTGGGACCGGTTTCCGTCCATCACTTGTTGTTTTTGCTTTGTCGCCCTAAGTGGGAAGGGTATGCCCAGACGTGGGTCCTGTGCTTCCCATGCCACTGGATTCAAGCTAGCCTGGCTGATGAGGGGTGAAACCCCGAAACCGGTCCCAGGATGCTTGTTTCCGGTCCAGTGAGGACCTGGCTTGGCAGTTCGGTCTGGACTGTTCCCATGAGGAACAGGGTCAAGACTGATTTGCATATGGCTGGGTCCAAACTGGGGTGGCATGGTGAGCAAAAGAACGATGGATTAAACCCAGATCTATGACTGGGGGTGAGTGTTTGACAATGTTCAGCATTCCGTCCATCACTTGTTGTTTTTGCTATTATTTCACTTTGTCACATACCAATCGTCGGTCTCTAGGGCCTCTGGTGCCCAGTCCACAATCATTACTGGTGCTCACACTCCCATAACCTCCTTCTCGGATTCCCTCACTACCACCCAGCAAAAGTGCCCTTCGTCGCAGTTAATGGCTGGCTTTACTAATCCACTCAGCTATTCACATAAAATACAGATTTGATCTTTGCAGTAGGCATATAAACCTTCTGCGTTACTTTATGGCATCAAAGCTGCAACTAGAAAGATCCTTTAGTAGCAAAAACATAATCACAAGTGTTACTTGACTTTTTTTTGCTGCCTAAAAGCTACAGTTGAAACGCGTTGGTTGGAGTATGTGCATTGGTTTAAAGATGCAAGACAACTGTAGGTGAATATATATATATATATATATATATATATATATATATGTAAAGAGATCACTTTTACATGTGGGTGTGGTTTCCCTGGGGGCCGATCGCAGCCCCTAGGGAAACCACACATGCATTGACAAAGGTAATCTCTCTCTCTCTCTCCATATATATATATATATATATATAGGGAGAGAGAGAGGGAAATACATCTATATATAGACATATATATATATTTTTTAATAGCTGTATGGTTTCCCCGGGGGAGGGGGGGGATCATGACCCCCATGGAAACCATACATCTATTAAAAAAAAAATTATCCTGCAGGGGGGAGCCCTGCTCATTGGCGACCACCTGTCAGTTTCATTTTTTTTTTTTTTTTTTTTTAAATGCCCCTTGGGAGGGGGCAGGACATTTTCAGAGGGGGCCTACCCCCCTAGGTGTAATCCCATGTGTCTAGAGAGATTTCCTGGCCGTGAATCTCCCCTTTCAAACGAGGCCTTCACGCACGGTGGGGAGGCCCTTTTGGGCCTGTTTTCCCCACTGAAGCAAAACGCAGCCTTACCTGCTGCTTCCTGCTCCGGTGGGGAAAATGAACTGAGATGTCAGCATGCATCACGGTGCACTGACATCACAGTGGGGCAGGTGGGGGCGAGGGGAGACACGGAAGCTCTTCTGTGTCTCTAGGGGGTATTTTAAATTTAAAAAATCCTCCCGTGACCCGCACCAGGGAGGGTGTGCATGCGTCGGCCAGTGGACGACGCACACATTCATGGGGTTAATAGTTTTCTTTGTTTATTTAAGGTACTTAGGTTGGAAGTGTGTCTACATCGAATGGAGTTGATATGCAGATCCCCGGGGTCTGATGCGAACTAAGCACAACACAAATCCATCTTTTTAATAGATAATAATCACTACATAATTTGTTACTGTGATGGTGCTTCATAGGACAATGTCCCTAGACAAGATGCATCTTTACCACTGTTCAACTGTAATGGAAATAGCAACACAACATGATTGTAAGGTATATTGCCAGAGAAAAATACTGTTGAAATTCCATGAATTCTATTTACATGCTATGGTAAGCAGTGTATTTTTGAAATATGTGCACATAATTTTCTGTTCACTGACCATACTTCCCAGTAATGTTTTGAAATGGTATAATTATAATTTGCAGCATGTATCTGTGATCATTTTTGGCAGTGATTTTCTATATGATCCATGCCTTTCTTTCCCACTGTAATATTGTTTATTCATTATTACCCTCCATCTGATGATAGGTTTAAAACATTTTGTACCCTATTAGGATTTGTGTCAGTTGGATGTTTAGTCAATGATTTGGTGATAGGTGAATTGAATCTGGAGTAAGAGCCTCCCTGTGACATTCACAACTAAGGGAGTATAAATCCCTAACTATTGTATAGTGCAGGAGTGAATATATCTATCTCAATTTATAGGGAAGATCATTAATAGATACATTTAATAGGAGTGTCTCAGATTTTTTGTGATTCATTTTATAAGCTCTAATCTGTGTGAATTCTCTAACCTTATCTAGTGTGTATTGTATATTTAGTTTCGCAACTTCTAAATAATGAATCATGTCGTTATGTATAAAGATTCAATTTATTGTATTGTTGTGAATTGAAATAACCAATGGCTCACTTATAAGAAAGACTAATATAGAAGGCATTGTAAAGCCTTGCTGAGTTCCCCAGGACACTTTGATTTTGCCAGTCTCCTGTGAATTTATTATACTTATAACAGACGTATCTCAATATACGTTCTTTCAACGTTTTGAGAACATAACCTGAAAAAAGAATGCTTGAAGTATACAAAGTAGCGTCGTCCAATTCACTAAGTCAAAGGCTTTTTAAGCATTTATCATAAATTCTGCTTTTTAATGCTTGTACTGTAGGAAATAATCAATTGCCTCAATCAAATCATTTGTGATGGCCGATATTGTTCTGTTGATCACTAGGCCATTCTAATCCCAATGAATTAAGTTGTGTGTGTGAAGCATGACGTGGTTGGCTAAGTTCTTAGTGAAAAGTGTATAGTCAGCATTCAGTGGACTATAAGAATTAAAATGATTAGTAAGTTTCCTTTTTTTCTGGACTCTGCTACTATGGCTTCAGAAAAGAAAACTAGAATTTGCTTCTCAACCATGATTTGATTAAATAATTTTCATAGAACACTATATCAATGAGGGAAAACTCTTCAGATCCTTTTGTAAAAAATTACTAGTTCTGCCTTCTCAATGATACAGTTCACCAAGTTTACAGGCATTGGGCCCAATTCACAAAGGTAAATATGCAGATGTTTTTTACTCACATGTAGATCTACTCCAACACTCCTTTTTGCTATTTACAATTTCTGAGTGGAGATTTAGATTTACTTGTAGATTTGCATGTCTCTGCCCCCTCAAATGAGGAGGTGGAGATTCCTGCAATAGAATTTACGAGTGTAAAGATACTACTAGAAACGTTTTACCTACTGGTGAAGATCCCCCACCACTGTGATGGAGTTCTCCTTATGGGAAAGCATATGAAAATGTAATTAAGTTCATTATTTATGAAAATATTACAATGTATAATACAAATGTAAAAAATGTAATTATCTATTATTAACCTAGAACTAATAAAAAACTAATCAAATTAAATGGGTATTTGGAAATGGCGAGCATCTGGGTAGAGTAGACCAAGTACCTAATATAACCTTACCTGCCTAATGAGGATTTTATCATATTGCTGAGGTTTGCAGGGATGTAGAAACAGTGCCTGTAAAATAAGCATTTATTGTACTTTTTAGCTGTCTGTATAAGTCTACTTGCCGGGCAAGTGTGTTCTTTTTCTAGGGCATACAAAGATGCACAGGAAAAGCACTAACAGGAAACAAAATTACCCTGTATTCACGAATGGGGTAGACAAACTGTAATAAAACAAAATCATGAGGGAAATGAGGTTTTCAAAGAAAGTTAATTAAACATATCCCTCAAAACTTTACTTAGTAGATGGCCTTTGTCCATTATAGTATATCCCAAAATATCAGTCTCTGTAACGTCAAGAAAATGTAAAAAGCGTTATAACACCATCTTTATTGTCTTCTCTTGAATTTGGTACCACGTTGTCATGTGTTCTTGTTGTAAACTATGTGAACGTTTTTTTCATAGATGCACATACTGGCCAGCACAGCAGGAGCCCAGTCCAGATGGTGCATAACAGGGCGCCATCTACATTTACTTTTCAATGACGGTAGTTTTTGGAATCTAATGCAGCATCACTCTTATCATATTGAGTGATTTTAAACTGAAACGACTCTGCCTTCAAGTAATCTTTGAGAAACTGCACATAGGTGCTCTTAGAGGTAAAAGGAGATATACATCACTTTCATGACTCTGCAAAACAGTACCCCGATAGAATAGCCTGCTTTTCAGTGAGTAGGTTGGATCTGTGTTGAGTCAGAAAGTAATGGAGCCGGCACATTTCTACAGTGGGGTTAAGGCCTCGCTTCTCCTTTGAGATTAGGAAACAGAAGAGACGAGATCTATCCATCTTGTCACCAGGTGGAAATCTCAATTACATCTTTTGATACTGCCTTGGCTCTCGAATTTCCTGTGAAATGTCAGAGGTTTGCATTGAATAGAAATTGACAAGCCTTATCGGGCTATCTTCAGCTGAAGCAATCATGAACTAGTGGAAGAGGGAAGCTGTTGTTTTTCTCCCTCAAGAGATGGCAGTGCTATTGTGAGACATGGTAACAAGCCTGCCCTCTCCACACGCGTGTCAGCATTAAGATCTTGCTCTAAAAGAAACTCTTCTCTGTCTTTTGCATTGGAACGCCAACTTGGCTGGAGACAGAGTTTAATGACAGACTTGGTGCACATTTAGAGAGGGTCAAAAGCGAGCAAATGTAGGCTTAAATGTGAGCCAAGGAGAGTTCTACACGTTTAAGAATTTTCTGCTACAGAAAATGGTGAGCTACTAATGCATTACAAATGCTGTCAGCCTGTTTTTTTTTTTACTACAGCAATGCCATGCTTCCAAAAATGTGATGTTTTGCTATTTAAATTCGTGTGCTACTCATTAATTACAAATGTGGTATTCCTCCATTTTACAGCAATGAAACTGCCATGCCCATTCTTACTGTGCACAAATAATTATGTAGACTGCACGTTTTCTCCATTTAAATCTAAGGTTCCTGTAATGCCACAAATGCCAGGAATGGTATAGTAATTAGAGATTTTGTGTGTTGTATCCTACATTTGTCAAAAATGTCTAAGTAAGTGTATTCACCATTCTAATAGAAACGCCAAACCTTGTGAAATGTCAATTTCCTCTACCCTCGTCATTTTAATATGTATGGTATTCCTCTTACCAATATGTTTGCAAAAAGGAATCAAAGCTTACATGTACGCAGATGACATGCAATTATTTATGTAAATAGAAAAAAAATCTTTATCTCATGAGGAATTCCAAGAGAAGATGCGGCCCATTTGAAAATGGGTGTGAAGTAATAGGTTTAAGCTAAGTTTTGAAAAGTGCTGTTATCTATGACTGTAATAACCTGTAGTTGGACACCAATTGGACAACTGAAATGGGTACTAAACCTATTCCTTCTAAATCTGTTAAGAGACTCTGGGCCTGATTACAACTTTGGAGGAGGGTGTTAATCCGTCCCAAATGTGACAGATATCCTGCCCATCGTATTACGAGTTCCATAGGATACAATGGACTCGTAATACGGTGGGTGGTATATCCGTCACATTTGGGATGGATTAACACCCTCCTCCAAAGTAGTAATCAGGCCCTCTGTGTTATAGGTGGCCCTCAATTATACTTGACTGATCAAATAAATGTGGTTGTTTCATCATGTTCCAATTCTATTAAAACCTTGAGAAAGATCCTCCTCCTTCTATCAACAGACTTCAAACATATTGAAGTAAGGGCATTAGTATGGTCAGATTTGGATCTTCTTCCATGAACTCTTAACTGTCCAAAGTTTCAAAAAAAATAGAGCGGCAGCCAATTGTTCACAGTCTTGGTAGTTAGTCACTGAAAACTCTCTCCCCATTCATCTATGCTCGGAGTTCTTTGATTCACACATTTCTGTCCCAACTTAAAACCTGGCTTTTTTTGCAAAGCCTTTGCCTTGTACACGTATAGAATAAGAATTCAGCTTGTACTGGTTACACCTAGAGACCAGTATAATGGTCGATATAAAAGCTGTATAACATAATAAGACATACCATTAGATAACATAATACAACATACATGACATAACATAACTTAACAATACATAACATAATTTCATGCATTTTCCACGAATGGGGGTAAGTGTTAGCTAGTGTTCTTTGAACTGGGACATTCAAATCCTGATTTCATAAAATCTGAGAATAAATCACTAAATTCAGCCTTCAAACCTTTGATGAGAGATGTGTAAATTAGCAAACTATAATGACCACACGAGATTTTAAGTTTAACTAATCCAGGAATTAGGGATGAGGTGTTATCATTCTCTGTACCACTGAGTTGTAGGTCTAACTTGTGAAGTTGTTTAGCTTTTTTTAATTTTTTATTTGCCAGTTTTCTTAACTTTACAAATATTTTACATAAAATGGGTGGAGTAAATATTTCCACGTGAAAAAGACAGTAAAATCCTGACCATGAAAAGATATCACAACAAAATACCACGACAAAACATATTTAATAGGAAGCTTCACCTATGTTTGGCGAAGTTTATAAACTTCACGTAATGCAAAAGTTGTGAACTTGCAGAAGTAATTTTTTCTTCTGCACCTGCCTAGTTCCAGCAGAGATCAATGGATATATATGTAGCTCTACTAAAGAGAGTGCTCAATGAAATAATATTCAATGGCATGGCACGGTTAAGCACCTAGGCTTGGTTGTTATGCCTAATGATATTTACAGGGCCGGCTTTAGGACGGTGCGAGTGGAGCGGCAGCACAGGGTGCTGACCTAGATTAGGGGGTCCTGACGTCAGGGGGCGCTGTGTTTAATAATAACGTATATTTTAAAGCACCTGCTGAAAAGTTCATTTTCCGTCCAGCCCCCAGGAAGCAATTAAAATGTCAAGATACCTCCTGTGATTAATTTTCATGCTAGGGAGAGGGATGGGAGTTTTGTCTAGCAGCAGCTTTGACTTGCCATAAAGCAGTGTAGAGGGTTAATATGCCTGCTGCAAAGAACAGATCTATATTTATGTGGATAGGTGAGTGGATTAGTAAAGACAGCCTTTACAAGTACCTTAAAACAAATGAAAGTATATTATAGGGGAGCTATGGAGAGATGAGTGGCACATTTGCCACGTACTAGTGAGGGAATCCGAGGAGGTGGTCATGGGGTGAGGGGTGCCAAATAGACTGTCACACAGGGTGCCACCAGCGCTAAAGCCGGCCCTGGATATTTAACCAAGAAGCCTTCTTAGCACAAGTGGCCAGATCCTACAATCTATACTCTGTGTACTGGTGGTGTGCACAGATCTGCTGGGAGACCTAAAATGCAACTGACCGCTTTCAGTGTTATAAAGTATCTGTATGTGACAATGTTGATTTTGAGCTTGCTCAGAGTAAATTGTTGTTCGGCAGCAGAGGTCTTCTTTGGCTAGCCCTAGAGTGATGGGAAGGCTGTCATGTCTAACGTTCTCATCCTTGCATTTTTATTTACTTTCTTTTCTAAACATGATTTTTTACATTAGCTGTAAAGTTATGCCTGCAATATAATAACATTTGCTTTGCTGATATAGGTAATTCCTGTGTTGCCTATACACACAGTTCAGTATTATTGGAATAGTATTAAAATTAATATCAGGGCTTAATTTTTTAAAACAATAAGTGCAGGCCCCAAAGTTTATTTTCCGAATCCGTCACAGTCACATCTGAATTTTGGAAATGAAAAAATATAAATGCTGCCTAGTGTATATTCCACCTCATACCCCTACACTATACATCTGTCTCTTTTGCTCACCCTTGCAATTTCTTTTTCATGCTTGCTTTGTCCCTTTGTTAATGATTATCTGTTTTTTGCCTTCCTTCTTCTTTCTCTTGCTCTGGGTCAAAGTTTGATAATGAACGGTTGCAGAGGATCCAAAATACCACAGCCTGCTTACTCCTGCCTACACCAAAGGATCAACCAGTGTCGCTGCTCCACAGGCGTCTTGTGGAAAAGCACATTAAATCCATGGCCTTGTGTATTGAATATAGGAACTTTTCAACACAAGTCTGCTGTTTCTTAAAGGCATGATTCAGCCATGTGTGCCATCCACAGCAGCTATATCGGCTAGCTCTAACTTTGAAATCCAGCTTAGGTACAGGACGGTGAGAGCGGGAGGCCAGTCATTCAGCTACCTGACCTTCAAACTCCGGAATTTTCTTCCCTCTCAGCTGTCTTTCAACCACAGCAAAGCTCTCTTTTAGAAACAGCTTTGAACAAGGCTCTTCTAGGATGGTGTCAACATGTAGAACGAGAATGCTGCAGCACTGGGAAGCTCTGGCTGGGTATGCACTTAAAAACCCTAAACATAAACATAAATACAATAAGTCTACTCCCCGATATTCTGTGCTGGTGCTCACCACCTACAACCACCAGCACAAGTTAACCACTAATAAGTAGGAGCACAAAAATTATATTCAAAGCGGCAGTCATTGACAGCAGGCAACCTGATGTTTTGAGTCTGGATGTGTATTTTGTTTTTAATATACAAGAAGGACTATATTGAGGATTTAATGCATCTACAATTATACTAGAAGATTCAATGTGTTAAAAGTTGAACCAACTGGCTGTCCTACAAATTCCGATTTTATTTGGTTAGGTGTGAGATTGACTTTTTTTCTCTTTCTTCTTGAACACGAGCACTTGTTCGTTTGACACTTTTTCTGTCCTTCTTTAATATTGTTTGATAGGGGTATTTGGATGTGTATATGTAATTCAATTGTGTATGTAAATAAAATAAGTTTATCTATATTTTGTCTTTTGATGCTGCATGTACATAGTAATAATTTCTTTGTGTTAGAGTTGGTCCAAGAGTGGGCAATGTAGTCTGTAGACATTAATTCAATGTTGACCCTTTCCTTTACCCATATCATTAATCTTAACCCATCATACTTACCTTTATCCCTTACTACTTCCCTATATCCTCTCTTTTTCTCTGTGTTCTTTGTCATCCCATTTTGTTTTCTCTGTTATTTTTTTATCCTGAGGGCTATTTTGCTGGAGCCAATACATGTTTTTGTTCAGTGCTTAATTTGTAAATAAAAATGTACTAGTACCCAAAACTCTCTTCTGAAACATGCTGCTGCTACAATTAAATTTGGGAGCACAGAATACTGAGGCAGCGTAATCCTAAAGCCATCTTGGGCCTTTTTAGTTCATTTACAGCCACTCCCTGCCCTTTCAGCTCACTCTTGCAGCTTTCTGCTTTTTCGCTTGGTGACGTGTTTTCATTTTTCTCTTCATCCACTTTTCCCACATGTATTCTGCTCGCAGTAAATGCCTGTTGAAGAAAAATAAGTGCCGGCCCTCAAAAATGAGTGCTGGTGCCCTGCACGGGAAACCACCGGCTCAAATTACGCACTGTTTTTGTTATGAAAAAGGTCAGTCTGGGACAGCGTTAGAATGTCAGCCTTTCTGCAAGTACACATCAGTATATTTTGGGCATTGATGCTTCTGGGCTGTGTCACATAGGTACCCACCAAACTCAAGTAGAAGAAGCAATACCTCAAGATTAAGAAAGACTGCCATTAAAGTTGGTCTCTTTCATTCTCTTCATAGAAAAAGCACATTTGCGTCTATTCTTCAGTTTAACAATTCGGTGTAAGAAGAGTGTTTCTTCAGAGGTGCCTTTACATTTCTTTTTTCATAGGGGTGATAATGGAGGAACGATCCACAAAGCTTCTCTTATCGTAAAGGTACAGGATCACTATTAATGGATGCGTGCAGCCGTCAACAAGAGTTCTCCCTCTTTTGCACAGTGGCCCACAGAAACCCTAGGTCAGCGCCTGTTTTTAATGTCATGCAGGTTCAACCTGCACTAATGCTGAATCTCCACACTTCACGGACCTTTGATTTTTGCATGAGGTGACACGAGGCAGATTTATAGGGTGGCATTAAAGGGGCCATCTTGTGAATGATGTCAGATTATGTCTCAAAACCCAGAGAGATATCATCAAACATAGGAGCAATGGAATATCTATTGGTTGTTTACATAGGCAATGCCAGACAAACAAGGACAACAGTTTTTTCTTTACAACAATGGCACCTTTAGGAAGCATGGAACAGCAACAAACTCCAACAACTAACATAAGTGGGCTACAAATGTGGTACATCGTGGCTTTTACATTTCCTTGAGAAAATATGCAATGATGCTCGTTTAGTCATGCTTCACTTTTCTGTATCCCCTTTGTCTTCTCACATCAGGGATGCTGGTGTATGTATGTACCTCAATTTCTGCCTGTTTGTCAGTGTGTTTTTACTGTCTCACAAGGATCCTGCTGGTCAGGACCCCAGTGCTCATAGTTTGTGGCCTATATGTCAGTATGTTTTACTGTGTTGTCAGCATGCTTCACTGGAGTCCTGCTAATCAGAATCCCAGTGCTTATGCTCTCTCTGTTTCCAAAATTGTCACTATAGTCTAGTGACCACTTATTTCACTTCAGATTGGCATACTGGACCCCCCATATAATTCCCTAGTATATGGTACCTAGGTACCCAGGGCATTGGGGTTGAAGTAGATTCTTATGGGCTGCAGCATTTCTTTTACCCCCATAAGGAGCTCATACAAACACTTCTTCAGGACTGCCACTGGAGCCTAAGTGAAATAGTACAAGCACTATTTCACAGCCATTTTCACTGCACCAGGTAACTTACAATTCACCTATATCACTAACATTCAGCTCCTGAAGGCTAGCTGCAAAGTTACTGTGTGTGAGGGCACCCTGGCACTAGCAGTGGTGCTCCCACGTTGTCCAGGACCCCACGTTATCCATGACCAATTTCCCGGACTTCGTGAGTGCGGAGAAGCCATTATAAGTATGCACAACCTATAGGTCAATACATATATGTAGCTTCACAATGGTAACCCAAATATGGTCATGTGAGGTGTCTAAGATTGCAAAATTGTACCCCAATCTGATTCTGGTATGGGGGGGCAATTCCATGCATCCTGGGGGCTCCACCATGGACCCCTGGTACTGCCAAACCAGCTCTCTGAGGTTTCCATTGCAGCCCCAGCTGCTGCCACCTCACAGACAGGCTTCTGCTCTCCTGGGGCTTGAGCAGCTCAATCCCAGGAAGGCAGAACAATGAATTTCCTGAGGGAGAGGGGTGTTACACCCTCTCCCATTGGAAATAAGTGTTACAGGCATGGGAGGAGTATCCTCCCAGAGCCTCTGGAAATGCTTTGAAGGGCACAAACGGTGCCCTTCTTACATAATCCAGTCTACACCGGTGCAGGGACCCACAGTCCCTGCTATGGCGCGAAACTGGATAAAGGAAAGGGGGGGTGACCACTCCCCTGTCCATCACCTCCCCAAGGGTGGTGCCCAGAGTGTCCCTGGGTTCTGCCATCTTGTTTTCAGGATGGTCAGGGAACTCTGGGAGCATATGAGTGGCCAGTGCCAGCAGGTGACGTCAGAGAACCTCCTGATAGGTGCTTACCTGGTTAGGTGACCAATCCCCCTCTGAGGGCTATTTAGGGTCTCTCTTCTGGGTGTTTTCTCAGATTCGGTTCAGCAAGATTCCAGCAGGACTCCTCTGTAACCTCTGCTTCACCTTCTACCATCAGATCAACTGCAGAACTGTTCCAGGAACTCTACAACTGCAACAAAGTATCTAAGAAGACTACTGCAACTCTGTAACTTCAGCTCCTGCCAGCAACTGCAACAGTTTCCAGGTTGTGCCCGCTCCAGGGACTGCCTGTCTTCATCCTGCACAAGAAGGACCGAAAGAATCTCCTGTGGAGTGATGGAGTCACTTTCCTGCTTCAGCAGGCACCTCTCTGCAGCGACAGCTGTTACTCTGGGACTCTTCTCCTGTCGATGAGCGTGGTCCCTGGAACACTGTCCAAAGGTCCAGCTGTCCAAATTTGGTGGAGGTAAGGGCTTACCTCCTTGAGCCAGACAGTACCCCTGTGCACCACGAGTTTTGCAGCTCCTAGAGCTTCTGTGTGCTTCTCCAAGAACGAACTTCATGCACAGCATAGCCCAGGTCCCCAGCACTCTATCCTGCAACGCTCAGCTCCCTGAGTTGTTCTCCTGCGGCGTGGGATCCCTTTCTGTAATGCTGCAATTACTACGATTTTCAACTCCTTTGTCCTGGGACTCCTGTGGGAGCTGCCTGGTCGTCTGAAGTGCTGAGAGTCCCCTCTGTCTCCTCAGTCTGAGTTGAGACCCCCAGGTCCCTCCTGGGCTCAGGCAGCGCCTTTTCCAGCCAACCGCGACATTTCCATGAACCAAGGCTTGCTGGCGGAATCCAATGACGTAAACCGGCCTGCATCCAACGACTTGACATGAGACATCTTTTGCACCAAGCAGGAACCTGCAGCTGCATTCTTTGGTACATTTCTGACTTTTTCTTCCAACTGGAAAATCCACTTTTGCACCTGCATCCGGGTTAGCAGGGGCTCCTGTTCTTCCTGGACTCTTCATCTGTTCTTGGAATTGGTCTCCTCTCTCCACAGGTCTTCAGGTCCAAGAATGGTGTCTGGCTTAATCCTTTACCAGGACTCCTAGTGTATTTTGAGGAAACTTGCTGTACTTTACTCCTGTTTTTCTGGGCTCTGGGGTGGGGTACATTACTTACCCTTGGTGTTTTCTTACACTCCCAGCACCCCTCTACACACTACTCTTGCCTAGGTGGGAAACCGACTTTCGCATTCCACTATTTTAGTATATGGTTTGTGTTGCCCCCTAGGCCCATTCTAGCCTATCATGATTTTCACTATTTGCACTATTTCATGACTGTGTACTTACCTGATTTTAGTTACTAGTGTATATTTTATGTGTATTACTTACCTCCTAAGGGAATATTGCCTCTAAGATATGTTTTTGGGCTTGTGTCACTAAAATAAAATACCTTTATTTTTGGTAACACTGAGTATTGTCTTTCTAGTGTGTGAGTACTGTGTGACTACAGTGGTATTGCAAGAGCTCTGCATGTCTCCTAGTTCAGACTTGGTTGCTCTGCTACAGTTACCTCTAGACAGCCTGGCTTCTAGACACTGCCTACATTTCACTGATAAGGGATAACTGGACCTGGTATAAGGTGTAAGTACCTTAGGAACCCACTACAAACCAGGCCAGCCTCCTACAGTTACTATACATTTTCTGCCCTGCAGACATTTAGTCACAGCGCACTTACAGACGGCCCATTGCTCAATATCTGTATGGTCTTCACTCTGGCCCTTGTTTGCAGGTTTCTCATTTGTTAGCTCTTGTGGGTTTTCCTTTCGCATCTTGTGGTTGCCGTTCCTCCGGAGCACTGATGCATTACTTGTGTCCTTCCACTGCTCCATTTTGAGCTGCTACTTTTTTCTTTATTCAGCTAACATAAGAGTGCATATGTTTACCAATTCAAGCAGTTTCTCACCTGAATTCCTTCCCCTCCATCGTGCTCTTTTTGCTTCTGTCCTTGCTGTGTACTTCTCTTCTGCCCGTGTATGCTTATACCCTGACATCCGCATTGCTTTTTAGACCATGTGGTTCTTCCCTTATTTCCATGTTGTGTTTTCTCATGTTTGCTTTCTGACTTACCTGCACCCTCCATTTTTCTTCTCCCTGCTCCCCCCGCTCCACATCGTATCCTCTCTTGTTCCCGGTTGATCTCTCACACATCTGAATCCTATGTGTTCCTTCTCCCCATCGACAACCTCTGTCTTCCTTCACCCCTCCTGTACACTGTGTTGCTTCTCTCAAAAAGTGCCCTACAGGTTGATTCTATCCACCCATGCCCCATGTGTTGCTTCCCCTCACCTCCATGTTGCTTTCCCCCGCCCAACCTACTTTTTTTTTATTACTAAATTCTTTTACTGATTCATCTTTGCTCATAAACAATAAACTATGATGTCATTTTGTAGGAGCACAAATGATTAGTGGGTGTGCCAACAAAATAAAGGTCAGTGTTGTCACATTCTTTTTCCTTTTTTAGTCATGCTACACAGCATGGGGGATAACAGGTAGCATGGCTAGAACTGTGTTCAAAACCTAAAGCTCCCAAAGGCCAGACCTATTCTGGTTTGCCAATTTTTGTTCCATGGCGCCAATGTACATTGCTCTTTCACACGAATGTTATGTTTTCATCCAGACTCAAACCCAGGTCCTGAATCTAGTTTTGCCTATAAATGAAACTGGGTTTTTTACGTCCTCTTGATGGTAGTTGAGCACAGAGCTGCGTTTTGCTCTCACATTTTTTTCTGCAATTAAACGGATAAGAATAGCTGTGGCATTCATTCGTGTTAGGCAGTGAAAGGTAAAACGTGCTTACTCGATAGGAAGTGCTGTGATGTCGGGCCAAAGTCCCTGTGGGCCTCGTGCAACTGTCGGATGCGTTCATCAATGGACACCTGGGGGGAGAAAGGAGAAGCGTGTAAGTCTCGCGCCACAAAGGGGATGAGCAGCAGCAGCGTGAGAGCGGGAGGGAGGCGTCGTTTCATCTGGTGCTGCGCCGAGCCTGGCCCTGGAGGAGCACTGCGCGTGCACCGCATTAAAGCTTCAGCGGTTACTTTCTCCATGCAAACGCCCGAGTGTCTCATTAACCCATCATATCAAAAAAAAAAAAAAAAAAGCGCACGTTGCAGAATTGTTTGTTTCCAAGACACCTACACTTTGAACGGTTTCCTGTCACTCTTTTGTTACCTGCGCCGGCAGCGCTGTGAAATAGAACTGCAAAGCGGCGCGACTTGCAATAAACCCTTTCAGAAGGGATATTTCAAACTGTGTGGTAATTTTAATTCCCTTTCTGCATAGAGAGAAAGTGCCGGCGTCAAGCGGTGCTCTATCCCCCGCAACCCGCTTCAGTCTCTGTCACATAATGCAGCTTAAACTCCCTTTTGGAAGCCTTCAAACCAGGATGATGCTATCTTTGAAAATAATACGACCCGCTGTCTTTTGTTGTGCTGGTGTAATTACACTAATTCCAAGCCAGGGATTGGAATCTCATGATCTCTCCAGCCCACTGCCGTGTAGCTCTAGAGGGCAAAAGCCAGTATGCGGATTTTAAACAAGGAAAATGGGGGCTGTTGCCTACAAAAACTAACTGCCTCTGGGAAAATGATGCCTTCATTGTAGTACATTATGTGTCACGGTGTGACATTTACGCCACTAAGCGGCAGTGTGGTCACCCTGTGGTGATGTAGGAAAAAATGTGTAAACGGAGCATGGACTGTCTTTCGGCACACATGTTGGAGATTACATGTTTTCCTGGAGGCCATTCTAGATTCCGTCTCCTCTATCCAAAAAATTAAGTATTTTAAACGACCACTCACAAAAGAAGCTTAACCACTAGCCTACCTACGAAATGTAAACTCATGGTCATGTAAACCTTGTGACCTTGGAACATGCGTATTTGACCAGATGATTATCAGATGTTTTCTCATATCTGTTCTGAAGTACTGATGTGAACTGAAAATGTATGTATTTTTGGTAATGCATTAATGTGATGGGACTGCTGCGAATATTGCCTGCCTGTCCTTTGCTATGATTCAATTTGCTTGTTTGGCGCCAGCTGGGGCTTTTCGATATATTGCTAATGCCAAGTTTTTTTTTTTATTGTTAGCCATGCCATGTTAACACATGTGAGTTAAAAACAAACACTTAGCGTCCCAAATTTGTTAGAAAGATGTAATAAGAAAATAAATAAAAACGAAAATCCTCTGGAACAGAAAGACAAACGTGCAAAGTGTATACTAACATGTAAAAAGATACAGAAGTAAACAGTGTGACATCTGCACTTAAGGTCTTTGCAAAATCACTTCAGACCTGATTTAGACTTTGACGGACAGCGTGCAGGTGCCCAAGGCAGAGTACTTTAATCCCGCCATGGCGGGGGTATTCTGCCCACCAAAGTTTGAGATGTCTGCCAGCCCAGCAGACATTGTTTTGCATTTCCAGGCCCCGACATCACAGCAGTCCTGTAAACGCAATGAAAGTTTGACAGATTGCTCCGTCAACATGATGGGGCCATCTGGCTAACTTTCAATGTTCTTTTTATTATTTTTTTTTTTTTAAATAGGATTTTGTTTTTTGAAGATAAAAAAAGACAGTGACCCCCTCACCATGGGACTTTCCTTTCATGGCATGGGGGTTATTGTGCAGTTTTAACTGCCCTTTACTGCCAGGTTTTACTTTGCGGTGGCAGACAGTGAACACTTGCCATTTGTTTGCCCACTCTAAAAAGAGTCCTGTCAGGCTGTCGGTATATTTTGGTGTGGGAGACAGAGTGGTCTCTGTCATCAACATACTGAAGGGTCCACCCAACTCAAAATGAAGGGGGCCGACTTTCAGTTTTGTGGGGAGAGTACCCCGTCACCTTTGCAACAGAGTACCCTCTCCGCCAAACTCTAAATCGGGGCCCATGTCAATTGCCCTCTAAAACCACTTCTTGGCAGCATTTAAATGCCATGCCTACATCAATTTCCTAAACCATATGTTCTAAGGCTCATTGTACTCTTCTCCTAAGTACACAAAACATTTGAGGATTTGAGTGAGAGTCTCATACAAACTCAAGCTCTAGATTAAATTTACACATACATTCCTCCTCACCTCCCTCACCCATGCCAAGCTGATCTCGACACCATTCATCCCCAGACTAATGCTGAGCCTCTCCTGAATCAGAGGAGCCTGACAGGCAGCTGTAACGCCAGATAGCACTCTGGTGAGCCACCGTCAGAGACAGGACTGTAGTAACTATTCAATATTTTGCTTCGCACTGATTATACACCAGTCCTCGTTGCCCAAAATACAATATTTCTCTTCATGCTTAGTTTAAAGCTTAATCTTGAAAACATATTAATTACAAATGTATGGTTCTAGCCTGATTTTATTCAACTATAAATTAGGCATCACTACTGCATTAATAAGTACATGCTAGCAGATGTCTTCTAATATTTAAAATCCCAAATTTTAGGATGAGCTGCACTGTCAACTATCATTCAAGAAGTACACCTTCCTATGCATTTTTTCAAATTTTCTCTTGCTTTTAATTACAAATTGTTACTCTTCAGAATGGCTTCCTTGTAAAAGATAACCATTTTCATTATTAACGCATGCCTAATCCCATGCAATCCAAAACGCTTTATGAAGGTAAGCGAGGATAACATTTGGTTTGGCAGACAAATCAGGTGTATATATAAGGGCTGTGTACACTATTACTTATTCTGCAACAGGGCTGATTACATTAGCAACTTATATGCAAATTGGCCGAAAATGGTATATCATTGTGGTACAACTCATTCAAAGAAACACTGAAAATGAATGGCTGCAAAGGTCCGAGATAATTATTTATGAATTTTCAGACTGCACAACAGCAAAGATATTCCGGGTAAATGCAATACATTTCTTTTGATATATGTACATGACCTATGAGATGTTCATGAATCCCCAAAACTGTACTGTTGGCAATAGTACAGGCGCAAATTTGGCACTCACCCAGTTACTAATTGTTTTAATTGGGCTTGTTAAGCTAAACCTAAAAAAACGGACCCTGTTATATCAGTGCCAGGGAGCGCAACTATCTGCAGATATATTTATGTATATAATCACCCGGCAAAGCAGAGCAGAAGAGACAGATTCTTTTTCAGTTTTTTATAGCTCAGAGATTGGGGGATTGTATGCAGTGTAAATTGGGAGACAGAAAGAGCACACTCTTGGGAACCCAGCAGCGAAACATAATTACATTTAAATTCATTTCATAAGAAAAGTGTGAGACGGGTCCTTGGCGCTCGAATAAATCAATTAAGTCTGCCTGTCCTGTTACATATTAGACTTGAGAACGGGTTGGAGCTGTCTTTCACCTCAGAAGTTTTGGTATAAAACCTGCAGAGGTTATTGCAATTGGAAACTTCTTTGAGTGACCATGATCTGTCCCTTTATATCACCTTTATGCTATCTCTGAAAAACCATACATACTTGGGCATAGTTTAATGCATAACCAATTCAGTTTAACTAAAGGAACACGACTGGAAGGATAGGCATTTAATGTACTAGGCCGGCAATTCCATTTTGCATGTCCCTTCTAAGTTATATGGTGCCAGCATTAGCTTCACTCTTTTCACTCCCATTAACAAAATACGATAAAGTGCACATTCTGAACAGCTGACATGCATGTAGAACCAGCAGTCCTTAAGACATTTTATAAATAATATGCGCCTCTTGTGAATCTATCCTGCAAGAGAAACAAAGGAAAGGACAAAACGATGCTAGAACAAGTCGGAAATTAATAGCTGCACTCCATAACCCTTCTTTGCCAACTCTGTTTTTAATTGTCAGAAGTACTAAAAACAAAAACAGCACGTGGCCTACAGAATTACTCCTCTAGCATGCGACACCACACATTTTCTTATAAGTACACACATTTTTCTACTGTTTCTAATCTAAAAAGAGAACACATTGTGCCTCAAGCCCTAGCATCTAACAGACAATGATGGTGAAGAATATTTCTAAAGTGTGGCAAATACCATATCGGGTGTCCTGGGTTTTAAAGAAGAGAGCTAGCAGAACATTAGAACCGACTGAACAGCCAAGTTTTCAAACCTCTAGGGAAGATCTAATGGTTGGACTCCGTTTTAGGAGATATAGGCAGGATATTCATCACATCTGGTGGGGCATCTCACAAGGATCTTCTGCCTTTCCTCATACTTCTTATTCTTGGGAACGAAAATAGACAGGGCGCCTCAGATCTTAAGGCTCTGTTTGAAACATACACCATAAGTTTTTTCAGAGATACTAATAGGGCCAGTTTTAAATACCTCTATGAGCTAGGTAAGCTGTTTTAAGCAAATTCTCTGTTTTTTAGGAAACTAATGCAGTTCTTTGAGAGCTGCTGATGCAGAGTCAAACTTTCTTCTATTAGAGATTAACTCATCAGCCCAGTTCTGTACCTGTTGTAGTCTGGGTTAAGCCTTTTTAAGAAAGACCTAGATATAGTGCATTACAGTAGTCCAGCTAAACAGAATTAAGACTGGCACTTCTTGGACATGCATCTTCTTATGAAGAAATTGTTAAACCTTTCATAACAGTCCGAGCTGGAGAAAGCAGGCAGCAGAAACCTTGTTTAATTGCTTGTCCAGATTTAGTTCTGCGTCAGTGATTGTCAAGATGGCGACCAGATCGGACGCTCCTTGAGTGAGCTGCATGTCTGACCTTTAAAACCCGCCGACATCCTGGCCAGCATTCGCCAACTGCAGTCGCCGCACGCTTGTAAACCCACTGATTACCAAGAAACTGCCAGCGAAGTAAGGGGAAGATGAAGACAAACACAGAGGACCTCCACAATTGCACTGCGGCCTAGGCCAGGCCGCGGCTGGTGTGAGAAGAGGTTTATGCAGCGCTGTTGGACCCAGAGTCTGATGCTTTAGCCACCCTCCCATGGCTGCGAGGGACCTGTGGTGAGTCCCACACTTCACCAGGGAGAAGCACCTGTCCAGTGTCGCCCGACTGCGGGAATTCTCCTCCTCCTGATGTTGAGTGATGACACCCAGTGGTGCCAAGGAAGGGCCTGTGGCCCCCATGTTGCCCGGATCAGTGGTGAGGTTTCTCCTGAGGCACCTGAGGGCACCGCAGGCATGGAGAAATTGCGGTCTGAAGAGTGGAAGGGTAGTAGACGGACCGGGAGGAGAGGCCAACGCCAGATGCAAAGAGGGCACAGGACCATGTGGTGAGAAAGGACTACAAAAGGACACACAGATGCCTTGTCCGACTCAGAGGGGGCCGGTCCGTAGATGTAAAGAAGAGTAGAAAAGAAGTTGTGGAAGAAAACTCCGCACACGGCGTCATGGGGGACAAGCTGGACACCAGAACTGAAGCCCCCCACACTTGGCAGTAGCCATTGCTGTTGATAAGGGTGGCCAGGAGGCTGCACCTTCGGACGACATGACACTGGGAATTGTGGTGACTCTATAGCAATGAAACTGGTATTTTCTTCTGGGCTGGACAATCAAGAACCAGAAAGAGGAGTTCTTCAGCCCTCTTCAGCCCTCAACCCGACACCACCTTCTCCTTTTTTCATGGGGTGGCTCTGAAACTTTGACCAGGACTCCAGACCGCGAAAACAGGGCTGAAACATCTCAGTTTCTTACACATGCTATTGTTCTAATTGTGAAGGGTTGTACATGACAAAATGGTGGGTGGGCTACAGGCCTTTCAGACTCTCTTCAGGCATGATTTGGCACAGTTGCCATGTTTTAATGCTGGGGTAGAAATTAGGAAGAGGCGCAGTCACTCAGGCAAGTTAGTAAAGGTCTTCATGCAGGTTCAGAGGCATTAACACAAACAGTTCCCCATGGCACAGGGTGGACAGATAGATGACTCTAAATATATTGGCATGGAACATCAATGCCTTAGCAACAAAATCAAGAGGGGTCTAAACGAGTACAGCCATATGTAGTCCTTCTTCAAGAACCCACCTCCAAGCTATCCAGTGTAAAATCCTGGGGAGAGGGACATATACAACACTAGCGCATGCAGGATTCACTAGAGGAGCAAGAGGTGTGGCCATATTGATCAGGAAAAGCCTCCCTTTTAAATTGCCAAGGACTTGGGTTGGCCCTCAGGGAAGATACGTTGGGGTGCAGGGCCACTGGGGCTGTACTGAAATGACCCTACTGAGTGTCTATGCACCCCCATGCTCCAACCTCCACGCTGGCCAAAAGTTCTGACATCCTACTAGATTCTACCTCTGCATTGCTCATCATAGTTGAAGACTTTAATCATGTGATGAATATGGGAATGGATTGCTCTGGGGTGTCTTTGAGTGCCTCCCAAAAGACGGCATTAACTCAACTCACTGAAACGGTGGGCCTGCAGATCTATGGCACTGTATGTACTCAGACACACGGAAATACTCATACTTCTTTGGAGCTCATAGGATATACTTGAGGCTTGATTAAATCTTTGTGTCACGCAGCGAGGTGGGGGAGGTAACACAAGCAGAAAATAGCAAGAGGATTTTCAGATCATTCACATCTCCTGGTGCAGGTGGGGAAATTGAGGGTGAGACAGACCCAAGGATGGAAGCTGAATAGATGGGACCAGAAAGATAGAAAAGTAGCCAGGGGGCATCAGGTGGACATAGAGATCTACTTTGCAGACAACACAGACTCGGTAGAGTCCAAAATCATAGTAAGGGAAGCATTCAAGATAGTGCTTAAAGATCGGGCCCAAAACCGGATAGCTCAGAAAAAAAGACCCAAGATTAGAGAGGTGGAAGATTTAGAAGCTCGAATCCTACAACTAGAGGGTGCACCTGAGCCGTGGTCCCTCCTTTTGGTCCATAGACAAATAGTGTCCCGAAAGGCGGAATATATATATCTGGCGCAGGAAGCGACCAAAAAACAAATGCTGGCAACACGCCACCATCCCTTCGAGACGGGAGACAAAGCTGGACGGTTGCTGGCATGGTTGAGTAGAAGGGAGCATGAGGCCCACTGGGTAAACCGCATAACAGGCCCCAAGGGGGAAATTTATGACACAGATGACCGCATAGTCGAAGAGTTTGCCCATCACTTTGGGGATTTTTACAAGGCTCAGCCACTTCATGAGTCAGATGCACTAAGACAATATCTGGTGGATATTCCAACTTCAATACTGGATGTGGAAGACAGGAACCTCCTAGAGGATGATCTAACGCTAGCAGAGGTACGGACCACCAATATGAAATTACGGCCAAGGCAGTCACCAGGGCCCAACAGCATCCCAGCTAAATTCTATAATCGCTGCACAAAGCTCCTTGGGCCTCACCTACTGAGCATGTTTCATGAGGCACGAAGGAGGGGAACTCCCCGCAGATCTCTGGAGGGCCACCATTATTGTCCTTCTCAAGGAAGGGAAGTCTAGAGACAGATGCGATTCCTATCATCCTATCTCCTTCCTAAATATAGAAACTAAACTGTTGGCTACCATCCTCACAACCAGAGTACTACAAGTCATCACCCCACTGATCCATTGGGATCAATTGGGCTTTGATTTATGCCTGGCAGATCGACAAGCCTTTACTGCGGTACACATACAACTGGCTTAATATAGTACAGTCACGCCCCACACCAAACGTCTTTTTATCCTTGGATGCTGACAAAGTGTTTGCCGCGGGGCACTGGCCCTTCCTAAAACAGACCTTAAGGAAATTTGGGTTTGGCCCTCCGTTCCAGAAGTGTGTGGTGGTCCTATATCAGAACCCGGGGCCTGCAGTGAGGGTCAACAGGAAGATGGCACCCAAATTCCCGATCTGCAGGGGAACCAGAAGGGGTTGCCCCTTGCAACCCCCTCCTGTTTTCTCTGATGCTGGAATCCCTGGCGTGCAAGATACATCATCATTCAGGAGTTGGAGGGTTCCACATGGTGGCCGGGGATGAGTCGGTACAGAAAATGTCACAATATGACGACTATATCCTTCTATACATAACTGAGCCAACGGGCTCTATCCCAGAGCTCTTTCAAATCCTGGGTGAATATGGTGCCCATATAAGATCAGCTGGGATAAGTCTGTGTTGTACACCCCCCTGAAGACCCTTGAACCTCTACCACTGTTCTCTGGGCTCAAGCAATCAGAGGAGGGGGTTGTGATAGTTATGACACTGCAAGCAGGACTGTGCTTCCGCAGGAAAGTCGGTCGAGTATTGCTTGATTTTCAGGCTGATGACCTCAGATGGGGAGGCTTGCCTCTCACTCTGATGGGGCAAGCGACAATATTTAAAATGAGCACATTGCCCAAACATCTATACGTTCTCCAAAATACATACTATCTGGTCCCACCAACAACATTTACCACGATTAATAGAGAATTGCCGACATTACTGTGGGATGGGAAACATACATGTAACTCACTAAAAACACTACAACTTAACTTATACAAAGGGGGCCTGGCCATACCAAATATAGAAAGCTACTATTTGGCAGCACACCTGATTAATATCAACAACTGGAAATACGCCCCACACGACCGCCCAACATTCCAGCTCGAACCAACCCTGGTAGCGCACAGAACACACCAACAGGTATTGGGGGGGGGAGGGGACTCAGTTGCTCCCGCCTGCAACACAGGTGGCATTAAGAGAATGGGCCAGGCCAACAAAGACACTTGGACGGTCCCATAAAATAACTCAAGAAGCACCCCTCTGGAAGGGAAAATGGCTGAAAGGAATCATGAAACTGACAGACTTTGGACCGTTGGACACTGTAGGTATCTCCAAGATGGGTGAGATCAGGGACGTTATGCCCTTCTCCCAGATGCAAGAGGTTACAGCCATCCCAGTTTCAGTACTATGCTCAACTTTGACATGCATGGAGGGCAGGGGGATTGGAAGAGGTTGATATACCAGAATATGTCCCCCTAGAGAGCCGTTTCCTGATGAACGAGCTAGATAGGGGTGTTATTTCAGCTACATACAGAACCAAAAACAATGTCGGACACTTTAGGCTCACCGAGAGAGAGATGGCAAAGAGATGTGGGCAAGTTAGAAGATCTGGACTGAAAAGCAGCATTAATGCACCCCGAGAGGTAGCCATTAAGGCTCGCCTGAACCTGATACAATTTAAAATACTACATAAAGTGTATTTTGATCGGCGCAGACTGCATACAATGGGATGCGCACCTTCGCCTGCTTGCCTTCACTGTACAGATGCCATAGGGTCCTTTGTGCACACAATATGGGAATGCCCAAAAGTCCAGACTTACTGGAACAAGATAATTCAGGAACTCTCAGCTATACTGGAGGTGTCGCTCCAGCCAGATCCACGATTTGTGATACTAGGGATCCCCAATTATGTTAATCTTCGGCAACACTAAACAGCAGTATCAATGCACATTCCCATAGTATTCCTAAATGTGTATTATGGTTGATGGTGCTCATACACTAAAACACATCGTTGCCATGATGTGCTTCCCGGATTTTCTAAAGAGAACCGGTAACAAATAATCAAATGTTTTTTTTTAGCGGAGCACACCAATTATTCTTGAAGAACAGATCGTAAAAAGCCAATAGTGGCTATACAGCTGATGATAGAAAATCCAAAATGTATTTATACTCCTATATTGTCATTAGCCTCAATGATGTAGGTTCTCTTGATATCGTACAATGACAACATTTATTTCAAAAAATATATAGAAACTTATTTCTTATTGACAATAATACAAAAATATATAGAAACATATTTCTTATTGACAATAATACATGACGTACAATACAAAACATCAACTAATATAATGAAAATCCACTGTTACTTGGCTAATGCAAAAATAAACGTTCAGTCAGTGGGACTGGATGGTGTATGTTGAGCCCACAAGTAGCATCAGCCTTATTGACAAAAATGTATAACATATAATAGAAGTCATAACATAACACAAACTGATACAGTAAGAATCCACTGTCGAATGACTGTCACAAAAGTAAACTTTAGGTCAGTGGGACTGGATGGTGTATGTTGAGCCCACATGTAGCATCAGCCGACACGTGTTTCGTCCAAAACTGGACTTCTTCAAGGCTTAATATCTCACTAGTTCTTGAATCACCAAATGATAGCCAAACCTCTTAGTAATATTAGCACATAAGCTCATTGATTGTGCAAAATACCAAAACCAACTTCCATTTCTACTGGTAATATTGCTTCAATTCACCAACTTTAAGCTAGTCCTGTAACATAGTAGCGTCTCGAATGCTGTCAATCCGAGTTGCGTTCTACTTCATTATAATAACACCTTTTAATCTCCCCCGCTTCAAGCTTGTTTGTGCATGCTGGGCTTGTAATGGCCAAGGGCGATGTGGCTAAATATTGGGGTGTGCCAAAAGTACCTTTCATGCAGGAATGGAGATGGGGGATGGACCTTTACAAAAGTGACTTATCAGAGCAGAGGCTGCCCCGTAAATTTGGGAAACTCTGTGGATGGTAGAGGACATGTTACGGACTAGGGTCACTGGGGGAAAGCCCAGGGGCTGAGAAGGGTATGGTAAACAGCCAGATTGAATGATCATGCATATTGTACTGCTAAATGTGTATTATATTGAATCCAATCTATTGCCTGGTAGACAATTTCAAGTTTTGTATTTCGGATCCCTGTGTATAACAACTTCAGTGCAGGCGGCTTATGACTGCAATGCCTTCCATGGTTTATGTGTTGAAAAAAATAGAAATACTTAAAAAAAATGTTCTGCGTAAGTGATAACACTTAAGTTTTTCCCTCAGTGGCTGGTATGGGAGTTTTTCCAAGCTCATTCGGCCACCAGTTAGGAGAATGTGTAAGTGCTAGTGAACCAAAACAAATGAGTTTGATTTTATTTCATTCAATTCAGAGCATATTTACATATTTATTCCAATACGCCCTGCATGCAATCATGAAAGTTACTGGTAGTTTTGGACAGTTCTGCTGTTGACTGCCCCACTGGGTGTAATCTGTATACAACATCATAGAACAAACACAATTCTTGATTAGGGAGGGCAAAGGAGAGACATAAAGGCTAAACAGTGCTGGATTGAATTTCGATCCCCGAGGGTCGCCACAGGACAACCTTCTGTCTAGAAATACTTTAAAGCAACCCCCTACTGTTTCATTCATCTGTTGCCTATCGAATCCATATGCAAGAAAACCATATGACTCTTATACTCCATTTCCTGTAGGTTTTAGTTACCCAAGCATAGATTGATCTTACACAAATATGCCAGTTGTCCTCCACGCTGAGCCCTACATCTTGGAAAACATTCAAAAGGGCAGCATTGGGATCCTTATCGATCATTCCTTACTCTCTTGAACACAGTGCCATCACATTAAATGCCACATTTAAGCATCATATCATTGTTCTCTACTGCCACGTGGTCTCACAGACATCTTATATGAAAATATTGACTCAATCATTGACGTTGATTTGATGTTGACTTGAAGAAGTACTGCCAGGCCAGTCTACTTAACAAGCATCTTTTCCAAAAAACATGACCTGCTCAGTCAATCACAGAGCAATTTTTTAAATAATTGAATCTCATCATTATTTCACCTTGCTAACTCACATAACATCATAAAGCCTCTGGGTAAGAATGCACTATATAAATGAAATCAATCACCAACATCTCATTGTCTGACAACATCCTACCACCTCTCAACCACACATCAAAAGTTTATTTTCCAGTTGCAAAATTCCAATGACACAATTCCTGCACCTGTGTGCCAAATTCACAGTGGCCTGACTCCCAGAACTGTCAGCCCACAAATCCCCATTAAAGACATTAAGAATATGTACCCATATAAACAATTTGCGGAGATAGTGGCTGTATCCCATACAAAACTATTTTGAAATCTAACAGCTGGCTTTCAGAGGACGTATTGGTTGTAGTATGGCATATCAAGTACAGAATATTGTTATCTTAATATCATAGCCAAAATATCGAGGACGCACATATCCAAATGTAAGTGCATAAAAGTAAGTCTAGATTTTATATTATTAACGCCACATCAACATACCTTGAAGACATATATAGTCAGGGTACACATGTGTGGAGTTAGGTAAGAAAAACTATGTATACATACCCATCAACATGTTTGTCCTTGATATTATGGCTATGATATTACGGTAGAATTATATTCTTGACTCGATATCCAGGACCCACAAAATAGTTATTACTAACTGGATGCCACCAAATCAGAGTATGACCTAAACCAAATCTCCACTCTCAAACCACACCTTTAGAAACTACACCACAATCCTCTTTCTACTCACTCCTGTACATACCACCAACAAACCTGCTGTGTCAAATGTTATTAGGCAAGAGTTTTATTGTAAACTTACCGATTATTGGCCTACATGTCACTCACTGAGTTTACTGCTTTCCCTATAACTACACACTTGTGTAATTCTATCTCACAAGTGTTAGTTGGCACCAACAACTAGTGACCATTTTTGTATATGATAGTGCATACTTAGCTTACCTTCTTCTGTGAGTACTTTGAAACCACTCTACACCAGTAACCTCCACACATTTTGTGCACAAGTGCTTATTGCACTTACCTTTTCCTCACAAGTGACTTCATACATTGCTACATAGCTGTGATAATACTCTTCTTCTGATATTTTTATGTCTATGCTCTCATTCTGTACTGCACCTTAGGATTTGAGTAACCTTCATACATATAAACAGTCATTAAACAACGATAAAGAGATATATAGGTTACTTTGTACTTTCAAGGATTGATTAGAATTGCTAACCACTAGTGTCTAAAGGAAGCCTTGGAAACAAACAATTACGAAATAAAGGTATTCTGCTATGTGTCACTCAGACTGGGTCAGGTGTAGTAACTGCCTGCATTTACAAAATATGAGTCATGGTAACATCCGCAAAGTATCAACCAAGATTTTAATTAGACCTCTCATTGAAGCCTGTAGGTGAGTTGTTGTTATAATTGGTTTAATTTCTGATACCCAGTAGAACTATAAAGAAGACTTTGGTACCTTCGATCTGTGTATGCTCCTAAGCCAAAAATTACTAACATACTTCATTTAATTTTTTTTTTTAAACTTCATCTTCTTTCTGTCCACTTGAGCATGACTTTACACTTTCTCTAATATGATATAATGTAGTAAGATTTTGCTGAAATATAAAACAAGCAAGCATAACATTACATAAAGAATAATTAGATACAGTGTTCTAAAATACATTGTAACTTTATTTCTATAAACAGAGATTACTAATTTCCTTTTAGACCTCACAAGGGTTTAAGTGGGACGAAAAAAGTGTAGGAGTCTGTAAAGGGGTATGGGCTATGTAAATAAGTGCATGGCTTAACATGTAAACCAAAAGTCTCTGATTGTCATTTAAAAAAAAACACATTTTTTTTTAAGTTTCCAAACACATTAGCAACTTTCAAGCACTGTACATGCCATAGTTGGTAAACCCAGTATGAATTAAATGAAAAGAAGCATCAGATTGTTGGCTATGTCCTGATAGTAGTTGAAATAATAGTTCAGATCAGTAATTAATGAGTCCTTAGAGTTTGCAGCAATGAATTCTTTCTGCGTGGAGAAGCAACCATACAGTGGGAAAGGGGTCATCTTTCATTATAAATCAAACAGGGAGAAACTGGGGATAGGGATGGCAGGACATGGTAGTTATTGATGGAGGAAAGAGGAGAGAGGAGAATATCGCATTGAGGAGGTCTTATAGGGAGAACCCACAGCAAACTAGTTTGTGAGTGAGGTGAGTGTCAAAGGTTTTCACTTAATGAGTTTGGAGTGCTGTAGCCACATGCTTATCTAGGTAGGTCATCGTTTTTTGTATACTACGTAAATTCCATCAGCGGAGTCGCCCAGTGGGTGGATGTGGAATGCTTGCACAAGTGGCAAACCTCCTCATAATGAAAGGTGTTTTCCTCTGCCATTGCCTATTTACGCACTGCACCATACCAGGCTTTCAGAGGAGGGGCTGTCGGGCAGTGCCAATGTAGGGTGAGGATTTGTTTCGCATGGAGAAGTGCCAGAGAGGCAAAACAAGTGCTCACCTTGTAGTGTTTGAGAGGCTTAAAGATACCTACGGACCATACTTCTCAGGGTTCGATATCAGGCAGTTCTGTGGCTACTTGTCGGACATCATGGACCATCATCCAATAGAATTGCAGATTCGGGCAGGACCATAACATAAGTTGTAAGTCTGCATCTGGGGCGTGACTAAAATTCTTGGATTCTGATAGTGTGTCATGCAACTGGTATTTTGGTTCCTATCTGAGTTTTCTGTTATTGCATCCAGATATATAACACAGCAACACCTAAAAGCAGCCAGGTCTCTTGGCTTTGTCAATGGTTGTTAGTTGTTTGAGATAAATGAGTTACAACAATGATCTTGTTGTAAATATCCTTGAAAATGTTTAAATTTTGAAATTGTGGGACTGCCAACTAAACATTACTGAGGCCTGTGGAAGCGGTAGTGTTCTTCAGAGTGTCTCAATCACTCCAGTTATGCTCAATCGATGTTAGAAATGTATGCCATTTTTCTCTCTACATCTCGTCCACCTGCCTATCTTACATCTAATCTCTCTCCTCTTCAGCACCCTCTTTTTACTCTCTCTTGAATGAACTTCCTCACATCTCTTATACTTCACCATCTCCCAAAACACTCAAAACACACACTCATCTATAAATACTGTATTTTCTTTTACTTTTGCCTTGTCAATATTGTGAGAACTGGGCACCTCCTACATACACATTTGCGTAGAATCACAATTACAACTAGAATATGTGACCCTTGCAAAGAGGCCAAGGATTTCATGACAATATTATCTCAATTCATTTTTGACCCACCTTGAGAACCTCTCACTGCCTTCAGTCTCAAATTCAGAGCTCTCTATTGTGGCCAGTTGTAAACTCCTAGAGGTGACTCAGTTCAAAGTATGCACTTGGAGCAGTGCAAATTTAGACTCCATCCATCCTTTACACGTCATCATTGTGCATAATATGCATTTACATCTGACATTATATTTACTGTGTGTCTTAATATCATTAGCATGGATGGATATTTAAATGCACCAATGAAATGTACCCACTGAAAGACTGAGGCTTTATTAACATGCGCACTAATGTTCATTTAAAATGCTTACCTGAATTCATTATTTACATTTTATATTCACAAAATATGTTGTATTCGTAGAAGTAAACATGTATTCCTTATTCGTGTTTAGCATGTATTCTGACAAGTGTATATGTGTGCATTTATATTCGTATTTGAAGTGAACATTCAATGTTGGTTAAAGTTAGCCTGACTGAAGCCTTAATTTTAAAATGTATTTTGTTTGGATAGAGTGTTCTTTCTCTTGCAGATGCAGTTCAAGGCTTTGTTAGCTAGAGAAAAGGAGCTGTGTTTCATGTATTAGTTTGCTGCTAGTAGGGATTGAGAACAGAAATCTTGGCAAGATACGTGAAGATCTAATGAGCAGCTGAAGTTTCCTATTCATCGCATATCAGGAACGTGGGATGTTCAGTGCTGCAGTAACTGTTCGAGTCCTGTGGGAAGAGAAATTCAGGTGGTGTTGCGAATGGAAATGACGGACCAGGAGCTGATATATTTTTGGAGGGGAGGAAAAAGATAACATTGATGTTGAAGATTCTGTTTGTTTTAATTAATGCTCATGCTGTTAGAAGGTAGGACAGATTTTCCCTTAGACATGGAGAGGCACATATCTTTCTGCTTCCTTTATTCTTAGAAGTGTGAAGTTTGAAGCTAAACACCTAGTCCTTTTCTGGAAGACTTCTACTGATGCTTTAACTATGCTGACACCCTTTCACATTTCCGAATTTCCATAAGATTTTATTTCAACCATCCTTGTTCCTGATTTTCAACTCTGATTAAGTGATTGAAGAGTCATTTCATGTTTGGGAGAGAGAGCAGGGATTTAATTGTTCTCAGTTTCTGTATCTAATTCTATATCTAATTCTCAGTTTCTGTATTGCTGTAGTTGTTATCGCCTTGTATCTATATTTGATGAGACTGAACCGATTGCGACATTTCAGCTTGCCAGATGTAATTCTGTATCTTTTTCAAATGGTCATGACCTGCATATATATTAGATTGATTATTGATTGGAAATAACACTACTGAACTTCAATTACCAATTCCAGGTTCTTATTGTGTGGCTAAATGGGCTTCACAGAAATCTAAATTGTTTAATATTGTTGATTTCCTTGATGTCTCAGTCAACTTAAAAGATCCATAAGACAAGAGACTGTAAATCATACTCCTGCACGCTGAGTAATATGACACACCAAAAAAACACAGAAACACAACATTCTGGAAATAGTTAAGTCTCTTAAGGAATGCTTGATTAAGTAAAACATGAAATATAAGCAGGAACTAATATGCTGACATGGATTACGTTAACATTTTGTACATTTATTGATCCGAAATTCAACATCAAAGTTATGGACATGAATAAAGGGCCCAATAGTGACCTCTTTCAATGTCCATTTTTAAAATCTATTGGGTCTGAGTACTGGAGGGACCAAGTACCGAGGAAATAATCAATCAAAATAAAAATGTTGCTTTGGTTAGCACACAAAAATGTCTAGCCAATTTTTTTGTTTCAATGCACGGCATACAAGCTTAAATAGATTATATGGACTGAGAGGCACACTACTCCTATTCTGAGAGACTAAGTAATTGAAGGGTTGAGCTCTATGTGTGAGAGGGAGACTGCTCCAGTTCTGAAAGACTATGTATTTGAAAATTTGAACTCTACTCCTACATTTTTCTCAAGAGACATCAGATATAAGATGAGCATATATCCTTGTTTCCTCTTTCTTTATAGCTTGGGTTATCCACGCTAAACATCACAGCATGAGAAGAGAATATAAATCACTTTGAATTCTCCCCTTTCTATCTGATTAACCTAGTAACAATTTCTTAAATGTTGCTCTGGTCTTGAGGACCATGTAACATAAAAATGGAGAAAAATGAGGGTTCGACTGGAATCTACAGCACCTATCAAACTCCATTTCTTCTGTTCTATCTTCCAAATACTCCTTTATATAAAATATTTATTTTCAAAGTATAGGCAGCTGGAGTTATGTCTAATCCTTTATCCACCATAATTGAAGACACATTCTGTTACAAATGGGGTCTCTAGTTGGCAGTCAGCTAACACCCTGTCCAAGTAGGGACCCTCACTCTAGGCAAGGTAAGCGAGATACACAGCTCAAATAACCCCTGCTCACCCCCTTGGTAGCTTGGCACAAGCAGTCAGGCTTTTCACAAATGCAATGTGTAAAGTATTTGCACAAACACATACAGTTACACAGTGAGAACACCACAAAAGCACTCACCACTAGTTTTGAAAAATAGCCCATATTTATCTGAGTAAAGCAAGACCAGAATGGCCAAAATCCAACATACACAAGCAAAGATACGAATTTTCAGAAATTAAACTTCAATATAGCACTTATAAACACAATAGCTCCAACTGGGGCTATCACGACGTTGTTGACGGAGTCGTTCCTAACAGTCTGATGCCACTCGCAAGGAGGGTGGTACTGGTTACAGAGTCGTATGGACCCTCACGTACAGTACCTTTGGTAACGAGGAAACAAGCCGGTGCACAGAGTCAGGAAGGTGAGGCGTTGCTGGATTCAGTGCGTGTTGGTTCCTTACTGCAGAACAGGGGAGGTGACGCAGCATCAGGGCGAGGCGTTTGTTCCTTATGATCCAGCAGGGTCGATTAATCCGGCGGGTCAAGATGGAATGGGTGACCTCTCGGGGTTGCGGTCACGCCACAGGGCTACAGGCACTGCGGTGGAGTCTGGTGTCACGGACGTCGGTGACACGGCACTTGGGACTCAGAATGTCACAGGACTTCAGCGGGGCTGCAGCAGCATCAGACCTGCGGCATCAGTCACGGTCATGGCACTCTAGCAGGGACCACGGCTTTGGGTGCAGTCAGAGTTGTGGAATAGGTCACGGCATTGTTTCTGGTGTCGCCAGTGTTGTAGGCAGAGGTTCATCTTTATCCAGAAGTGTTCTAAAGTGGTGTGGTCAGCAGTCCAATATTTATACTCATTTCTGCCTTTGAAGTAGGCAAACTTCAAAGGAAAGTCTTTGTGGTGCACAAGACCCTGCCTCTTCCTTGCCCTGCCCCAGACACATTCTAGAGGGTGGAGTCTGTAATGTGTGAGGGCAGGCACAGTCTTTTTAAGTGAAGGTGTCAGCTTTTCCCTCCCACACTAGCCCACAAAGACTCATCAGGATATGCAGTACGTACCTCAGCATCCTTTGTGTCACTGTCTAGAGTGAATTCACAAACAGCAGAACTGTCAGTCTGACGCAGACGTGTATTCAGTAGACAAGCAGAGGCACAGAATAGTTACGCAAGAAAATTCTCACTTTCTATAAGTGCCATTTTCAAACAAACAATCTAAAAACCAAGTTTACCAAAAGATGTATGTTTAAATTGCGAATTCAGAGACCCCAAACTCCACATCTTTATCTTCTACCAATAGGAAACTGCACTTAAAAGACATTTAAATGCAATCCCTATGTTAACGTATGGGAGAGATAGGCCTTCCAATTGTAAAAACCAAATTTGGCAGTATTTCACTATCAGTCCATGTAAAACACACCATTACATGTCCTAACTTTTAAATACACAGCACTCTGCCCATGGGGCTACCTAAGGCCTAATTTAGGGGTGATTTACATTTAGTAAAAGGGAAGGTTTGGCCCTGGCAAGTGAGTACCCTTGCCAGTTCGAATGGGCAGTGCAGAACTGCACACACAGACACTGAAGGGGCAGTCCTGAGACATGTTTACAGGGCTACTTATGTGGGTGGCATAATCAATGCTGTAGGCCCACTAGTAGCATTTGATTTACATGCCCTGGGCACCTCTAGTGCACTTTACTAGGGACTTACTAGTAAATAAAATATGCCAATCTGGGATGACCAATCGTAATCACAATTTACACTAGGAGTACTTGCACTTAAGCACTGGTCGGCAGTGGGAAAGTGCCCAGAGTACGAAAAACCAACCAAAACGAAGTTGAGCCTACAGTCACAAAATACAGGAAGCAGAGGCAAAAAGACAGGGGAAACCACGCCAAGGTTGCCGGGTCTAACACACTCTAAATGAACAATTTGTTTTCATGATTCAACAACCAATGAACTGTACTTTGGGGGAGAGTCACAAATGAATGTAATTTATAACGTATTTTAGATGTTTTTGTCTATTGTTGGCACAGTATATTACTCAATATTGATTCCTGATCACTTTAGTACAGATACATTGTATTTTGATAACTTAATAATATGTGTATGTTTGAAAATGTTATAGGGCTAGATCCTACAATGAATCAATCAACCCTGTGCTGCACTGCTTCCAGACTAGCTTTGTGTTTAAAAAGCACTTTTACATACAATAGCCCAATTTCAGGTGGAGGACCATGATTCAAGGCTCAAGAATATTTCCCATAAGATGGAGGACATGGAAAATGAAATGTGCCTCAATAATCTGCGGGTGCTGGACATACCTGAGGGACAAGAGGGTGAGGACTCTGGAGGATATTTTGCACATCTACTCAACTTGAACATTGGGACATTGCCTATAAAATGCAGAGCACCCCCAATTCCCTTTCGTAAGCCATCCAAGGGCAGGGTCTTGAAGTATGTAGAGGTGATTCCAATTTATGTTGGTAATTATATTTTCTCCAGTTAGCATACCAGTTGGCACACCCACGAATCACTGTGAAATCCTGTGGGATAGAGATCTTTGTTACATTGGATTTCTGCCACTACACAGTGGTGCAGAGGTGAAGCTTACAGAAATGATTCCACCCTTTTCTAAACTTGGGGCTACTGCTTCACTTCTCAAGTCAGCAAATGTGAGAATCCTCCATCATAAACAGACTTTTTTTTGCCAGGATCTGATTAAAGCTGAAAAACTCTTGAAAACCTAGGGACAGCTCAAATAGACTGACAGTGCCTCTTAGTCTCTTAGCTTCTTTTTCTGTGTTTGTTCCTTTTCTTCCTTGACGCAACGGCTCTTGAATTTATATGCAGAAAAAACACCTTGTCTCCTTGGGGAGTCTTCAGGAATTTTTTCTCTCCTTTGATTGTTTCACTTATCTTCCCATCTCACCTCTGTGTAACCTGTTCTGTTTTTCTTGTATGTTTAGGGTGGACAGTCGAGGATCACTTGGGGGCTTAGCACTGGCTCTAATCAGCATCTATCCAAAATCTGAAAATGTTTTTGGCTTTTTTGGGTTGGTAGAGTGAAGGGTACAGAAATTCCTTGTTTCTTTTGGGATACCAGGATAGGTATGGGTGGGGTCGAGAGGTTGGGGTCACATTGTAAGGCTAAGGTGTTTTGGGAGGGGTTTCGCAAGGTCCTCTCGAGAGGGTGTTAAAGGCAGCAGAAAAAGAGAAAGTATCAATGGGTTTGTTTAAATATGTTGCCATAAAGAAGGCAGTGATTAGGTAGCCAACTGATTGTGGACAAAGCTAGGAATGGTGGTCAATTGCTCAATTACATAGCTGGAATGTAAATGGATTGAGACCAGCGGCCAAGTTGAGATACATTAGGGCGGAGCATATGACACTTAAACCAAAGCTTCTCTGTCTACAAGAAACCCATTTAACTTTGCCAGAGGCTAATAAAATGAATAGTTTGAGATATAATATTCTTGTGGTATTGGCCAGAGGGTCCCTACAGGGGGGGTGACATAGTTGGCTAGAAGCTGTGAGTGGAAGGTACATGAGGTCAATATTGACGCATTTGGTAGGTGGGTCATTGCCTATATTGGGATGAACAATTTTTAATTGATTATCTGTGTTCGATGTGTATCAAATAAGGATGACCCTCAATTTTTTCTTTTTTTCTTACTAGAGCTCAGTCAATAGCGTGCCCCTTTAAATCTGCTGCTTGTACCCAGGATCTGATTTTTATTCATTGCTAGTTGAGAAGCATATGATAATATACTTTCCCAGACAAATATGGTCTTACTGAGTAGTTTCATTGTTCCGGCTCTCTGAATTAAATTAAATCCACGGATCATCTCTGATCATATTGCACTTTCAGTTTTCATTAAAATGAGTTACTTCTGTACTACGGTTTCTCTTTTAAGATGGCCATCTGATTCCAAATTATTATTGGATAAACTCTAGATACGTTATATGTCAGATTGTTTGAAAGAATATATTAATTTTAATAAAGACTCAGCTTCTTCAATAATAGGATGGGATGCGCTGTAAGACATGGTTTATAGCCAGACTCCTAGCTATACTATTCAGTGGGACAAAAGGGAAAAACACATAGAGGGACAACCTTGGAATGAGCTACTCCACTTAGAAATTCAATATTGTACATGGGTTGGCATAGCCAGTTGAATAGAGCTGAGGTGGCATTCGAGTAATTAACTGCTGTCTGTTTGACGTTACAGAAGAGGATATGGGACAGGGGTTTTTGGTGCTGGCACACTAAACAGTCCCTATGGTTCAAAAAAAGCAAAGAGATGGGACAGATGTTATAATTTGAGATTAGAGATAGATATTCTAGGAATGCCATTACTAGCATTAAGAACTCAACTGGTGAAATAATGCTAGTTCCAGCAGGTATTTTAGCTACATTTCATGAATATTGTGCAGCCCTCTATAATGAGTCCTCCTTTGCAAGAGGCTGTTAATGACTACTTTCAGGTTCTGAGCCTACCCTGTTTATTTATCACTCAGCGGGCAATGTTGGATGCATCAATTACATCGACTGAAGTTAGAGAAGCATTGTTTCATCTGGCTTTGAGAAAAGCATCAGGCCCGGATTCAATTCCAACTTAGTTTTATAAAGCTTTCTTGTATGCTATTATACCTAGGTATGAAGAACTAGTCAATTGTCTGTTCTTTTTGTTCTATGTTCCAAATTTGTGGGGGGAAGGGTTTATCTCATTTTTTAAGCAGGATAAAGACCCTCTCAATTGCGGCTCATGCAGTCCTATTTCTTTGATGAACTAAGACACAAAGATTTATACTCCTATCGTTGACGACCAACTGGGATTGGTTATTTCTAGCTTAGTTGACGCTATGCAGCATGGATTCACTCCTTCTCACAATACATCTGCTCATATCAATCTGGAAATCCTGGCTTTAAAAGTCTAGGGATCCCAAATGAATGATCCTGTTGGACACAGAGAAAGCATTCAACGGGGTTTTGTGGTGCTTCCCATAGGCTGTTATAGCTAAAATGGGGTTTGGAGATAATTTTATCATTTATGTTAAATTTCTTTATACCTCATTGTCGGCTTGTATAGTCAGTGTAGGTGGATCATCAGACAGAGTTTTGCTTAACTGGCAGACTAAACAGGGTTGTCCTCTGTTCTCCTGTTATTTGCTCTTTACTTTGAACAATTTATTCAGAAGTTAAAATTACTGGACAGTATTCTTCTGCTGCAATTTAATCAGTTTACACTGAAGGTCATGGCATACATGGATGATATTGCCATTTTTTCAACTTTTCCGGCTCAAGCAGTTATTGGCATTGAGGCAGAGCGCCTTGGTGGGGTATGTGGACATAAGTTAAATAAAGGCAAAACACAGATTGTCACAAGTTTATCCATGGGCTCCCTAGATCCTCTATTATGGGTCTCTAGTAGGATTCTTTATCTGTCTTTTGCAAATGGGAAAGCTTCCTTTGGGACTGATTGGGGGGTGAAATCTTATCAAAATGGTAATTTTGACACGGTTCTTTTACGTTTTTAGAGCAATATCTTTATATCTTCCTAAACTTTTTTAAAAGGTTGAGGCCAGCTGGCAGAAGTTTATTTAGGGGTACAAAAAACAACCCTTGCTCAATCCAGTATTTACAGCTTTCATATGATATCAAGGGTATGGCAGTACCTTCATTATGGGTATATTTTATTTTTTCCGTTGGCTGGAGACTTTCAGCTGTAATGGGTATACATGATTGGTGATTGTCGAGTCTCTTTTCAGAGTGTGGGATTTTCAGTTATATTCGGTTGCCTTTGCAGGGTCTTGTTGATACAGATCAACGCCCAAGGTTTAAGATGCTTTCGGTTTATCACCAGATCTGGGTTTCAATTAGAAAATTTGTGCTATCTTGAGTTTTAACCGGTACAGGTCCCTTGGATGAAACCCTAATATGACTACGCTATTGCATGAGGGTTTTGTACAATGTTGGCCCCATATTGGTATAGAGTGGCTGGGGTCAACTATTTAATGATGGAGTATTCCTCCCTTCTGCAGCATTGACTCAGGTGCTTTAGATTGGCATGGTTTTTGTAGATACTTACAACTCAGAAATTTTATCGCTCAACTCCCTGATAATGAAGTCTAAATGGAGCATATTTTTTTGAACAGTTTTTAACATCTTTGTAAATGTTGCTCTATTGGTAGTTTTTATCAGATCTTCATGCTCTACAGCTCCAATGAACAACATTTTCTGTATTTAGAGTGTAAATGGGCTAGGAATTTATACTGGATGGTTTCTTCTGACAACATTAGACTCAATATCCAGCTACCTCAATCTATACTTATTGTACTTCATTTTAAGGCTCATTTTTTAAAGATTTTGTATGATATGCATTATACACTGTACAGACTGTTCAGAATGGACTTTAGAGAAACTTCTAATGGTTTTCAATGCATGGGGCCAGGTGTGTAGGCTGCTCATATTTTTGGAACTTGCCCAAGTCTTCACCCATATTTGCCTGTAGAACTGAATTAATTAAATAATCTGCTACACCATGATGTTAACTTTGATTTGAAGGTAATCGTGCAGGGCCATTCCAAGGAGATAACCTGTAATTTGGTCGGCATTTACTACTTTGCAATAAATGGGAATTGCAAGAGCATGGCTACAAAGGGATTTGCCCGATTGAAAGGTGTGGTGGCAGGAATTCATTTTTGCCAGTATGGAATTCACGATCATACAGAATGATCCTAGTAAACATAATTCGATGAGGTTGTGGGCACCTGTTAGGAAGGGGCCGTGTTGCACATATGTGACTACCTACATGAGTTTTTATTAAAACATATTTTTATGATTTATCTATCTGTTTATTTATTTACAACCATTTCTAATATTATGGTGGTATGACAAATGTTTTGTTTGTATGTGCAAATAGTTACCTTCAGTAATACTTTTTTATCTACTTGCAGATTCCGTACCTTAGAATTTCCCCCAGACATCAGTCTGTATCTGGATATTTTGTTTTGTGCAATATCGGTGTGCACCATTAGGTGGCGCTGATTGGCTCTGCATCTGGCACTGGCGTTGTCCACGCCGGGTATGACATCACGGGTCCTAGATAAAAGCCACTCTAACGCGCTCACGCCAGTTTCTTTTCAATACCTTCTATTACCAGAAGCGCAAAACCATGATGAACACTAACCACTTGTGTGTCAAAACTAGGGCCCTGAAAGGGAAGTCCCTGTCCCTAGATATCAGGTCGCAGAACGGGGAGAATGGGTGGGTCAGTAAGGAATCTGCAACTAGATGTAGTCTCTACCAGATAAGGCGTTACTGAAGGTAAGTGACTTGTCCATCTGAAAGAGACATCTTGTTGCAGATTCCTTACCTTAGAATAGAAATCCAAGGAATTCCATCCCCAGAGGTGGGTCTGTGAACTAAGATCATAACAAGAAAGTCCTGGAGGACTGAACGGGCAAAGTGCCCATCCTTACAGGCCTGATTGCCCAGGCAGTTATGTTTGGAAAATATGTGCTGAGATGCCTACTTTAACACCTGACAGATGTCAAGGATTGGAACTCTGCATGCTAATGCAGTAGTCACAGCTTTAGCTCTGGTAAAATGAGCAGGCAAACCCTCTGGGGGTTGCCTCTTAGCTAGTGCATGGGACATTTTAATGCAGAGTATGACTCATCTGGAGATGGTTCTCTTCTGCGCTGCCCAACTTTTCTTCGCACCCACATACCCACAAAGAGTTGATCATCCACCCAGAACTCTTTGGTACGATCAAGGTAGAATGCCAACGCTCTTTTTGGGTCCAGGCGGCGGAGTCTCTCCTCTTTCTTAGAAGGGTGTGGAGGTGCATAAAAAGCAGGCAAGGTTATGGATTGACCTACATGGAAGGACGTAACCGCTTTCAGCAGAAAGGAGGTTACATGCAAAGGTAGGGTGGCTAAGATAATAATGCCTGCAGCTCACTCACCCTGTGGGCAGATGTAATGGCCACAGGGAAGTCTGTTTTCAAAGTGAGAGGCCTGAGAGAACAATTGTGGAGAGGCTTGAAAGGAGCTCACGTTAAGAATGTCAGAACCAAATTAAAATCCCAATGGGGCATAATGACTGGAGAAGGAGGAAACATATGAGTAAGACTTTTAAGAAACCTATTTGCAATGGGAGGCTTAAAAAAGGAAGGTTGATCAGGCAGCCCTAAAAAAGGGGAAATGGCAAACAGATATCCTTTGAGAGTGCTCATAGCAAAGCCCTGCTGTGCCAAAGAAAGGATAAACATCATAACCTCAGAGAGAGGGGCAGAAAGGGGGTCAACGGACTTGTCTGTGAACCAATGCCACAAATTTCTTCGAATAACAGGCTATACCATTTTGGTGGAGGGACGCTTAGCTGCCAAGATTACATTACAGACTTTGAGTGGAAGGTCAAAAGCTGTCAACTGCCGACGCTCAATCTCCACACAAGAAAGTGGGGACTGGATAGGCTCAGGTGGGGAACCCTCCCTTGCTACTGCAACAGAAGGTCCTCCCAAAGGGGCAGTCTAATTGGAGGTTTGATGGCCATGGGCAGAAGCTCAGGATACCAGACTCTTCGAGCCCATTCAGGAGTCACAAGGATTACTTGGGCCCAATTATTCTTGATCTTCTTGCACGAGTGGTATGGGCACAAAAGCGTACAAGAGGCCTAAATTCTACTGAAACAAAAAGGGTTGTAGAACAATCATCGCCTTGGAAAATTCAACATGCAATACTGCTGACATTGTGTGTTCTCTGCAAATGCGACTGGATCTAACCAAGGCTCTCCCCGATGCTGAAAGAGACCTTGTGCCACCTCTGGATGAAGACGCCATTTGTGATCGACTAAGCATTGTTGGTTGAGTTAGTCCACTCTGGCGTTCAGAGAGCCTGCCAGTTGTTGAACCACCAGGGCAATGCCCTGTTGTTCAAGCCACGTCCACAGGTGCAGAGCCTCTTGACAAATGGTCCACAACCCCACCCCACCCTCCTTTTTGCATTATTAAATGACGATGGTGTTGTCCGTGAGCACCTGCACTACCTTCCCGTTGAGAGAGGGAAGAAATGCTTTAAATGCTAGTCTGATCACCCGGAGCTCCAGCAGGTTGATGTGTAGTACAGATTCCACCAAAGACCAGGTGCCTCTGATCTCCGCATCTCCCAGGTGGCCGCCCCATCCCAGGGGTGACGCATCTGTCACTACTATGAGATCTGGTCGGAGAAGGGAGAGGGATCTGCCTCTGACCCAATCGTGGTTCGTTAGCAAAACCCATCAGTCTGAAGTGATGGACTTACCACAGAGCAGTTAATGGCGAGCCCTGCCCCGACTGGTCCCTGGTGGGGAATCATCAGACTGGAAAGGCTTGGAGGCAGCTGTGGGGCAGGGTGCGGGGGGCAGACTGGCCAGACTGCTAGCTCCCTGATCCATGAGGAAGGTGGATCCCACGTCCTCCACCACCCAGAGACTGGGCAGCATGTGCAACATGGTGGCTGAAGAGGAACGGACGTGGCTGGGCACCCCTTCCGTAGTCACAAAAGGGACAAGGGGCCACTGCGAGGCTCAAGGACCTGGCCGTAGCATGAAAATCTTTGAAGCGCTCGAGTGGCAAGTCTGCTTTCTCTCTGACGAGACGGGTGCATCAAAGGGAATGTCTATAAGATTAGCTTGGACATACCGCAAAAAGCCAGACATCCTCAACCAGGTGTGGTGCCTCAAGGCCACTGTTTAAGCAACTGCTCTGCCCAGTAAGTCGGTCGTGTCCGGTCCACATTGGATTGTAAATTTTGCTGTGTTTCTCCCATCAGCAACTGCTTGGGAATGTACAATCCGTACCTCCTATGAGACCTGTGGCAGCACTTGTGCAACCGTATCCCATAGTGTGTGGGAAAAGGCATCTGGGGCCAGACATATCATAGTAACGTTTTGCATTTCCTAAATAGCGAATTTTAAGAAATTGCTATTTGAGAAATGCAAAATGGTACATAGGAAAATAGCGAATCCCTAATAGCGATTTCTTAAAATTCGCCTATGGGCCTGAAGGCGAATGGCCCTGCATTTCTTAATTTGTAAATTCCAATTAGGAATACGCAATTTAGGTCACGCAAATCCAAGGGTGCTGGTGGCCTAAGGCCCCCTTTGATATACCCCCCTAAAAAAGGGGAACATGTAAACCCCTAGGGGCATGTGTGCGCTACATGGCACTTTTAAAAATGCATTTTAAATGCATTTTTAAAAATTGCACATAGCTACCACCAACTTTGAGTTGGTGGAATTTGCATTTCCTAAATGCCCAGTTTGTATTTAGGAAATGCATGATACATGTGCATAGGAAATCGCAAATAGGAAATCGCAAATAGGGAATACCTATTTAGGTAATCGTAATTTGTGATTCGCAAAATTGAGTCGCAAATTTAGGGAATCCCTATTTAGCGATTCCTTAAAATTGTACTGTGAATGCCTTCATAAAACGTGAAAGGCGATTTTGCATTTGCAAATGGTAGAATTTTGCGATTCACACCATTTGCGAATGCAAAATAGTTTGATACAGCTGGTCCGCGGTTCTCACGGACCTCAATGCCAGGCTGACAGAAGAAAACATCTTCTTCCCAAGTGTGTCCACCCTTTGGGATTCCCTATCTGAGAGTGCAGAAGGGAACGCACCCTAGAAGATGGAGACTTGGAAAAACCATTGCCCTGTTCACAAGAGCCCCTGAGCTGGGTTTGGACCTGCTACCCAGTAAGACATCCATAAGGGATTTATTAAAGGGGAGCAGACTGATGCACTTCTGGCAGGAGGTTAATCCTGACTGCCACCGAAGGCAGATTGAGGTCCAGAACCTCGGCCGCTTTCCACACCACTGATGAATATGAAGTTCCCGCCTCCGTAGCCACAGTAGGGGGGGGGGAGAGCACGCTAGTATCTGGTGAGGTACTCAATCCACTGGCTTTGTCCAGGTCTGTACACAAGTCCATGGGGTCTTGGAGCTGGAGCGACCCCTTCCATTCCTCACCATAACCTAGCCCCTATGAATAGGGTTCAGGATCCACCACAGGGGGCAAGGCCCCTTTCGGCATCGGAGTCGGTGTCGTATGATGCCCAACTGGCCCCGTGTCAGAGTCAGCAATGTGGATTGGGGTGGAGCCACCCGAGGGCACAAGAGGCGTTCGGAGCGTCGACATCGGGACTGGCGCCGGGGAAGGTCGAATGGGTATGACTGACATAACAGATCGATGGGTGACCCTCGAAGGAGAGGCTGAAGCCACCAGCATGGAACCCGAAGGGGCCCCTTCCAACTCTAAGGGCCTGAGGATGCTCCAGCAGAGTCGGACTGTACAAAAATGAGGCCCACTGCCCCATAAACCACTTTAAGTTGGGCAGGAGTCACTCCAGCTCCCGTAAACTCAGGGAGGTGTGGAGTTGGTCCAGTTGCAGGCTTCACAGAGGGAAGCATTGATCAACGATGCTCCTGTTTCCTCATCTCATTGGCTAATGGACGAGGTGAAGTTGAAGAATGTTTTGCTTTTTTTTACTTCTTCTTATGGCCCGACTCACCCAATTGTCCGTAGGACTTGGAGTGGGATGACAAAGAGGGGGTCTCCACAACCGAGTCCGAGACCTTTCTCTTGACAGAGATATGGACTTACGCAGAGTTGAGCGCCAGACTGCCATCAGCTTTAGGGACCGTTCGCTCAAAGCCTTCAGATTCATGGCCTGGCACGCAAAGTATGACTTTTGGTCGTAGTCGGGCTCCAGACACCAAAGGCACACCAGGTGCGGATCATCTCACAGACGTCGCCCAAAGGCAGGATCCACAGGACTTGAACCCGGTCTTACGCAAAGACATCCTCGACATACCAGGAGTAGATATACTCAAAAAATCATCAACAAACATCTAAAAAAGTGAAAGTGCAAAAGTGACTGAGGGGTAGCTCTTAATTCGGATCAGCGCTTACTGGCGTGGAAAGAAAAGAACTGACGTCAGCACACGTGAGTGGCACCTATGTAAGACCCGCGCCTTCATATACAGAGCGGATGACGTCGACCACAGATGCGGAGCCAATCAATGCCACCTAATGGCACATCAAGATACTGCTCGAGAAAAATATCCAGATCCAGAATGACGCCTGGGGAAATTCTAAGGTAAGGAATCTGCAACTAGATGTCTCTTTCAGATTGGTTAGATACTATGAAATGTTCAATGGTATTTATGCTGTTGTTATGGTATTAGTATGGTATCTGTATATTAACCTCTGATACTTTTCCAATAAAAAAAAAAAATCCCAACTCGCGTATATATAAAAACAGTAAATACATTACACTTAACCTCCAAACCTCTGGACCACACGTCATACTATTCAAATCCCTTCCCCGTTTTTGAACGCACTCTGACCCATGAAACCCATCACAAGTCTTGGAAACATTTGTTTACAGTCATCAAAAACACGAGGAAACACCGTAAAAAGTGATGTAGAGATTCATTAAGGTCTAGATAATTGTTGTGGGTGTCAAGATTGAATAAAGAAAACCACTGCCAAAGCCATACACTCTGTAACTCAAAGGTAGCACACTCTACCCAAATCACAAATACACAGGCTCATGTGAATTATCCTGGCCATGTTTAAATCCTTGTTTCTAAGTATGCTTAAATATCAGTCCTTAAAATATGGACAGGGGGAACTTCAGAAGCAACGACGAAAAGAAACCAGTAACTATTGTGCTGTCCTCCAATCATTAACATATGTAACAATTTCACTCCTGTTTGATCTACAAACAAACCAAATAGTCACCTTGAGCGTCCCTTGCTCATTGTGAGGTCATGTATGAGTTGTAAATAGTAATTCCCAATGACTGTTTCTTAATAGCATTTTTCACAGATAATTTGTGTGGTTCAAAAATTGATAACGCTTCAAGAACACTTTACAGTTTTTTAACTGAATTGATTTATTACGTTTTTATAGCCTAACATGAAAGCAAAATAAAATAATAGACTAAAATAATCGAGATGTACGCATGGGGGGTTTTCGTTGGTAAGGCGACTTGACAACCTGAAAATGTAGTGATCAAGACAACATTCCGTCTATAGGCAATTGTAGGTCCAGGGGTAGCAAGTCAAGAGGCTTCGGTTGCTTCTTACACATAGACAGGAAGTGCAGCATATTGCTCGAGATGCTTTGAAAAACTTGTGAACTGCTCATGTGGAAAAATATGCTTTGAATAATTTTAAAGCAGCAGGGGAATTTACTGGAAGGCCAGGGCTCTCGTATGATATGCAGGGCATGATTCACAAAGCCATTTGCACACCAGTTTTCAGCTTAGGTGCAGGAATGGCTTGATTTACAAGCACAAATTCACATTTGCAAATCACAAAGCTTAAATCTGCACTTGTAAAATAACTTACCAGTAATATTACAACAGTGTGGTGTAATATTCAGTGAGGGTAAATATGTTCCTTTGGGTGGGAGCAGAGTTCTAGAGCGTTATGAAAAGCTCACAATCACCTACAAACGTTTTAATTTATAAGTATTAATGAACTTTTCCAAATCAGTCTGCACCCTGGATAGCTCGTGGAATTACTCCTATCCGGGCCTGTCAGGTGTTTTGCAGGGCTTTGGTAAAAAACACTAAGCAGAGTCCCCTGGACACTTCAATTTTTAACAGCTGTCACAAACTATCTCTTATGCTTGCTCTAGATTAAAACATAATTAATATATATTTGTTGCAAGAACACAGAACCCTGAAATGTGGGGAACTGCTTACCCCACCAATGGCTGTCCTGCTCCATTCAAGGTCTGGTGTAAAGCAATATTCTAAATAGGAATAGGAATGGGGAAGGAACACCCCTAAAGTAGGTGAGGAGTATGTGGAAAGGTAGAATAGAGTTCCTCCAAAGGCTAACATCTTTTTATTGTGGATGGCACTCTCTTTTCAAGCTATTTAAATTGTACAAGGTTCCTCATGAGCTACCATACAAACTAAGATGTATCACTCTGCACCGCTCAACTATATCCAAACTTGTAGACATCTTCCCACCTCTGAAAAACAATTATCCAACCAACCAAATTCGAAGTGGAGCTCACATGACCCCTTGGCTTGTTGTGCTTGGACTTCAACAGTGTAACGCATATTGGCCTCCCAAAAGCAATTATAGACAGACTCCTTGTGGAATCAAGGTTCCATGCAAAGTCTTGTGATTCCAGGCCTTCAAGGTCTAGAGTCTTATGATATTTGCACCTTTTTAAGGTTACCCAACCAACGCTTCTATGCCTTTCTCTCACTAAACACCCTATATAACTCCTTATTACCCCTATATCTCCGAAGTATGACATGCATTCCAGAGGTGTCAGGTGGCTTCTTGTAGAACACTAATAATTTGACCCACGTTGCTTTTGTCTTATCATATTAACTCACAAACCACAGTACTCCCAATAAACATGCATGCAGTACAAACCACGCTGAGGTGGCCACAAGGCAACCAGATTGATGTTATGTATAACGCTAAAGTGAACTGTGATTAGGTTTATGTATGGTCTTTCCTATTACCATCCTGCTCACGTTGAGGCTTTCTCTTAAGGTCACCCAGTATCAGTTCTTCTTTCAGGGGTCTCTCTAAATATATTCTTCTTCTAATCTGCTACTAGTCCTTACAATGGACTTTCCTCTTTCTCCTTCTGTATTGTTCTGTTTCTCTTCTCTCTTTTCTTCGCCATGGCCTTTGCATATTTGGGCTACTGAGGTAACCTACACCTGAGCTTGACGCAAAGAAGGTAGCATTTCCAATAATAGGTCAGTGCAGAGTGTCAGTATGGTCCAAGGTTCTGTACCCTCCTCCACTGGGAACCCCTGCAAGATGGGGTTGGCACTGGCAGGCAGTTGTAGCATCAGTGAACGTTTGCTAGATGACCCATATGTACATATGAACAAAAACAACATTAAAACCCTTGGAACTCCTCCAGACAGTCACAGCACCATGCCTATCCATAAATAAACATAAAGAGAGCGCTGATTACCTAAAATCACTGAGAGAATTTCAAAGTGAGAGATCATGTCTTTCTGCAAATGCAGTTGTGTGAAAGAGTCGGGAAAATGAGTTGTCCATTTGGTGATGTAAAAACCCAAATAAAGAAGAACATAACAGACTTAACTGACCTCCTTGTTAGTGGGCAGTCACTATCACCAGGTATTATGAGACACCCTATGTGAGCCTGTTGAACAAAGAGAAGAAATATGCAGGTTTGTTTTGGGTGATGTTGTATGGATTTATTATGCTCTTGTGGGAAGCCAAAAATATTTCTCCTCTCTAAAAGAAATGCAACTGTTTTTCTGATCTCTCGTGTTAACATTTCATTGTAAATTAGGTAGCCCTTACTGAGTTGAAAGGCTGTATTGATGTGTTAATAGACACCCCGGAGAAGACCTGGGTAGAATTTATCACTTTGGACCTGCCCAGGATAGCCCCTTGACCTGAATAACTCACATAGTGAATCATTTGTGTTTACTGGGAGCAGTGCACTCTTACTGCCTCAAATTCAAATATGACAACATATTTGCTGTAACTCATTATACAAGAATTGAAGAGGAAGGGAACAACAAAGGCAGCGGAGTTCTTTCTCACAAGTAAAGACCTTTCTAATCTTGGAACGGTATGAAAGTCATTTGTAAATTCTTAGAGAAAATGAAACTATCAGATTATGTTGCAGCCACATTGTGCTAAATGTGAGTGTAAGCTAATTTTGGGGCAACTTGGCATTCAGCGCCAGGATACTCTGCGCTCTACACATCTGCATAACATAACATTGATGCATTAAAGGCTCAGAAACTCTGAGAGCAGAAATGCAGTTTCCCTATGTTCTGCCTAGCCAATTGAAGACTGTGTAGAATGGTAATTTAAAAAACGAACGGGGCATGGAGGGTGTATAGTACTGACATAGACAACTGTTCAGTTACATATACTGCAAACTTGGCTCAACGGCATTAACGCACTTTACATGAGAAGCAGGTGTTCTTACATAAGAGCCAGACAACACATTTTTAGTCACGCGTCTGTCAAATGATTTGCCTAAAATCACAGGAAGTTGGGCGAAGGCTGGTCTTGTACTTGGTTTGTCCGTTCCAAGGTCGGCTGTTACATGAGAAGGCAAAGGCGCAGACTGGTAGATCCTTGCAGATTTCCAGATGGACAACTCAATGCGGCTGAAAACTTTGATCATTAATCAGGTGGACGTGTCTGTCCTGCTAAGGGAAAGATGCTGCTTCCCTGACTCGTCCTGCGCCTTTGCCTAAATGAGCGGCCTTCTGCTCGATACCATCAACCCCTACTTGCACAAAATGCCCTCATTCCAGCCCTCGAAACGTTGGTGGAAGGGATCACACGACTGAAGTGTGGATGGGGCTCCGGGGAAGAAGCCGTTTAAATCACAGGCACATTGGGGAATGTACTAGAACACGATGGGTGCAGGATGGAGCACCTTTCTCTCTTCTCATTGTTATCATAGTGTTTATGAGTTCTCCATTTCTCCCCTCTGATTCCTGTCAGCGCCACTCGAGACCGCGTCTCCATGTTGAGTCAGAGCTTACCTCTCATGTCGATGGCAAAGTCACCCGACTATGTCCTATCACTGCCCCCTCTCCTGCCACTGTCCGCTTCTCGTGTCAGCGCTCACCCCGCCCATCAGGCGATAAACACGTGATTACGTCATACCAAATGAATTCAACTCTTTCTGACTACACCAGAAGCGGCTTTCACGTCCCACTTCTCACCAAAGGCTCCATTCTCATCATTTCACAACTTGTGGCATTTCCAAAATATAGGAGCTAATACCTAATAATCAAACCCGCAAGGGAATAAAAAATGTAGTGAAAGCATCACCTGTGATGTACAGAAAAATATACAATCACAGTGATGACCTACAGGAGACTATATGGCCTGTTTACATCATCGCTGAGACTCACAATTTTGATACTAAATTATCCGGTTCTGCTTCCAAAGTGTACTAGCGTTTTCTGTGCAAGCAGAATAAACACTTTTTCAAAAGAGCGTAGAACGGTTGCCACGGGGTGTCTGGAATAATATTTACTGAACCATATCTTTTAAAAATATGGAATCAATGGCTACAACATAAAGAAAGAAAATGCGTGACCAGTTGCTAGCGCACTTCAATAAGGCCACGGTAGGAAGAGAAAAAACACCAAAGCAATATTTTCTGGAAATTCAATTTACACCGTTTTGTACAATGCAACTCAAAGAGCGCACTGGATCGAAGAAAAATGTTTCCTGGAGTTCAAGGGATACGATGCAAAAGATCAATCACAATACTGGAGCAGATGGGACACAAAGGAACTGCTTCTTAATAAAGAAAAAAATGTTTTTGTTTGGAGAATTGGAAAGTGGTGGAGCAAGGAGAAAAACATTGAAAAAAGCACTGCACCTTGAAACTGAAGTCTAGCAGTAACAGTGTAAGAATCCAAGGAATATATACATTGGATCGTTGTACCATTATTAGGCCGTTTGAAGTGGATGCTGTAAGTCTTTAGTTTGTTTAATTAACAACTCTATGAACACATTAGTTTCTAAAAATAATCCCTTGTTTACATTTACCCTTAAAATACACTTTGTGGGGAAATCACATTTTTGACTTTGTAATTTAGCTCTCTCAAAAATATGTTGCTGGCTCCCAGGTCTCAATCACAAACCCTTTTTTCATAAATCTGATTTGCATATGAAAATAAGTCGGAAATAAGTCGGAAAGTCCACACACAAATTTAGAGAGCTTTCACAAGCCAGTTGCATGGGTAGGTGTCATTATATTAAGGGAATTCTGCTATGTCAGGGATAGGGGGGAAGAGGATTTGGGAGTTTGGGAGCTTAAGGCTGGTGGTCAAGATATGCAATGTAAATGAAATCACAATTTACAGCCATTTGCAGGTCTTACAGAGACCTCCCGTCTCACACATTGCATGTGAGAATAACACAAATTCAACCGAGAATCATCTCCCATATTGGGACAGCCGATTCTCACACACAGTGGTCATTCTTTGAATATGACCAGCACTGTTTGTCAGAATTACTCACAAGACACAGCCACAGGCCAAGCTGTTCTGCACATCCACAATGTCATCCTAATGCGTTCACATGCATCTTCAAGCTGAAGTCAACGTTTTCACGCATGCGTGGCCATGCTGCTGCGGGCCACATGCCGCAGCCTTTGACACCGTCTCCAACCCCATTCTTAGCCATCCAAGGCCCTGCACATCACTATATTTGCTCTTTTTGACAGGCCACACCAAATCCCTCAACCTCATCTGCGGAGTTTCCCAATGGACTCTCTCTAAGGCCTACTCAGTTCAATGCCTACATGACCACTCACCACCATCTTCTGCACCCATGGAATCAGCATGTTATCCTTTGCTGAAAACTGCCAGCTCGTACTCTCGCTCCTCTGACAAGACATTAAACACCCAGAACAATTTTTCTGCCTGCTTGACCGAGGTTGCTAGATGGATGAAAGCCAACTGCCACAAGCTCAACATAGACAAAACCAAAATAGTAATCTTAGGCCACACCCATTCCGTCAACCTCATCTGTGGAGTTTCCACATGGATCCTCACTAAGGTCCGCTCTGTTCATTTTTTTATTTTTTTATTTTTTTATTTTATTGGTGGAAGAAAACATATTACATAAACATCTTTAAATCATTATAGACTGAAAACTTACAGTAAGATAATCTATGGGGGTAAAGAGAAAAGATAAACGAAAAAGGGGATAAAAGATAAAGTACAGAATAATAAAAAATAAAAAAAACCATCACCAAATTAAATCATTCATATCAAATACAAAGCCTAACCACCCCACAAATACTAACTTGGGAATGGTACCCCTTAATTCGAAGATGGGTGACCCCAGCCGGTATGGGCCTGTACCCAGGCCTGAAACAGACCCCATATTGTCTTCCCCTTCCTCCTGGCCTGTCTCCCCTTCCGTTCATACAATGATTTTTCAAAGTAGTAAGAGGAAAGCAACCTAGCCAACCATTGTTGCCAGGATGGGGGTCGTGGATCCAGCCATGCCGTTGCTATACAAATTCGAGCCACCGCCATGGCTATGAATATAAATGCCCTACAAGGTCCAGCGATTTCGCCATCTGTCCCAAAGACCATAATTTCAGGTGTAAGGTCTATATCATAGCCCACTACTTCCTTCAAAACAAATTGGATCCCTTCCCTTAAAGCTTTTAATTCCCCACAGGTAGCCATCATATGGATAATATCTGTTCCGTACATCCCACATCTCGGACAGCTTGTTCCTGTCGTACATCCCCATTTGACAAGATGGGCTGGTGAATAATACAAATCAAATATAGTCTTATAATGCTGCGCTTGTAGGGAAGATGATAATAAAGTAGTGCATCCCAACTCCAATGAACTCAGGAAATTGCTACTACCCTCTGCCATTTTCTTACTCCACCTCTCCTTGTATTTTTCTAAATCGTCAGCTTGTTCTGCTAAAAAGATAGGGTAGGTTGACCTAATGGCTAAGCTGGGTTTTGCCAACATGTCGTCCAACAATTGGATACTTTTGAATCCCTGAGCCCCCCCTGTTTTTTTCCCTAAAAAATCCCTTATCTGTAAGTATTTGAAAAAATCCCTTTTCTGTAGCCCATACTGTTCCTGTAGGTCTCGAAATGTCTTGACCCCCGAGTTATCAAAAAAAATTCCTAACCGAGTTACACCTACTGTACACCACTTCGCCATATATTTATCGTGAAATATTTCTGGGAGTAATGGATTCTTCTTGATCATAGTATAATAATTATATCTACCTAGTCCTTTTTTTTTACACCAAAATCGCCACCACTTGTGAGCGGCTTCTAACACTTTATACCTAGTTTTTTTGTAATATCCAGGCTCATGGTATGTTACTAGACACCCATTGGCAGCTTCTCCTATCTGCAGCTCATATATGTTGGGGCTGTCAAAAATTGTAGTACCTTCCATATCAAATCCGAATAGTGGACGCATGTATTGAAAGGCTGCTGCCAATTGATACAATTTTATATTCGGTAAGGACCATCCACCCCTTTCCCGTGGAAGAGACATATATTTACTCGCTCTCCTGCACTTTCCATATGCCCATATAAACCTCATGATCATTCTGTCAATCTCTTTAAATTTTAGATTGGAGAAATACAATGGGATAGTGCGAAATAAATACAACAGCTTTGGAAGGAAAATCATCTTTATCATATTGCATCGTCCTACAATAGTTAAATGTAGATTATCCCATCTACGTGCATCTTCTCTAAATTTAGCAAGTATAGGATCTATATTTAAATTTACTACTTTATCTACATTCGGTGTGATATTAATACCTAGGTATACTGCATGATCCACCCTCCGTGTATCTTTAATATTTGTATATTGATTAGCCAACAGTTGTGTCTTGGCTCCATTTAACGAATATCCAGAAAACCGACCAAATTTTTTCGCCACCACTTCTATTTCTTTTAGTGCTGAATCAGGGGATGGGGTTAGTATGGCTATATCATCTGCGTATGCTAGAACTTTGGTATCCCATCCCTGCCTGTGAATTGGTGGTATCTTATTATTCGCTTCCAATTGTCTCAGCAAAGGGTCTATATACAGAGCAAAGAGAAGAGGAGAGCAGGGGCACCCCTGCCTGGTTCCTCTCCTAATCAATATAGTCTCAGATTGTCCTCCCATTAGTTGTATTTTCGCCGCTGGGGATCTGTATAAGGCCCTAATTGCTATAATGAATTGCCTCCCTAGCCCAAGCTGTTCCATTACAAACCACAAGTACTTCCACTTTACCCGATCAAAAGCTTTCTCTGCATCCAGAAAGATAGCCGCCATAGGCTCTTTAACAGCTTCCGTGGAGTCAAAGAGTGCTAGGACTCTCTGAATATGATTAGTCGTGTCTCTCCCTGGAATAAACCCGTGCTGCCACGGAGAAACCAGCTTTTTGATCACCAATGACAATCGGGCGGCCAAGATCTTTGAATATATCTTGGCATCACTATTTATTAATGTGATCGGGCGATATGAGGCAGGATTTAACGGGGATTTGCCCTTCTTCTGGAATATGACTATGTTAGCTAGGTCCCAAGACGGGGGGATTTTCCCTCCTTTTTGTACCTGAACATACAGCTCCAACATTACCGGAAGCAAAGGTGACTTAAAAACTTTATAAAATTCTAAGGGGATAGCATCAGGGCCAGTAGCCTTCCCTGTGAGCAGATTGTTGATTGCCATTTCTATTGCTGTAATGTCTATCTGTTCTCCAAGGAGTAGCTGGTCGCTCTTATCTAGTTTTCCTGTCGTGATAGGATACAAAAACTCTAAGGCTTCTTCATCCGAATAAGCCGCTGTATCATCATATAGTTCCTGATAATACCCATGAAACACCTTTCTTATTTTATCCACCTCTGATATTAGCTGTCCTTGTCGATCTATGATCTCCCTGATTACCCCAGCTGCTGTTTTCTGTACTGCCCGAGCCGCTAATAGCCGCCCGGCTTTTTCCCCAAACTCAAGCCTTTGTGCCCGCTGCGCTAAATATTTCTCCGCTATTTTTTGAGCTGTAGTCTCATTTGCTGCTGCTTTGATTATGGCAACCTCTTCCTGTACTTTCGTTATATCTGCTCCAGCTTCTATAGCCATGGCTAGCTGTCTCTCTGCACACTGCAACTTTAATTGAAACTCTATTATTCTCCCTTGAACCTCCTTTTGCCTATTAATACTAAAACTTAATGTTTCTCCACGAATACCAGCTTTCAGAGTATCCCAAACCATTTCTACTGAAGCGGATCCCCTATTAAACCCCAAAAATTCGGTTATCCATTTGGTCATATGTTCACGGTATTCTGGATTTTTTAAAAATACCTCTTTCAAAGGTCCATCTACTACTCTTTAATTCTAGCCCCTCCAACTCCAAATCTAGCACTATAGGGTTATGATCTGAAACCATCCGGGGATATAATTCGATCCTAGCCTGCTTTAAGAAAACCGGGGAGATTAAAAAATAGTCAAGACGTGCTAATTTCTTATGCGGAGCCGAGTAATAGGTATAACCGGGATCAGGTTTGCGCAGCTTCACCCAAGCATCCACTAGCCCTAATTCTTGTTGCAGAGCACCCATGGCCTTATACACCCGAGGTTTGCGCCCTTGATACTTTTTAGTTGCGAGTGCTAACACATCCTGTAATCCCTCCCACGAGCCATTAAAGTTAAAATCACCACATATGATATAGGGAGGTACCCATCCTGTGAGCTCAATGGCTAAGGTATCAATTACTATCGGATCGTCCGTGACCGCCCCATATATGGAACATAAAGTGAAGCTGCTATGGCCATATCTACATTCTAAGATTGCCCATCTTCCACCAGCATCAGCCTTTTGCCGAGTAAATTGTAATTTGCTGGTCCGGTCTAAAATCGCCACTCCTTTAGTTCTAGCTTCTTGTTTGGACCAAACAATTGCCTTTAGGCCCAGTGAGCCAAAAATCCCGGAGTTTTTATATTCTATGTGCGTTTCTTGCAGGCAGTAAATATCTGCCTTAAAGGTTTTCAATTCTTCAGCAACTCTCCTTCTTTTATGAGGATCGTTCAGACCACATGTATTAATTGATGCAATTCTGAATCTAGCCATACCCCCTTTTTTTTATTTTGGATGGAACACGCGAGGGCAATATGGTGTCGGCGTAGTGAGGCCCATTAGCCACACCCACCGGAACCAAGCGCCACGGCGACGGTAGTCAGCGTGAAGTCAGCGCGAAGAGGAAATCGACCACGGAGACGCCGCACGGTCACAGTACCGGCCGCTGCACCGGCCGCGCTCGTATTGAGCCGCTACCGCCCTTTCCCGCACGGCCGGCAGCTGCCTCAGTAGGCTTTGTGATTCAGAAGCGGATTTTGCGGGATCGCGAGGCACGGCAGCCACCGCGGCTGGAGGACAGCGGCCCAACCACAACAAGGACCCCCTCCCCCTCGCAGCAAAAGAGTGGTAACTTTGGGGTAAGGGGGAGGAGGAGGCTTCACAATCAACTATTAATAACTGCAAGGGAAAAAAAAGAAAAACTTTGTTTGCTTGGCACAAGGACGCTATCCTGATTTAGCGAACTGTAGCCCTTGTGGCTGTACAGGAAGCAAGGAAATAAGATTTACTCTGACTTCTTATCCGGGAATTAAGGAGTTGAGGGACCTGGGGCTAAAATGCAGGCATCATATCCAGATTAAAACCCCCCGAAATGAAAAGAGGGTCTTATTGGCTTTTTGAAAAGGCGAGATTGGCAGTAGCAGCAGAGGCGTTTAGCAGATGGTGGCCGCATTATTTGAAGTGGTTTAATCCTGATGAAGGGCGAGTATCATTGAACTCTATAGCCGGCCAGGACCAATAATGACTAAAGTGAAGTAGCAACGTGATATGACTTGCTTACTGCTAATGGGGGAAAGCACAGACCGTTTTTTGCAGTGTGTCTATACATGACTTTTGTACTACGTCTGGATACCTTAGAAGTCTGCGCTAAGCCACAGTAACTATAAAGTTAGCTAGCTACAGCCGCATGGATTGACGCTCTATACACTATGTTCCGCAGTAATAACTGCGCAATACGGATGTAATCATAAAGAGGATTCCCCTTAGGATATCAATATTTCCTGATAGTTCTCCGCGCATCTTACATGAGTTTGGGCTGTCACTTTTGTTAACAAAAAAATAGAAGGTGCGGTAGGAAGAGAGAGGATAAACAATTCGGAACAGGGGGTAGAAAAAGACTCTATCTTCCTAGGAAGGAAGGTGTAGTATCTTAGGAAGCGTCAAATGCTCGTAGCCACATACAGAAATGCACTATGGCATATGCCTACTCCTGCACGGTCATTAAGGAGCGTGATTAAGCAAACAATAATAGAGGTATTTGTGGCAGCAGTGGGCATAACGAGAGCCATTAGATCATTATCTCAGGCCATTATAATAAATATGGCACCTAAAGCTAATCGGCATCTGGGAGATAAAAACGAAGGTGCCAAGACTGTGCGCTCTGGCAGAGGAAAAGGAGAACCACTGGGCTCTAATAAACGTCTAGCGTCTACAACCGGAAAAGCGGTTGGGGAGAATGCCTCTATCCTAGGACAGATGATAGACGCAAAGATGAGTACTAAGGCAAGTGATAGTACTACCCCCCTGCTGGAGGACAAAGTGAAAGGTAAAAACCAATCTACTATAACTGCCTTTCTGGCTGGAGGGATGCAAAGAACCTCTGTTGTTATGGCAACCTCTTTCTCTGAAACTGACTGTCTAGTAAAAGGATCCTCTTCACTAGACTCAAGTACTAGAAACCCAGACCACGGTGATAATCCTATAGCAAACATGTCAGAAAATCAAGATATCAGTCGGGAAGCAACTAGAAAAGTGCTCAGTCTTTGCGAAAATGGGCAGTTACAAACCCAACAGGTGGAGCAGTGCGAACAGGCGGACCTCCAAAATAAGGGGAAACCTGGCGGCCTATTAGGACACACAGCAGAGGAGAATGAACCTGCCAATCCTCCCGGCAGTCCTAAAATAAGGGATCAAATTATGGGGGGGCGAAAAAATCTCCAACTAAACGACTGGGGCAGAGAAAGTAGTGATAAGTTTTATTCCTTGACAGAGGAGTCCGACCTTGGTAGCGCTGATTGTAGTTTTAGTGAAACTGACGAGAGCGAGATATCTGAAACAGGCAACAAATCTGCAAGTGGGGAGTGGGGAGTGCACAGTACGTAAGGCTCGCCAAAGGAAATCTGTTAAATCACGCTCTGGTTTACAAGAGGGCTCTGAAAGTATGGCATCTAGGAATGGTAGGTCCTTAAGGTGGGACTATACAGGGATTAACTTGGCTGACACTTCTCCAGGTGGCAACCAAAGCTCCACTAAAGATAAAAATGGAAGTGATCCGGGACCTGCAGCCGGAGAGATAGGTGCCACTGGTAGAAACTATGAAATAGGCACCGATGTGGGGATCCTGCAGTCAATTTATAGCTCAATCAAAGAGCTTCAAACGGAGACGCGGATCGATAGCCATCGGGCAAGGGTTGCCACAAAGAGACTGCAAGGATCAGTCCGCAAGGTAGCTAAATCTTGCAAGGAAATCGAAGCGAAGCTATGCTCCATGGAAGATCGGATAGTGGCAGTCGAGGATGATATGGACACTCTTAAAGAACAGAATGCCACCCGATATGGACAGCTAACGGATGTGATGTGGAAGCTAGAAGATTTGGAAAACAGACAAAGAAGGAACAATCTTCGTTTTCTGGGTATACCAGAAGGACTAGAAGGGGACAATATGCAGACATACATGGTTACTCTTCTGCGCGGGTCTTTTCCAGAATTAGGGAATCAGGACTGGGACAATGAGGTACAGAGGGCTCACAGGTTCCCGCTAAATACAAGGGAGGGTAGTCAACGGGCAGACGCTAAATACCCAAGAGCGGTCCTGGTATACCTAGGGAGCTATCTGGTACGTCAAGAAATTGCTGATAAAACCCCTCCCAGAAATCCGCGTACTTATAATGGGGTTACATTTTTTACCCGCCCAGATTTCTGCCATGCTACAGTTGAGCGGAGATGGCGGCTGCGGCAGCTTATCAAGCCATTTTTTGAGAAAGGAGGTGAGGCCTATCTGCTGGCTCCCGCTAGGCTAAAAACTATAATGAGTGGGAAAATAAGAGTTTTCACGTCAGAAATCAAAGCAAAAGAATATCTGACGGGGGTAAGTGTATAGAGTATAAAGGGGGAGGGAAATAGGGAAGACATAGGCGCTTGGGGTACCGGTGGGCTGGGACAGGCTGACATACGCACGACATCAACATTCAGGCCATTAGGGGTCTGATTGCTCTACAGAATGGGGGGCCAGTGTCAGTGGGGGGAGGGGGGGCAGGGGTGGGGTAGGGGGCGACTGGCCTGGGGGGAGGGCAAAGGAGAGGGGAAAGGGAAGGGGATGGGGAAAGGGAAAGTAAGAAGGGTGGAGGGAGGATCCATAATGGTAAAACTGGGGAAAAATGTGGAAAGGGAACAGTTAATGGAGACGAGAGATATCGGGGAAAGAAATGGAAAAGGAAGGAAAGGAAACCTAAGGGATGGTGTAGCTAGATATGGAAATTTGAGTGACCCCAAAAAAAAGAGATCCGAAATTATTAAGGTCCGCTCTGTTCAATGCATACATGGCCCCACTCACCAGCACCTTCTACACCCACGGTACCAATCTCATGTCCTTTACTGACAACGGCCAGCTCATACTCTCCCTCTCCAGCAAGATGCCAAACACCTGTAACAGTTTTTCTCCATGCTTGGCCAAAGTCGCCAGATGGATGACAACCAACTGCTGCAAGCTCAGCATAGACAAGACCAAAGTAGGAATCTTAGGAAGAGACACCTTGCTCTGGCACTCCATCTAGTGGGCTGACGTACTCGTCCCCACACCGCTCCCAGCAAACCACACAAAGCACACATACAAAGTCTTATACAACATTAGCCTTCACTCCTAAAGCCTGGAACAGCCCGCACTGCACATCAGACCCTACTCCTCAGTTCCTGAATTCAGCAAGAAGCTGAAGATCTGCCTCTTCACCTAGCCACAATCTGGCCCAGCACATACAGCTCCTGCTTCAGTAGCAAGACATCCTCCCGGTGAGTTGAGTGCTATACAAATACATGTAACATAACAACATAACATATGTTATGGGAGTGCAGAGAGACTCATGTGAGTCAGCTGTGCAGCACTATGATCATCTTTTATCTGAGCTTTGGACTGACTGTGGCAGTGCTGTGTGTGAAGGCTGGGTCTGGTCAGATCAGTCTATTCTGGCACTTTATCCTGCTGCACCCCCCTAGCGATTTCAATATTATTCCCTAATCTATTTTCTTACATGCTGACGTCTCTGAATATGTGAAGCCTCTGGCAAGTAATGATTTCCTTCCCCCAACGGTGTACATACTGTCGGGCCGAGCTTTGAGGCAATGTAGCCCCAGGTAGGGGCAATGCAGCCAGAGACAATAAAAGACATAGTTCATCCATTTTTGGAGTCAGAAACGTCTCACGGAATAGTGTCCCCCCGGTGGAACTAGGAAGAGTGAGACAGTGCAGAAACGTCAGGTATCAGCAGCTTCCAAGAACAGGAAGATGCCCCAGTGAATATGGGAAGAGAAAGATTTGATGCATCCACTAGGAAAGTCAAATGAAATTGAGACGAAGGAGTAGCCATAAATTAGCTGATGGATTGGTAGAGGGAGGGAGGTATCAACTTTGTGAAATCTACGTGGAGAAACATCTGGGGTTCCAAGATGGGTCCTCCATAGCCACACATAGTTCTGCCACACAAGTACAAGACACTTATCATGTCTCATCCAGGGCTTGAAAAAAAAAATTATCGCATTGTCCCCTCCCAGTGGAACTTCGCTGGCTCCCTTTGCTGGCAAGCTCATCATATTAGATGACTCTTCGAACTCTTGCAGCAGAGAGGAGACAAAGGAGCATAAAAAGAAAAAATAAGACAACACGCAATTTCCACCTATGAACCCAGGGTCTAGAGCAGCATCCCCTCATCACTGATCCAATTAAGGGGAGGGCTGAAAACCCACCTCTTTACAGTTACACCATGTTTAGTAACAGTCCACAAACCAACCGCATCTCAATTTACCTAATGACGGTATCCTTACTTTTGACACTGTACAGCTTTCGGGTGCCATCGTGTTGGTTTGTCCTAAACAAACACCACATACATAGTTACATATATACTTACATGCTTACATGCTACTGGCCCACTTCTGTATTAACACAGATCACTTGTGAATGGAATTTCCTTCGAATCAGGTAAAGGTGCATGGCCCTGACTGTAATCGGGCAGTGGATTAATTCTATGATTAAGGATTTGTATTTCACTGCACAGATTAGATGTGTGGTAGGATCGGTGCACCACACAAATATTGGCATAGAGAAAATCATCGATGGAACTATGGTGTACTGATCCTGCAAACACTGGACGAATCCTACTGTAGACACCACATTGTTTTCGACAGTTGGCACTCTGTTGCCTGATGAAAATGTGAGTACTTCTTGTGGAGCTGAAACTTAGGAATCAGTAGATTTGGAGGTGTTCGTGTTACCAGAGTGATAATTGTGAGCAAGCTCTTTTTCGCTGGAGGTCGGAGAAGGGCTTCCAAGCACAGAGCAGATATCTCAAAGACCCCCGTTGTGGCTACAAATCCCAGAGTGATAAAGCCATCCAAAAGGAAGATGGCGCCAAGTGTCCTAATTCCATGCCCTACAGACAGACCAGTCTGTTCAAACTATCGGAAAAATGCAGCCAGTTTCTAGGTTTCATTCCTCGGTAAAATAATAATAATAGTTACTCATTTGTTTTCAGATTTTGCTGGCTCTGGACCAGTTAGCATTTAATACAAAGACAATTTAATATGTATTCTAAACATCATGACAAGGAAAACAATGTGGCCAATTTGTATAATTAAGTGTAATTACCAAACAAAACGACAGACTGTAACAAAAGTAATTATGCGCGTTAAAAAACAAGTGAAAGGGAGGTAAGAGAAGACTGATTTCAAGCTTCATTGATCAAGAATGAACTGCTGTATTTAAGGTTGGATTTCCTGGTTATGAATACAAAGCCCACAATGCCGGAGTAGAAGAGACCTCTGAGGTCAGTGCTGCATGATAGAGGAGATAACCAGCACTTAGACATAAATGTCACCATTACGCTGTCGAAATACACAGATTACTGCTTGTCAGAAAGCGTGGTCTAAATTAGAATGACATTAGATCAAATAAGGGTGAGCGCCTGACAGAACTGTGGTTCTCCTGTCAGACCCAGTCACCTGCATTACAACCCATCCTATGCAGCAACACTGGAATAGACTGTTTTGTTTAGGGGGGCCAAGACATACAACTTCGAAATGTATTTGCTTTTGGGTGGTTAGTTGCAAGATTGAGACAAAATTGTTAGAATTTATGAATATTTGAATTATACAACTGGTGTCAATCTAATTCAGTGGCCATTCCTGTAGTGCTTGACATGTTGTCACGTTAGTGGTCAGCTTCAAGTTGACACAGCGATAAACCTTAAAACAGGTAGGTAAAAGACTCTGAGATCGAGGAGGTCAGTCAAAGATAACCAGTTTGCTAAAAAGCTTGAATTCCTCATTGTCTAAATTAAGGCAAATACCAGACCTCCAATCACAACACAAAGTTCATAGTCAATAAAATCGAACATTTAGCACTTTAACTAGTTAGACTGTACATAACAACTAGTTTGGTTGTCACAGGAGTAATCTATATTGCAAATGATTGATTAAGTTCCGAAATTTGAAAGAGTTTTTGCCAAAGTTGCATGTTGTTTGACCTATGTGTAAGCTGACTACTAAAAAAATGCCCATCATATTGTGCTTTCATTGAAGGTAAGGCTATATTTCGGGCTACAGAAGATGCTACTGTAGATCATTTATTTGTTTTGCTAAAGCCAGTTATCATCACGTGATAGCTTCTAAGCCGAGTTGGCGAAAATAAAGGCAAAGCAAACAAGTATAAATTGGAAGTCAGTGGATTGTTAGAGTCCAGCAAGGTGAGGTAAATATTAACGCCCCACATTCTTTGATTACTATGCTGGATGTAGTCATCAGTCAAATTGTTTTTAAGAGTTCAGCTTTTAAATGTTTTCTGATTCAGATGTAATATGAGGGTCACCTCTGAGTAGAGGGTCCAGGATGTTTCACCGTTTAATCCCCAACGCTCCCACGGACTGGTTGTCCTGTTTGTGCTGCTGAATGGTTAGTTGTGGAATCACATGCAGCAAAGGTGACTAAAGGTTCCTGGCTTAGATGCAGCGTGGAGCCAACTTTGGCAAGTAGGTCAGGCTTTCGTTCTAGTAAGCCTTAAAGACAGTGGAGTGGTTTAGTTTAGTCAAACTTTCGTAATTCGAGCCCATCTAAGCAGATTCAAGTGTAACAATGGAGACCCTTATAAACCTCTTTGCAAAGGCCTGGGCGCTCCTAGACAAGGCATGGTGTTAGATCAACCCAGTGGCTGGTTTCCAGGAGAAGGAGGTTTCTGTCAAGCATGGAGAGTTTCATCTTCACATCAGTAAAGACAATGTTATTTTTAGGTCGTGAACAAGAGCTCTGATTCAAAACCAAACCCCAGATTTTAGGCTTTCAAAATGGACCCTCGACTGAAAGGCCAGTTGAAGAGAAAAGATACAGCATCATATCATATCAGGACTAGGATTTAAAAATTAAAAGTTCACATGTAGAGCCATATTGTGTTTATTGTTCGATTCAGCATTATGAAGCGTCAACTGTAACTCCTCCTCTTGGTCAGTCGACATAGATGTTACAATAACTATGTCACATGGGTGAGTCTTCTCAAAACGTTTTAGGAATCCCAAGTAACTTTTGAATGGACCCCAGGATCTAAACAGTCTTTGCAACATTGAGAAGATTTACATGGAAATTAAGACATTGCCCTGCATGGCGGTGACTTGAGAGGACTGGTTCAGCTGAGGCAGAGTGTACTTATAGCCTAAAGGTATTTTCAAAGGTAATGGGCTGTAGACACATTTCCGGATTTCCCAGCATTCCATTCTACTTTATCTAGATCATTTGCTTCCTAAAAACACAAGTGGACATTGAAAACGTACTAGGAAAAAGTATTGACAGTATCATTTCATGTGACTTCTGTGTAGTACACACAGAGACAGACAATACACTGGCATGTGTATACATGCAAACACGTGCACATCAGAAAATAACATGACAATGCAGATCGAGAGATACATAGTCAAAGGTATCAATTCACACCATGACAACCATTTTCACAGGCATCCACCTATGCACACTAACACACATGCAGATATCCTTGGCTATACAAGCCAATACACCTAAAAGCCACCGTGCTCAAAGATCAACATACATAGTACAATCCATTCACACAAAATGTGGGAGTTTTTCCGATGTGCCGCTGCTGTTGCCACCTTACTCTCCAATGTTAACAATAGTGTCAAGCGGTGCTGCTTCCAGAGCATAAAGCCTCAATTTCGCATTTAGAGAGAGTGGACAGAGAATGCTCAAATACCGTTCTCACAACTGAAAAGTTTACATTTTTGTACCAAGGTCAAATGTGCTCTGAATTAAGCGTTTCTTCAACTTTTGCAGTATGCTCTTTTGCTCGGTTTTGGTCATGTCATCTCCACTAGAGCCCTGTGCGTAAAAAAATGTAATACAAATGTGTGTTCAGAATGTATGCTCAGCAGGTAAAAGGGGACCTCCTGCCACCCAACTCTGTGATTCACAGAGTTTGATTTTTCTTTTAATAAACTTTCTCAGACTTCAAGAAAGCGGGCAGCATATTCTCATTAACAGAAGACAAAGGCATGTAGCTTCTAAGGTGTACAGAGGCGTACAACTCTTCACATCCACAAGGACAAAACACTTATACACAGAGACAACACACACAGATCCAGACAGAATACACATAGGCCAGATGAGTGGATAGATGGTTCATGAAGGTATGGATTCATGGTTCTGTGGGATGAATACGATGAAGGGGAGACTGTACTAGTGAGGAAAGTATGATGGGGATAGATACCTACAAAGATGGGGGTGGATGGAGGAATACATGGTTTTGGGAAAGGCTAGTCTTAAACTGTGAATAAAATTAAATAAACTACCTATTAAAATATAATTTATGTTAGCAGTATGTCTTTCAACCTAAAATTGCATGAATTAATTGTCTTAATGCAAAATGTCGTGATAGTTAAACACAGACAATAAAATGATGGATCAGGTAAAGAGCTGTGGGTGTTTTTGGTGATGTGCCCTTTGTGGTAGCAAAAGGTGTGTTGAATTTTGTGCCTAAACATGTCAGGAGAATGTGTGCTAAGTACTATACCTTATGCTGTACTCTTGGTGTGCTCTGCCTTAGGCTAGCAGCAACACGTGCTCAATGCAGGAAGCAGCAAGTATTATTTTATTAACAGTGGATGCACAATAGGCAGTGTGAGGTCCATTCAGCATTTGTTTATAAGATTGTGGTGTACTGGGTGATGTTTGTTATCTTCTTGGACGACTCTGACTTTTTCTACAAACCTATAAGGAGGACCACTGGAATTATGCGGCAGGGGAGAGTCAAATTATGCAGCAGGGTTGATTAAATTATGCAGCAGGAAAGGCAAATTATGCAGTGTAATATGGCACATTTTTGCCATATTTTTTGCCATTTTGTCATTTTCTCACATGGTAATACTGTCTGGACAAATATTTCACTTTAATAGTACTAGTTTAAGAACCAAATACAGCAATAAATAGTTGAAAGATGGCCAGGCAGCCTTTTGTGAAGGGCTTTCTGCTATACAGAGATACGTGTTGCCACACTTTTAGTAAAATTTAATCCGTTTGAGTTTAAAACAACATTTTTTGTTAACCTCTGTAGATTATTCAGTAGATGATGGATTTTGTGGCAAACACCGCAAATCCATAATTAGGAGAAAAAAGCCCCAGCTGCAGAATTGCAGAATTCCAGTGGCCCTGCCTATAAGCAATCGGAGACTATAAAATGTGGAATACAAAGAAAAAACATAAAATCATTCACTGATTCCAATAATTGAAAATCACTGAGAGGAAAGAGATATGGCAAAAGGTAAATGAGTCTGATTACTCATATTGTTTGCAGAACCTCAAAATGTCTGCGAAGAAGCCCTATCATTGGCTCGCAGGACCTGCCTTACCTTTCAGCTTCAGGCACAGGACTAATGGGCGGCTTCTCGGGCACGAGCAAGTGCCTCCCTGTACCTTGTCTAAGGCACATTTTCAACAATGGAGTTTAATGTTAGGGGATACTTTTTTAAATTTTATGCACACATTTATAATCCCTTTTCTTTTAAAAAATGTGAAAATTGTGTGACTTTGTGTGACTTTGCAATTTTTGTCATCATCCTGAATAATAGAAGAGTAACATTTGCATGACAATGTTTCTTTTTTCCCATTTTGGTTTTTGAATGACTTGGATCACCGATTTCGTTTTCACCACGTTTTATTCTCTGGTTACAAACTACAGCCTGAGTGATCTTTTTAGCGCTATAAATAATGAAACTATGAGGCATACGAACCGCTAAGAAGCATGCTAGGCAACTTTTAGCTTTTTTGAGGGACGTTCCTAGATGACACTTTACCAATTCTCTGTACAATTAATTCTTTATGAAAGACAGAAAAAACATATGAGGCAGAAAGACAAGATCAGGGGCCACTGGTTTTTTTTTCAAGTTAATATGTGAGTTTCCAGTATTTCTAAGTAATGTAATTCTTGAAAAGGATTTAAAAAGGATTACTTTTGCAGTGCCTTTATACAATAATATGTTTTATACAGTGATTCTTGCCACACTTCGGTTATTATAATCACTTACGTAACATGATACTATTATCCAATTTACCAACCCTTGTAAGAATTAAAGGCTTGATCAGGTTTGCTGATATTCAATCCTATGTCTATGAAATCACAACATATATAGATGAAAGGGTTTAACTCAGTGAGTCATCCTGCCTCCTTCAGGATTGCCCTAATAAAATGTGAGAAGGGCACTTGCTTTTAGTAAGGAAACACACTGGGAGAAGGTGGGGGCGAGACAATAAATAATCAAGGAGGGTGTTGTTGGGCTGGGTTACTCCAAAGTATACACTTCAGGAACTACAGGTGTATCACAGGGAGTTGGTTATTCTAGAACACTGGCAGTAGATACTGGTCTATTTCCGAATCTACCCTACTCAGCCTTCAGTTGCTATTGGACGAACTCTATAGGAAGGGACAGGTCTCTTCAGGTTTGTCAAAGGGCACTGATGGGGGGATTTTCCATCACAGCTCGAAATAATAACGAGTCCTGGCAGCAATGTCTGTCCTGACCTCCTAAAAACATCCATTGTGAGGACAGTTTCATCCTATTGCAGTGCTTAATTTATAGAAAAAAATGAGTGCAGAGGACCACGGCTTCCTTAGGAGCACAATGCTGGCTCTGCCAAATGTCATTTTGTAAAACAACAAGGATGTCCAGTCTTTGCCCCAGCCAGTGCTTAATTTGTACATAAAAACATGTTGGTGTCCAAAGCTCTTCTCTGAAAAACATGCCTGCTGCAATTAAATGTGTGAATACAGAATACTAAGGCAGCATAATCCTGAAGCCATCTCGGGCCTCTTCAATCAATTTAAAGCCACTCCCTGCCCCTTCAGCTCACTCCTGCAGCTTTCTGATTTCTCCCATTGTGATGCTTTTCTGTTTTTGTCTTCCTCTGTCTTTCCCATCCGTGTCTTTTGCTCACAGTAAATGCTTGAGGCAGAAAAATAAGTGCTGACTCTCAAAAATAAGTGCTGGTGCTCCACACCGGAAACAACAAGCACAAATTAAGCACTGAGCCCAGCGCATGCCTCCTTCATTCTCGCTCTTTATCTCTGCCTTAACTGGTTCTTTTTCATCTGTGCTGTTTCCCAGGTCACTGTTTTGCTATTGTTCCTTTCCTCCTTCGTTCTACGTTGGTTGCCCTTCTGTCCATTGCGTAATGTTGAAATATAAATCCTGGTGCAACCCCTGCCACAATCAGCACTGCCCAACAGCAAGACTAAAAGGCATATTTACGGATTTGTGGCACAGGCAGCGCAACAAGTTACCCTGCTGTGCTACCCTGCGTCACAGGGAAATGGCAGGAATGTGCCACATCTATGGCATAAGATGCATTCCTGTCCTTTCCCTTTGCACGGGCTCCATTTTGGCAGCTTAGCGCCTATGCAGGCACCCTTGCATCATAGTGGAAGGGTGCTTGTATTGCATGAAGGGTTGTTTTTGTGCTGGAAGGGGCACCTTCTGCACAAAAACAATACTGGGAGGCTTTTCCCTCTTTCTATGTGACATAGAAAGAGGACAAAAAGAGGAATGGTGATATTTCTCATTGTTCCAACTCTCTTGGACATACGTAAGGTTTTGATGCATTCCCATGTTTACAACATCTTGTAAATCTGGAGATGTGTCGAAATTCATGGGTGTTGCGTGGGAACACTCACTGCAACGCCCATGAAATGCCTCCCTAGTGCAGAGTAAGGTAACACAGCAAGTTGCGCTGCCTTGCCTTACCCCATATCTATGAAGCCATGCAAAGCTCCTTTGCATAGCCTCATAAATATGATTTAGAGGTTTGTGCTGCTGTTGCGTCACAAAAAGTGATGCAACTGCGGTGCAAGTGCGTCACAAATGTGGACCTAAGTGTCAGAGGCTAGTTACACACAATGTACGACTCTATACGTTTTCCTTGACACTTGCATTCCAAGGCAACAGCCAATGAGAAAAAGAAGGAAACATAACATACTAAACCCCTAAGAACAAAGTCCTCCTATGAGTTTATGATCTCAGGGAGTCTAGCTACACCTAAAAAAGAGCCAGCTCAGCTAGTCATCATGCAGCAGAGAAGAATTCTTCCCTAAAGCTTCTGCACATAAAACAGTTTACAGACTTCATGATATCCGCAAAGTTAACTGTTCCATTAGCATGCGTGCCTTCATTCCTACCCTTTAAACGTCGTGCTTTGAGGCCCTAACTGCAATTCTCCTTGTGCTTCCCAAAGCCCTTCCCCCGCGCAACATGTTCCCAGCATTTAAAGTTCCTTCTCGAGCATCATGACCTTGACTCCAATCAAATTCAACTTGACTGCATATCAAAGAAGCCTGCTCTGAAAGGACCCTCTTTAATGTGGCGGGCCCTCCTTCCCCCGCCTCGCGCCGGCTGAAAGGCTCCTTTCATTTCTCTCATTGACGCGGGGCTGCCAAGCCAGTATGAGGCTGTTCTTTACAAATCAATAAACAGGGGAGATCTGATCTACTTCGAATTCTTGTGGAATTCAGTAACTCTCTGTTCCTCTCATATTGGGAGATAAAGGCTCAATTTACATAGAACTCGCTACTTGCACACTCATGAAAGGCGGGGTGCTGGGGGGATTGCCCTAAACTGTTTTCCGCAGTTCTGCAAGGCTACAATGTACTGACTGCGTCTCACTTGCCATTTATCAGCCATTGCCCCAAAATCGAATTCATTTTACTAAATTCACCCCAAAAAACGTCTTTTTTTGTGCCAAGGCCTACACTTCAAGTACTTGCGTGGTTTCTCAAAGGGTGTCCAAGAACTCTTTTAGCTACCTGTGCCGTCCTTTAGGTTGCTGGCTAATTTCAGAAATGTGTGGTAAACCGGGTACTGCACATTTTACCAATACCACAGATTCTGAGGGGAGCAGTAAAACCGCAAAAAACTCCGGATATTCTACGAGTTGGTTCCATCAGCAAAAGGCTAGCAGTGCTACCTTTGCTTAAATCTCTAAAATGTGTAATGAGAGTTGCTATTGCAGGTTTATTTTCATTATTTATACTTGAACTCTGACCCAAGAGTAATAGTAGTAATATTATTACCACTTCGAAAATTCAGTACTTTATGTGTCGGATGATCACCTCACGCTGTGTCGTTATGGACACTGTTACCAGTATTGTGCTTATGAGTGATAGCCCAAGGCATTCTGGGTATGATAGTCTTGGGTTCATCCATTGAACTAATTCGATACCAATTATATGCAGGTGAAAAGCCCAGGACTGGAAAGAGCGCCCAGAATGATTTGGTTTGCGGCAGCCACCCTGGTTTATTTGGACGAAAATGTCAAGGAAGACGGGCTCTGAAAGAAGTGTGACCAAAGTCACTAACAACTTTATATGAGTGATTTTGCCTATATACTAAATGCATGGCCTAATAATGTGAAGAAGTATCCTGCAGTTTACTGAGTGTGCTACCTGCTCAGGGTTTGACTGCTCCTCTCTACAACAAACACATACACAAAAAAAGGCTTACTGGCTTTACCAATGCTCGTAAGCACAGATTTTTATTTAATATCAATTACATTTGTTAAATCAATGAAATTGTGAATAATTAGAACTGAATTGTTTCAACTCTGAAAATACGAGATTGTTGGAAGAATGGGGTGATTTTCTGAGTTTCTGAGATTCTCTGTTCTTCACATCACTATCCTCTACAATCTCTAAGGGCCAGATGTACAAAGCCATTTAGCATTTCTTCAAGCCCGAATCGCTATTTCGGCTGTTAAGAAATGGTAAATGGGCTTTTCAGATGTAAAAAATTCTTTAGGAAATTGCAGATTGCAATTTCTACCCAGTAGAAATCGCAATTTGTGATCCTCTAAATAGGAAATCACAAATAGGGAATACTTATTCGCGATTTCTATTCAGGTGTACAAAGCATTTCTTAAATGCGAATTGGGCATTTAGGAAATGCAACTACCATCAACTCCAAGTAAATTGTAACGATGGGCAATTGAAAAAACAAAAACAATGATGTTTTTTTAAAGTGCAATAGACCACTCCGCCTAGGGCATGTGCTCTACAGTTGCACCACTATTTTTGGGGTGCATCATGTGGGGGCTATTGCCCATAGATAGCCTTGGTTTTGCATTTTCCAAATAGTGATTTCCTAATAGAAAACTGATATTTTGGAAATGCAAAACTGGCCCATTGTAACAAATGGCATGGGATTTCCTCACTGCGATTTCCGAAATAGGAAATGCAACGCAGGAATCGCTATTAGGAAATCAGTATTTTGATACATATCATTTTGCATTTCCTAAATAGCAATTTCTATGGAGTCGCTATTTAGAAAATGCAAAACTGCATCTATGTACATCTATCTGGCCCTCAGTCACTTACACCTTCTTTAATCCTTACTTCTGAAATCTCTCCATCTGCCTGTCTCACACTTCATTCACCTTTCTCTACATGATTGTATTTTCACTCTGTCATGTCGCATGTGCTTCCTTTCATCACCTCTCCCTCACAATTAATTTTTAATCTCTCTCTCACGCTGAACATTTGAATAGCTGTTTATACCTGCTTCACATATAATGGCAATTCCAGTTTTCATACATGAGCATCGCTCTGTGCACTCTGAAGAGAGAGAGAGGATTGAACAAGAATCTAATATCAACACCTTATGAACCACTGAATGAAACCTGCATTGTCTCCAGCCTCAACACAAGAGCTTCCATCCGTGCCCTGTGCTGAACACCCATCCACAACATGGGCACACCCAGACATCTAGAGGTACCTCAGTTAACGTTATGGGACAGATTTACATGAAGGCGCAGCACGGATGCTGCGCCAATATTGCCAGCGCTGCGTCACTTGTAAAATGCAGGGATGCGCCATATTTACAATATTAAGGCGCACCCCTGTATTTACCCCTGTGCTAAATTTGCTGCTGAGCGCCAACGCAGCCACCCTTGCCCCATAGTGAAAGGATGGCTGCGTTGAGGGAGAGATTGCTTTTGTACAGGAGGGGACACGTTCCTGTACCAAAACAATCTTCTATGGCGATTTGCTCTTTCTGTGTAAGAATGCAGCATTTCTCCTCATTACGCCATGCTAACTCCACCCCTGGGGTAGCGCTAGATTTTTGGCGCTGCTTCAGATTTATGAATCTCGTAAATCTGGGGCAGCGTCAAAATGCAATGGGTGTTGCTGTGGAACGCCCACAGCAACACCCATTGCACACCCCTTCTTCACAAAATGCTGCATGTGACGGGGCAGTATTTACAAGCTGGCGTTAAAACACAAAAAGTGGCTTAACGCCACCTTGTAAATACGGCGCACTGCACAGTGCCACCAGAGAGTCACAAAAAGTGATGCTCCAGTTGTGCTAGGGCCTTGTAAATCAGGTTCATGTTGTGCGTGAAAAACAAATCTACAGAAACAAAACATCTGGATAAGCAAATAATTCTAGGGGATTCAAGATGAAATAAAACATGTTAATTTCAAACAGGGACTGCATTGGTGAGTTTTGCTACGTTTAAGGTTTGTACGCTAATTGTTGAGAAAGCGATCTGTGGTTTTTCCCTGTAAAGTCAACCACATCAATAAAGAGCCTGGAAGGTATGTTCTTTAAAGTCTTTTATTACCGCCAGCTCTGACCGCTGGCAACCCCAAAGGCACTTAAAGCCCTGAGAAAATAACTCCAGGGGCTATATCATATGTTCCAATACACACCTAAATGTGTACACTGGGTGCAGAGTGGGACAGCGCATTGTATCGTAGAAATTCACTGCTCTCAGTGGAGACACAGATACATGCCTGGCCTTGGAGAAAAACATTAGTGAAACACAGACTAGCTGTTCAAAGTAGGGTGACCACCCGTCTGTAATTTTCACGGACTGCCTGTAATTTCGGCCTTATGTCCGTTGTCTGGGATAAGAGGCTTAACGGACAGCATTTGTCAGTCATTTTAGCCTTTCACCTAAAGGACAAAATGTAATTAGGATAGATCAGTTTCCCCAGCTAGATGGAAAGGCAGGGAGTCTCCTGTGCTCTGAGGGAGGGAAAGGCAGACAGATAAGAAAAGGCCTTCTTGCCAGGGTTTCTCATTCCCCAAAGAAATGCAAATGTGCCCAAGTGGTAAATCTGCAAATGCAAAGGGGCTTGAAAACATACACTGACTTTAATCAAAGGAGTTACTTTAAGTTTTCTGATGACAAAGACATTTTCTTTTAAAGAGGTACTGTAAGGGTGTTCCAAGGTGAGCTGTGAAGTGTGTGGTTTTATTGGACTGCTATAAATTTTTTTTAGTACTAAGTATAAACTGTATATTATTCAAATCTGTATTTTAGAAGGACTTTTTTAATTTAACCAAAATGTATTTGCGCATTTTGTAGCAGCCTATATTATGATGTGTGTAATACATGTTTAAAATAAGGACTTACACGTCCACAGTTCTTTCAGTAGCCTCTATACCTCATAGTACTAACAAACATTGTCAAAGCCAATAGGTCTCGCCTAAGCAAGAGTTATTGGCTTTGCCAATGTGTTTTTGCCATGTCATACACCAGAGTGGCTGCTGTTCAGCATGGCTAAAGGTTAGTGGCACAGTGGTGTAGAGTGGAGTAGAGTGGCAGAGAATGCAGTAGTGTAGAGCGGTGCAGTGGCATTGAGTGCAATGTAGGCTCGTGTGGCATAGAGTGCAGTGGCATACAGTGGTGCGGAGTGGAATAGGTAGGGTGATGCAGTGCAAAGTAGAGTATAGTGCTGTAGAGTGCAGTGGCATAGAATGCAGTAGTACAGAGTAGAGTGGTGTAGAGTACAGTGGCGGAGAGTGCAATGTTGCAAGGTAGAGTGTCAGTGCAGTGGTGTAGAGTGACACAGGGAGCAGTTGCGCATAGTACAGTGGTGCAGAGTAGAGGGCAGTGACACAGTGCAGTTTAGAGTGCATTGGCGTACAGTGCAGTGGCATGGAGTGGCAATTGGCAGAGTAGAGTGGCGTAGAGTGCAGTGGAGTAGAGTGGTATGCAATAGAGTGGCAGAGAGTGCAGTAGTGTAGAGTGGTGCAGTGGCATAGAATGCAGTAGTACAGAGTAGAGTGATGTAGAGTACAGTGGCGGAGAGTGCAATGTTGTAAGGCAGAGTGTCAGTGCAGTGGTGTAGAGTGGCACAGGGAGCAGTGGCGCATAGTACAGTGGTGCAGAGTAGAGGGCAGTGGCACACAGTGCAGTTTAGAGTGCATTGGCGTACAGTGCAGTGGCATGGAGAGGCAATTGGCAGAGTAGAGTGGCGTAGAGTGCAGTGGAGTAGAGTGGTATGCAATAGAGTGGCAGAGAGTGCAGTAGTGTAGAGTGGTGCAGTGGCATAGAGTGCAGAGTAGACTTGCATGGCATAGAGTGGTGCAGAGTGGAGTAGTGTGGAGTAGAGTGGTGCAGAGTAGAGTATAGGGCTGTAGAGTGTAGTGGCATAGAGTACAGTGGCATAGAGTGCAGTGACGTAGAGTACAGAGTAGAATGGTATAGAGTACAGTGGCGGAGAGTGCAATTTTGCAGAGTAGCGTTTCAGAGCAGTGGTATAGAGTGGCGCAGAGTGGCACAGAGAGCAGTGGTGTAGAGTACAGTGGTGCAGAGTAAAGGGCAGTGGTGTACAGTGCAGTTGTTTGGAGTGCACTGGCATAGAATGCAGTGGCACAGAGTGGCATGAGGCAGAGCAGAGTGGTATACAATAGCGGCAGAGTGCAGTAGTGTAGAGTGGCATAGAGTGAAGTGGCATAGAGTGGTGCAGAGTGGAGTAGTGTAGCGTGGTGCAGAGCAGAGTATAGTGCTGTAAAGTGCAGTGATGTAGAGCGGAGTTATGCACAGTAGAGTTGTACAGAGTGCAGTGGAATAGGGTGTATTGGTGCAGAATGCAGTAGTACAGAGTAGAGTGGTGTAGAGTATAGTGGCGGCCAGTGCAGTGTTGCAGAGGTGAGTGTCAGAGTACAGTGGCGTATAATGCAGTTGTTTAGAGTGCATTGGCGTAGAGTGCACTGAAGTAGAGTGCAGTGGGGCAGAGTGGCGTAGATTGCAGTGACGTAGAATAGATTGTTTCAGAGTAGAGTGCAGTGGCATAGAGTGGAGAGGTGTAGGGTAGAGTGCAGTGGCATAGAATGCAGTTGCTCAGAGTGCAGTGGTGTAAGGTCTGTTTCACATTAGAGTGAAGTGGCACAGAGTGGAGAGGTGCAGGCTAGAGTGGAGTTGCATAGAGTGGCATTGAGCGTGATAGCATAGAGTAAAGTGATGTAGAGTGCCGTGGCATAGAGTAGATTAGAGTGTTGTACAGTGTACTGATGTAGAGTGCAGGGCATAGAGTTGAGTGTTAAAGAGTAAAGTGCACTAGCATAGAGTGTATTAGCAGAGAGTGCAGTAGCATACAGTGCTGTGTTGCAGAGTGGCATTGAGTGTGCAGACTAGATTGCTGTTGCCTAGACTGGAGTGGTATAGCGCGCAGAGGCGCAGAGCGCAATGGTGTAGTGAGGAGTAAAGTACATTGGCATAGAGTAGAGATGTACAGAGTAGAGTAGAGAGGCGTAGTGTGAAGTTTCATAGAGTGCAGTGGCATAGAGTGGAGTGGTTCAGAGTTGTGAAGAGTGCAGTGACCCACAGTGCTGTGGCATGGAGTGGTGTAAAGTGGAGTGATGCAGAGTAGGGTGCTGTAGTGTGGAATGGTGCAGAGCGGAGAGGAGTGGAGTATGCATGGTGTGGTAATACATTGCATTTACAGACATGTTTTTGATTGAAATGAACTTTACATTGCACAGACATACAGGGGGTGATTCTGAGCTTTGCGGGCGGCGGTAGCCGCCCGCCAAGTGGGAACCGCCAGAAGACCGTACCGCGGTCAAAAGACCGCGGCGGTCATTCTGGGTTTCCCACTGGGCTGGCGGGCGACCGCCGAAAGTCCGCCCGCCAGCCCAGCGGGAAACACCCTTCCCATGAGGACGCCGGCTCAGAATTGAGCCGGCGGAGTGGGAAGGTGCGACGGGTGCAGTTGCACCCGTCGCGAATTTCAGTGTCTGCTAGGCAGACACTGAAATTCTTTTTGGGGCCCTCTTACGGGGGCCCCTGCAGTGCCCATGCCATTGGCATGGGCACTGCAGGGGCCCCGCGGCACCCCCTACCGCCATCCTGTTCCCGGCGGGAGAACCGCCAGAAACAGGATGGCGGTAGGGGGTGTCAGAATCCCTATGGAGGATTCTCAAGGGCAGCGGAAAGTCGGCGGGACACCGTCGACTTTCCGTTTCTGGCCGCGGCTGAACCGCCGCGGTCAGAATGCCCAGCGGTGCACCGCCAGCCTGTTGGCGGTGCTACCGCGGTCGTTCGCCCTGGCGGTTTTTACCGCCAGGGTTAGAATGACCCCCACAGTTTTTCAAATAAAACTATACAGTGCACAGACGATGATGTGTGGAAATTGCATCACCTAATGCAACAATTTGTTTTAATCAAATAAAGGTATTTGTTTCCAGCACAGTTCAGAATTAACAAAAATGTGCTTCAATTGTACTCCTACTTCTGATATGTTCTGAAGTTTATTTAAATGTTGTCATGTGATAGAAAGCTCTTTCATAGCCCCAGTATCCAGCAAGCTTGTCACATAAATCCTCTCACTTTGAATTCAGAGAAAGAAAAGTAAACACTAAGGCCCATATTTTTTTTTTTTTAGCGCCGCATTTGCATCATTTTTTGACGCAAAACAGGCGCAAACTTACAAAATACAATTGTATTTTGTAAGTATACACCGCTTTAGCATCAAAAAATGATGCAAATGTGGCGCTAAAAAAGTATAAATATGGGCCTAAGTTTCCACCGAAGACAGAGCCTGACATTTGACCTTGTTCTTTAAATGAACAGCAAATGTGACAAGAGAAGAACAAGATTTACAGGCCTGTTTACAGAAAGCATTTGGAATGATATTGTAAATAAGGTTTGGGCAAGGAGAGGGGCGAACTCAGGCTGCATAGCCTAAACCAAATAAAGCCAGAAAACTGAAAGAAACAAAAGGTGATTTACAAACCAGAAAGCCAATGGCAAGCAACAGGCGGAATGCATTCCCAAGGAATCTCTATGAATGTACTTAAAGTGACAGCCGTGGAATACTTTGTGAGGAAAGTCCAGTATTTTAGTCCAGTCCATATCTTGCAGAGGTTTGGCCACATCAATCACCCAGGTAGTATGTCGAGAAGACCTGGAGTGGTCTCATTGTTGCAGGAAAGGTCTGTACACCCATTCTATCAGTTTGCCACCAGAACCTATGGTGTAGAGCTTCTTGCACACCTCGTGTAGGGTTAGTGCTATGTGGCAGAAATGAAATAGGGCATTTAATGATTGTTTAAGGTGGTTGTAGTAAGGATTTCACCGGGGTGGTAGTCTGCCTCAAGGGTTTGGAAATTTAGTAGCTTGGCATCCAGAAACAAATCCTCCAATTTTAAGACACATGCAGCATGCCACTGATGGAGTTGCTCTGAGCACCGCCGTGCGAGTGGGAAGGCTTAGCAAAGATAGTGCAAGAGCACAGGGTTTCTTCATGTCAGTGAGTTTACAGGTTCTAGCAAGGCAAGAGAAAGCTGTGCATGATACCCCTGGATGGTGATCTGTAGAATGGTCAGTAGGAAACAATGAGCAGTGTAGTAAGCCCTCCTTAAAAGTATTTACAGACAAACCCCATCTCATGCAGGGGAGTGGGCAGAAAGCCAGCGAGCCACCCATTAGACCTGTGCAGCTGAATAATAGCGTTCTAAGCCCTAAAGGCCTAACCCACCCGCAGTCACGGGTAGCTTTAGAGTGAAAAGAGCTACCCAACGTCGCCCCAGCGACCAAATCAGATGTGTGGCATGTCTGAAAAAGGAAAGAAGGATGAGCAGGCGAAGGTTTGCATAATAATACTATCATCGAGGTAGCACATCATCTTCACTAGTGCCACGTGGCCAACTACAGAAAGCAGACGAGAAGACCAAAAAGCAAACTGGGCTCGGAGGGACCGTGGCGCTCTGCTGAGATTTCCATCCTGCAAATCAGTAGGAGAATGGTATATATTAATCACTAGGTTTCAAAAGGTATCTGGTTCCCAGTTCAATCTGAGGTCTAATTGTATATAAAGGGGAAAACAGTGCCATATGTTAAAGAAACACTAATTACATTTTAAAATGTTTACATTTTGTTTTTGCAATTTACATCTCAAATATTTTGAAGATTCTATATGTACTTGACACTTAGGGATAACCCAGACTACTAGCTTGGCTTTTGCTCAATATCAAAACCATTTTAAGACATGGACAAAGCGGGCAATTGCCTTGCACAACTTTCAAGGGGTTTGGCCCCTGCTCACCCTTCACAAGCATGAACACCGGAGCATTGCATCAGAAGAGTTTGCCAAGGTGGGTGAGTGCTGCTTGTTCAACCACTTGACAGTGCCTCTTCTATTTCTCTCCCGTCTGCAGAGACAACTCCCCAGGTACCCAATACCTTCCGATAGTTTTGGTGGACCCATCTTGCCTAATTTTAAGAATTGTCCCACCTTGTTCTTCCTTATTTATCCGGTTCTTAGCAACAACCTCCCATTTGATCTCAATTTCATCCTCCTCTTTCATTATCTTTGATTGGTAGTCCGGGCTTCCAGTTCTGAGGTAAATGTAGAGTCCCAGACATACACTCTAGTGCTGTGAGACTACAGACAAGTTGTGGATACCTCGCATCCTGATATTAGGTGTGAGATTGTCACCCACACCATCTGCCTTGACTCATTACATTTTTATAGGTTGAAAGTCCATGGGTGGTTGGGGGGAGCCAGATGTTTTTGTTCAATTTGTTTAAACTAGAATAAGGTTAATTACCATAATGTTCCCCAAACCGTTTGCCAGGGGTTTTAAAATGTTCAGAAACATCAGCAACACTTTGTTGTTACTTTCTCTTTAAGAAAGATTGGGTAGATTTTGATAGGGGTGATGGCCTTGACACAGTACTGAAAGGCATTAATTTACTACTGAACAAGGATGTAATGTGACACCTGAATGTAGCATACCAGGAGACAATCACAAAAAGACAACAGTGAATAGATAGTGCTATGTTAAAAAAGAGTAAATAAATGCACTGACAACATAGTGAGGCATGGCCTCTCTTGGGTGTGCCTGTAAAACTGACGTTTGTTCTTGAATTTTTGTCCTGAATGTTGACCCTTAGTCCTGAACTTTTGTCCTGAATGTTGACCCTTTGTTCGGAATTTTTTACAGTCCTGGCCATGATTTGCCTCAATGACAGGTGGTCACCCTAGTTCGAAGCTGCTGGTTTGCTTTTCACTGCATAGTTGCCAACCCAGCCTGCACTTGAAAGAGGGACAGAGATCCCTGCAGTCGGTGTAGTAAGTGTTAGAAATTGGGTTTTTGGTTGGCAGTCAGGTTACCCCCTGTCCAAGCAAGAACGCTCACTCTAGTCAGGGTAAGTCACACACAATCCAAATTATCCTGTGCCCACCCTCTGGTAGCTTGGCACTGAGCAGTCAGGCTTGACTTAGAAGGCAATGTGTAAAGCATTTGTGCAATAAATCATACAATAACACAATATAGCACCACAAAAATACACCACACAGTGTTTAGAAAATATATATTTATCTGGGTATTTGCAGGTCAAAACGATCAAAGATGCAATATGAATTTGTAAAGATATCACTGAAAAGTGATATGAAGTGTCTTAAGTCTTTAAAAAGTAAACAAAGTCTCTTTCAAGCACAAAGTACCTGGTTTGGAGTGGAAAATCTCTGCAGAGGGCCGCAGAAGAGGAGATGCGTGGAAAAATGGTGTGTGCGTCGGTTACGCCCCTTCACACACGGACTTGCGTCGTTATTTTTCACTCGGGGAAGACGTGCGTCGTTTTCCGGCACGCGGACCGTCTCCTTCTATGGATCGCGGGATTACCAGATGTCCCAGGGTCTGTGCGTGGATTCCTTGGCTTGTTATCCGGCTGCGCGTCGTTCCGGGAGGCTGTGCGTGGAATTTTCTTTCTCACGGCAGGCGTCGCGTCGATTTCCTCTCTGGAAGTCGGGCGGCGTTGTCCATGCGAGGCCGTGCGTCGAAGTTCTGGTCGCACTGCAGGCGTCGCGTCGAGCGGCGTCTTTCTGGATCGGCATGCAGTGAATTTCTCACCGCGGAACAAGCTGTGCGTCGAAATATTCGGCGCACAAGGAGTCCAAATGAAAAAGAGAAGTCTTTTTGGTCCTGAGACTTCAGGGAACAGGAGGCAAGCTCTATCCAAGCCCTTGGAGATAACTTTTGCAGCCAGACAAGAGTTCAGCAAGGCAGCAGGCCAACAGCAAGGCAGCAGTCCTTTGTAGAAAGCAGACAGGTGAATCCTTTGAGCAGCCAGGCAGTTCTTCTTGGCAGGATGCAGGTTCTGGTTCAGGTTTCTTCTCCAGCTAGTGTCTGAGGTGGTAGGGCAGAGGCCCTGTTTTATACTAAAATGTGCCTTTAAAGTGGGGGAGACTTCAAAGAGTGGCTAAGAAGTGCACCAGGTCTCCTTTCAGTTCAATCCTGTCTACCAGAGTCCCAGTATGGGGTGTGGCAGTCCTTTGTGTGAAGGCAGGCCCTCCACCCTCCCAGCCCAGGAAGACCCATTCAAAATGCAGATGTATGCAAGTGAGGCTGAGTACCCTGTGTTTGGGGTGTGTCTGAGTGAATGCACAAGGAGCTGTCAACTAAACCTAGCCAGACGTGGATTGAAAGGCACAGAAAGATTTAAGTGCAGAGAAATGCTCACTTTCTAAAAGTGGCATTTCTAGAATAGTAATATTAAATCCAACTTCACCAGTCAGCAGGATTTTGTATTACCATTCTGGCCATACTAAATATGACCTTCCTACTCCTTTCAGATCAGCAGCTACCACTTCAACAATGTATGAGGGCAGCCCCAATGTTAGCCTATGAAGGGAGCAGGCCTCACAGTAGTGTAAAAAAGAATTTAGGAGTTTTACACTACCAGGACATATAAACTACACAGGTACATGTCCTGCCTTTTACCCACACCGCACCCTGCTCTAGGGGTTACCTAGGGCACACCTTAGGGGTGACTTATATGTAGAAAAAGGGGAGTTTTAGGCTTGGCAAGTACTTTTAAATGCCAAGTCGAAGTGCCAGTGAAACTGCACACACAGGCCTTGCAATGGCAGGCCTGGGACAAGGTTAAGGGGCTACTTGAGTGGGTGGCACAACCAGTGCTGCAGGCCCACTTGTAGCATTTAATCTACAGGCCCTAGGCACATATAGTGCACTCTACTAGGGTTTTACAAGTAAATCAAATAGCCAATCATGGATAAACCAATCAACAGTACAATTTACACAGAGAGCATATGCACTTTAGCACTGGTTAGCAGTGGTAAAGTGCCCAGAGTTCAAAAGCCAACAACAACAGGTCAGAAAAAATAGGAGGAAGGAGGCTAAAAGTTTGGGGATGACCCTGTCAAAAAGCCAGGTCCAACAGTAAGTGTCTGCATCATTCTGCAGGGGGAGGTCTGGGGAAGCCCTCAGAACCTCACAACTGCTTCTGCGCCACTTATCCGGCTCCTTATGATCACAATGCCTGGGAACAGGAAAGACACAACACAGAAACTGCAGCAAGTCCAAGGTAAAACACGTACGTGAGCTCTCTGCGTTGCCTCAGGCCTCTCACCGAGACCCTGTAATTAAACTCGAACGAGATTTTCCATGTTCCTCCTCCTTCCCTTCTTAAAGCACTTCACATGGCAAATGCGAAGGAATCCTTCGCAGCCCTTTCATCTTGGAGGAGGATGTATGTACAATGTCGCTGTTCGTGCACCACAGCTGAGGAATGATCCCGGAATTCCTCATGAATAATCTATGACTCATGAATAATTGCAAGTAATAATAACCACCTAATGAATAGAGCTCTATGCCCAATCATACATAACCATGCAGCGAGCGTCATTAGATGTCCAGTTGATGTCGTAAAACTACCAAGATCGGATAGATAGGATGTCACCAGAGCCGAAGGCCAAGCATGTTTGCGAAAGTTTGCATTTATCTGGGTGTAATAGTTCCGAATAAAGCAGCATGCCTGCGGGTTTAAGTTCATTCTTTATAAGATTATTAGCGTAAATGATTAAAGAGCCAGACATTCGCCAGTAAGTATTGTGCAGGCTTTCTTCCTCTCAGTCTTCCAGTTGGCTAGAAGGCAGTAACTCCTTCTTCCAGACACGTCTCCGTTTTCATCTTCGGATAAATGAACGCAGAAGTGAACTGAAGAAATAACAGTGTCTAGCGCCTAATGCACCTTTGAACAAGCTTCTAATGTCTTCGGACGTTAGTTCTTGCAAGCCTTTGAATCTGTACCTGCACTGATTAAGGTTGTACCAGCACGAACCGAATTCCAAAAGCAACCAAGAAATGTCCATTCATTGGGAAGTGCAATCTAGAAGCGGGGTTAAATATTTGCTTCCATATGTTGTTTTGTCTATCTATCTATCTATCTATCTATCTATCTATCTATCTATCTATCTATCTATCTATCTATCTATGTATGTGAACCGGACCCAAAAGTGGCAGCAGAGAGAGGATGCAGAATGGCAGCTTCCTTCTTCAAGCCCCTTATGTTGTGGGCTGTGCAAGGGGTTGAACGTTATGTGCTCTCGGAAGCCATTTGGTTTACACAGTTCATGCAGCTTCGTCTTTTGAATTTTAATGCGTTCTGACAGTGATCTATGTGCACAATACTGAACTCCCACAATTATCTCTAGAGCAGAGACAAGAATACAAAAAGCAGGAGGGAAATATCGAATAAATGACCTGCGGTGGCATGCACAGAGGGCGCTGTCTGCCCGGCTGTGCTTCCTTCCACTTGCTGCGGAGTTATAGTTATTTTATTTTGCATGCGTCAGAGTCAAAGGGAGTTAATCATTGTGTCAATCCTCTGGGTAAAGTTTTCAGAAGACATGACAGAATGGAAAAAGGCCATTTGCCGAGGAAACCCAAGCTGAGGGGACTGAATCGACATTATTGAAACGTACAAGAGAATTAGGTTGCCTAGGGCAGCAAACTTCACATTTCTTATTGCTTACCAATAACCTTTATGGTGAATATCAGTCCGCCATGATTACCGCGCGGCGAAGCGGTCTCAGGGCATTACTGCAATTATATTTAGCCAGCAGTGGCACTGAATCACTGTATGGCATAAACTCGCCCATGAATTGCCACAGAAGGGGAAGAAAGACAATTTGTAAACCCTACATTTTCACCAGTTAAGCAGGTAACCAAATGTTATGTTGTGTTAAATGGTTTTGCACCACTTAACATCTGCCAAGGCCTTGGTCTTTTTAAGACATGTCGTGTAAAAAGTACTGCAGTCTAAAAAACACAAAAGTTTACAGGAAAAAGACACCACTTCTATACACAACAAATGCTTCATGCTGTAGAAGCAGTTTTGGGATGTGCGTTTTTTTAACCGTTTAGAACTGATATTATTCTGAAGGATAAATTAAGATAATTTTTGGCAGTTTTTTTAATTGTCAGTGGTAATTTATTTAATGCCACCCTAGTTGTAACAAGGCAGAGTGCACTTACTGCTAGCAGTAGTTACCATCACTTGCAAAAGGAGAATGTTGGTCTTGGGGGTGTGGGCAGAATGCCCTAACCCCCCAGGATTTTCGGGCGGGTGGAAGCGTCCGAGAGAACAATGACCAATAAAATTGGTCAATTTCATAAAGTGCTGTTGGGATAGGGGGATGGTATATATATTTAGTGGTATGACCATTACAGGTGGCCACTTTGTCATTCACACACCGGCTACCAGGGTCATAAGGTTGACAAAAATTGTGTTGGGGTCATTTCACATTTGATCGCGTTAAGGCAGTCATCTTAATTGCTGGTCAGGCTGTGTTGCGAGTTAGAACAGCTTTGTTCGTATATAGTATCAGGTGAGGAGTGCGGTAGATTTGTTATGACTTCTCAGGAGGAGTGCGTGGCGCAAGCCCTGGAGATTCTTAGGGAGGCCGGGAGGGTGGATTTGCTGGCGGAGAGTGTTTGGGGGACAGGGCGACTGCCACGGAGGTCAGCTGAGGGGGTTGCATTGGCTGTACTCGCCTGCAGTGAAGAGGAAGTGAAGTGAAGAGGAAGGCCAGAGACGGGACTGCGGATCGGTCTTTCCGGGCTGGGGCTTCCTGCAAGCTCATTGTGCAGGGGCGGGGAGAAGGCCCGGCCGCAGGATCATCAAGTTCGGCCGGTGCCAGGAAGTTGATGAAGTCCTCGGTTGGAGAGGAGGCTTTGGGGAGGGGGAGAGAGAGGGGCAGGGCGGGGCGGGGGGGGGAGGGTTGGCAGCAGGGAGGTGGTTCCGGGGTGGTGGAGCATTAGAAGAGGAGCTCGCCGCCCCCCATGAAGGGTGTACGGTCCCCTTACCTGGTGGCATTTCTAATCCTGCAGGCATGTGCTGATTCCAAGAGGTCCTGTCAGGCAGGGTTGAGAGGCTGATTAATCCTAGTGTCGGCGGCAGTGGGACATTGGTAAGTTCTGGGAACGGTCCTATTGGAGTGCAGAGGTCCAGGCCTCCGGTGGTGGTATGGTTGGATGGAGGGGTTTTTGGGGATGAGGGCCTATGGCGCTGGTGCTATGAACCCCTGGCGGCATGCTCCACTATGAAAGGTCAGGGTTAGTTAGTTGGCAGCCAGGTGTTGAGGTAGGTCCCGTGGTCCCAGTGTGTACCCAGCCTAGAAAGTCATATACAACTTTGCAGCCTCGGCCCGAAGGCAGAGATTGTGTTGGTGCTGCCGGCTCTGGTGCAGCGTTGGATCGTGCGGAGAGTAGGCAGGGGACTGGATCTGCATCCACCCTGGCTGCTTTTGACCTAGCACAGGACCTTTATGATTTTCAATTTGGAAATGGTGGTGTGGGTGACGGTGGAGTGCAGAGTACCAGTGGATGTGGTGTGAGTGTGGGGCCGCTGGAGTTGGACTTGGATTATGATGAGGAAGAATGTGAGGAAGGGGAGATTGTGGATGACCAGGTGAGTGAATGGTGGGCTGCTGGTGGTGTGCCTGGGCAAGCTGAGAGCCTTAATGGGGCGAGGAGGCTTGGTGTCTTTCAGAAACAAGCAGAGGTGGTAAGCAAATCGACGAGAGTCACAATGGAGTTGAAGTCAGGACCACGGCAGACAGCTTCAGTGTGGCCCCCGATCCTCGGCCAGGTAGGGGCAACAGGGGGGAGCACCCTGGGGGGGGGGGCAAGGGGTGTAGGGGCCGGTGGAGGATGGGGTACAAACTACTGTTGGGGATGTTCAGCAAACGGGTCAAAGTCTGAGGAAGGGTAATTATGTGCAGGATCAGGGAACTGGAACTGACATGGGGGCAGAGGATGCCACGGGGTGGGACAGTACAGGAGGGGTTCTCAGTCAAGGAAAGAGGACATAGGAGATAACAAGCGGGAGGAAGGCAAAAAGGAGAGTTTGGATATCAGTTGGAATAAGTTGCCCTATATGGGAATCACAAAGCTGGTTGGGGTCCACTTAATGTTGGCAACTAGAGAATGGATATAAAAGGTGGAATATGTAGAACTGTTTAAGTTGCTGCACAGGGAAATCAGGGCAAAAGAGGGCTCGGCCGAAGGTGCCGGTGAATATTGAAAAAATGGACAGCGGCGTTCTATAATTATGCAAGCGTATATTGTGAAAGGTAACCTGAGCACTATGTTGTGATTTTTAAATATTTGGATGTGTTCAGGAAGGCACAGGTTATCTTTGGTTGCATGGCATAGGTGAGGTATGATGAGGAATTCAGGGCACGATTGGCAGAAGATGCAGACAGGCTTTGTTGTGAGCTGGATTGTGGGCTGTTTTTGCAGACCATAACCCCTGAGAGGCCAGCCCTATCGACTGGCGAGTGGCTGGGCGATTATCTATAAGCCCTTTAGAGGATGCCCCACTTCGGGGGCATGCTGGTCCTAGAACAGGGGACAGTGCTGGTGGGAATACTGTAAGTAGAAGCATGAATGCTCGAAATACGGGGGAAAGCACATGCTTACGCAATGTGGACCACACAGCGGAGGATACCCTCAGGCCTCAGGGCTTAGTAAGAGGGGGCGTGGACGAAGGCAGCACCAGACCATGGGAAAGGGCTCATACTCCAGTAAAGACAGGCAGATTGCATTTTTGGTTGGACCTTTTGGGGACAGAGGAGGAGTGCGCATTGTTGGGTTGTGGTTTTTCAGAGGGTTTTCGCTTGTGATATGAGGGACCGCAGGGATGTCAGTGTGCAGAAAACTTGAAGTCAGTAAAAGGCCAGGAGACTTTGGTTTGGAATAAGCTGATGAAGGAAGTGCAGGTGAGGAGGATGGCTGGTCCTTTTGTAGATTGGCCTTTGGATAACCTCTGGATTTCTCCAATTGGTGTAGTCCCTGAGAAAGAAGCGGGTGAATTCCGGGTTGATTCATCATTTGTCATGGCCAAAAGGACAGTTTGTGAATGATTTTATCCCTGAGGTTTTCAGCAGGGTGCATTATGAGTCGGTGGATTCTGTAGTGGCCCTGGTTAACCAGCTGGGCTGAGGAGCACTGATGCAAAGTGTGATGTCAAATCGGATTTCCGCCTTTTGCCAATTTACCCTGATGATTTGGAACTGTTGGGCATTCAGTTTGGGGGTTGGTTTCTTGTTGACTAGTCTCTTCCTATGGGTTGCTCGGTTTCTTGTTCGTTGTTTGAGGCGTTCGGTTAATTCTTACAAAAAGGTTTCCTATATGTTGGGGGATGGGATGTTATGACTTATTATTTGGATGACTTTTTTGTGGCGGGCGCAGAATGGACTCAAGACTGCCAGAGGAGCTGGAATTTGTTCCAGAGCGGTGGGACCTGTACAAGTTATTACCTTCTTGGGGGTGGAGCTGGATTCCCAGGCCCTGGAGATTAGATTGACAGAGGATAAGAAATTACATTGTCTTGAACTGTTGGACAGTGCCCTTCAGATCAGTAAGGTGCAGGTCAAGCATGTTCAGGTCTTATTGGGGCACTTGAATTTTGCCTGCAGAGCTGTAGAGGCGGGATGACCTTTTACCAGAGGCTGGGGTGGGCCTTTGAGGGGGTGGGCTTACCTCATCATCATGTTCACCTCTCTGTGCGACTGAATGAGGATTTGCGGCTGTGACACAATTTCCTGTTTGAGGTCAATGGCGTACCCATGACAGGTTTGGAAGATGAGATGGAGTGGTCTATCCAATTGTTTTCTGATGCAGCGGGCGGCCAGGGGTTTGGACTTTTTTGGCAGGGCTGGTGGTGTGCTCAGGATTGGCAGGAGGCTTGGAAGAGAGGGGGTAAGAGCATTGACTTTGTGCAGTTTTTCCACTGGTGGTGGCGGTTTGTTTCTGGTGGCTGTAGTTTACGAAGAAACATGTTCTTTTCAATGTTGACAATATGTCTGTTGTGTACATCGTTAGCCACCAGTCATCACAGGACCCTATGGTTTGGAAGCTGTTGTGAGATTTTGTTCTTGAATGTTTGCACGTGAATGTGACGTATAAAGTGAGGCACGTAGCAGGAGTGGTTAATGAGATTGCTGATGCTTTTTCTCGTTTCCAGTGGACCAGGTTTGTTGGTTTTGCACCATGGGCAGACAAAAGGAAAATGGAGGAGCCGAATCATCTGTGGGCGATCGGTGGGACAGGGTGAAGCATTTACTGCTGGTCTTCTTCTTGGGGTCTATGCGATAGGCTTACCACCTAGCGTGGGAAGAGTTTTTGCAATCGGGGGTGTGAAGGCGTGGAACAGCTGACGGTGGGTTGTTGCACGGGATTGATGTGGTACCTTTCATATTGGATTTAATGGACAGAGGGCTTTCAGCGGTTACCATAGCAGGTAATCTGGTGGGGATTGTGTTTTTGGGGAAATTATTGTTAGGGGTACTAACCTACGGTGGCAGAGAAGGGGCAGAGGATGGTTGAAGGTTGGACTCAGGAATGGGGTAAAGGCACAAGATTGAGAAGGCCCATCACTTTGGACATTAGGTCATTCTAGCTCTTCCAAGTATATGTTGCAATGAAGGAGAGGCTCAATTGTTTGCAGTAATTATGGTCTGGCTCTTTTTTGGGGCTTTCCGGGTTTCAATGGTGGTGGGGTCTAGAACTCATGATGGCATTAGGTGAGAGGATGTGCAGGTCCTTCCAGCAACAGAGGTGTTTAGCTTTACATCAGTCTGGGCAGGGGACGATTTTTTGCCACAGGGATGGAGCGGGATTTGCAGCAGCTCAGGTGTGGGGGTATTACATAAGACTCTTAGTTTTCTGGGCTTTAGGGCTCAGGAGTATGGTATTAATTCCATCCACATAAGCATGGCAACTGAGGTGGAGATAAGGGGTTGGTCGATGGCTAGTATTCGAAGGGTGGGGCACTGGCGTTCTGAATGCTACAAGTGCTATCTGCGAACGGGGTGGGTTTTTAGCAAACAGCATTAACATGAGTTTGTTTTCTCTGACGGTGTATTGCAGCCCTGGGAGGGGCCACAATGAAGTTTGGATTTGTGGCCATTTCTGTGTCAAGTGCGCAGTGCGGCACGCTGTTTCTAGGAAAGAGGGCCGCCAGCTGGGACTGCCTGAAATGATGGTACAGGTGAAATGGTTTGGCTCAGGTGGCTTGCGATGGCATGAGCCGCTTCCAAAATTAAACGGTTTAGGTAAAGGCGGGCTTTGTCCCGAACTGCTAATTCTTCATCTAGGAGAAATGACCCGATGAAGATAAAATGTTTGGCACTTATAAAAGCGGTAAAACAGGACCTGATGGAACTTAAGGCAGCATGGTCAGGCACTAAGGTGGTTTTTAATGAACTGATGCCCAGAAGATCTTGGAGAGGTGCGGTCAAGCCAGGGGCGGTTGACAGAGTTTGTCAGAAGGGAAATCGAGAATTGCTCAAATTCTGTGAGGCAAATGGTTTCTTTTTCCTTGAACATCCTGACATACGCTGTGATGCAGTGGAAGTTTTCAAAATGATGTGGAACATCTTTCAGTTTTTGGGACTGAGCTCTACCTGATGCAAATTTGTGGCATTATAGTGGAGTTATTATGCCTAGCGGTGGGGATGCAGGGGGGGTGGTGTCTTTTACTTTGGGAGACAGAAAAAGTCTGCTGGGTTTTCTGGTGGCTGGTCCTGGGAACATTCAAGGACATTTTCACCAACAGGAACATGCTTAAGTTAAATGAATAGTTTGTGAGATGGGTAGGGTGCTGAGGGGAGGGGCAATGGAATCGAAGATAACAAATTCAACCGTGAAAGCCTTGAGTCAAGAGGCGGGGAGGTAGTGATATGAGTGGCAAGAGTGGTGTTTGAAAGTTGGATTGACAGGAGCAAGAAGGGTCAGTTAAGGGAGTGGGTTGGTTTATCTGACAGTTGTGGTCATGTATACTGAGGCTGGGAAAATGTTAGATGTAAGGCGTTAGAGACAGGTATTGTTTTGTTTTAGGTATGCACCTGTATCATTAAAGCAGCCTTTTACACACTACTACTTGGGTGTTCATGGTTGTAAGAATGCGTGGTCCCGCTCAAAATTATGGACTGGACATGGTCAGGTGCATCCGAGCAGGTCACCGAACGTGTGCAATGAATAGAATGCTGAAATCACAGGGAGGCGTCAGGACACTGGGCACGTTTTTTCTAAGATTGTTTGCCAGTGTCTGAAGCAAGTGAACTATTATCTTGTCCTCGCTGCCTGGCCATGCAAAGGGACAGAGATGGCTCTGGCTCTGTCAAAAATGGTGGAATAGCATCTTTATAATAGGACCTTTCCCATCACCAGTGCTGCTGAGAAGAATGAGGCCTCAGATATAAGACCACAAACTCATTATGCAAAACACATACTCATTCATTCTGTGAAAGGTAGGGGAAAGGGACTTATGTAACCTCACAATTCACTGGGATCCACTGTATCCATTTGCACATGGCCTTGGAAGCACTCAAGCAACATAATTTGACTTAAAAACAACCCAACAAAAATTAACAAAAACTTTCAAATCTGCCTTTTTTCAATCATCTGGTTTTTGGCCCAGTCTTCTTCGAGCAGTGGCGTGGCAATTATCACATGTTGTCTTAGTCCCAGTACAGTAATTCCACCTCACTTATTGGATGTTTGGGTATCTTTCAGCCTACAATCGAATGCCTCCTTTGAACTACATGAGGCATTATTTTACCACTACGGGCCTCCCTATAGATGCCTCGAAGTAAGTTGCCCCTTTTATCCTCTCTAGTCCTACCAACCCTTCCATTTATGTTTCTGTTCATTCCTCCACCTCCCCCCTTCCAGTGTGTTAGGCTGCCCGTTCTTTTGTGCCTGTATGCTGCTGCAGGTTCCTCCACATTTCCTTGCTATGTGATGCTCCTCACCCCCCCTTTCCATGCTTCTCACACTATTTTTGCTATCTTGCCTGTTCTCTTTCAAGCCCTTTCTTCCTCGGAATCTTCCCCCTGCACCTTTTCTCCCCTCCATAACTTCTGCTCCCCTGCCATTTGTCACCCGCATCCTGTCTTGACTCCTAGTCGCACAGTGACATGCATAGATCTGAAGGCAAGCTTCAAAAGTATATTTTTCCTCAAATAATAAGATTAATTTAAGGCTCCCTTATCTTCATTATAGTGCTCTTTTTGTTTCAAAGTAAAGTGAAACTTAGATGGCAGAGAACCTTTTTCATAATCTTTTTTTCCTGAATCATAAGCAAGTAGGATGACTTTAATGAAGGCTCTCTTGCAACTTGAGCTACAGTTCTCACAGAAACAAAAATAGGACTGTAACGAAGGTAAGAAAGTCATCAATACAGACAGTCTTTTGTTTCTTTTGTTCTTAAATGTGTCTATCTTTATTAAGAATCTGTTGGTTACTACATTAAACCATATCTATTGGCTTTGTCAATGGTAGTCTTTCATATAAAAAGGGCCAGCTGAAGATGGAAGGGTGTGTCTTCCAATCCAATGTTTGGGGACTCATGGTCTAAGTTCCATATTCTAATGGCAGACATGTGCTATGCAATCACCAACAATATGGTATAATTTAGTATAGCATTAGGCTTTTGGCTTTTCATCACAATAGGTCTCCAGTCCTTTGGTACACCAATACCTTGGCTGAAGACAAATGGGCCTGTAAGTTATTAAGTTAGAACTGGCTCAGCAACTGTAAGCCAGAAACTAAAGCTAAATCCCCTGAGGTTTTGAAAGGCTAAAATCAATAGGTACAATGGGGATGTTCACAGCTCTACTCATCTCATGTGGAAGTAACCAATAACACTTCTAAGGAGATGTTTTCAATTATTGAATTCTCACATCTGCTGAGTACACAAAAATGTTTCCCCTTAGTATCTCTTTGTGAATATTTGTCTTCTTTTTTTCATGGACAAAATTAAATTTACTTATGATACACCATCCTTTAGATTGAAAGTATGGCAAGAGCCTTTACTTATCTAACAATCATTACAAATAAGCCACTTGAACCTTTTAAGCAAGATTAAACCTTTGATACCAGATCACTCTGTCTAAGTGGGTTTCCGTCCACATCACAGAGCAGAAAGTGTCTTTGTGGCTATGTAAAATGAACTCTGCATGATTCTGGACCAGGGGCAGAGTTGTCCTGATCCTTCTCAATCACTCTGTGGCCTTTTAGATTGTGTTCCACACAGCTCTTGTAAATAGGCTGCGTGGAACAGGCATTGATTTTCTTCCTTTTTACCAGAGCATAGACAGACAATCATAATGCAACCTTGTAGGCTTTCATCAATTCCATTGGTCTACAGAGCCTCCAAGAGTCTTCTCTAAGCACTGCTCCTTTCAACCTAAATATAGCTCCTCTGGCCAGTCTTATATGGTCTTTAATCTGACCTGCATGTGCTACGCTGATGATACTCAAGATATTCTGAGGCTGATTAGGCAACCCTGATTTAGCATGCTACAATTTTTGCGGCTAGTGCAGTTTCTGACTGAGTGTTACATAACTGTCTAAAATTAAACCCTGACAAATGGGGGTTGTGGTGCTAGGGGACCTCCCTCATCCCCTTGGTTTAGATCATTAGCCTGGTGGCAACATTATCTAGATTGGTGTAAGTGTATTTTTTGCACCAGTATTTCTAAAAGACTTTACAGGCATGTTTGTGTTACAGCTCTCTTATTAAAATTTGATTCAATTAATTAATTACTCCTATGAGTGAAAACAAGGTCTAACCAGAAGCTGCATTTTAAAACTGCATTTCCTTTCTAAAGTAGCAGGATCCCGCGTGTGGCCTGATTCGCTTGAACTGCTAACATTAACAAATTCAAGCATTCTTCATATAAATAGACATATTTCTATCGTAACCTTAGCATGGCCTATGAATGAAGTGTATTTCCTGCTAAAACAATAAAAACTATATTATTTACTCTTTTCCTATCACAACTAGCTTGCTTTGGAATTTCAAACTTTCCTAAACCAAAATAATGTTGCTTCTTTATGAATAAGCTTATAGTGTGCCAACATATAAGAAGGGAAGTGATGAACTTTGAGTGCATTAGAAACTCATACAAGTGTCTTGTTTTTTCCAAAAGCATATAGGAAATCTTAGCCATGTAGCCAGAGTTATTGTTAAAAAAAAAAATCAAACTTCTCATGACTACTCTTTGTTTTGCCTGCTATCTCAAGCTGAAGATGTTCCATTCACACAAAATACTGAACATCTGATTGGTTGTGAAATAATGTGTGTGTTACAAAATGTTTGTAAATGGTCACTGAAATGTTTAAAAATGTTCTAGAGAAAGTGAAGATGGATCAGGACGGCAGGCAACAGAGTAGGACAGCTGAGAAGGCCAGAGCAGACCTTTTTTCCCTTTCTCTCTCAGGCTTAGACTCTTTGAGCTCTTAATACATTCAAACGCTCTCTGCTTAGACTATTTCTATTATATTTTGTCACAGTATTTCTCAAGAGTACTGGTAGCTTTCCTGACTGACCATTCTCTGGTAAGCATATTCTCCTTTATAGATTTAGTTAACAACTGTTTTACTGATTTAGAACATTAAAATAGGGATAGATTTGGGACATACTTCATGAAAATGTTCTGTGACTTGTGAATGACTAATAAAGCTTGAGAACCTAATGAGAAAAATACAACTTTTAAAAACTAAAATGAGCACTCATTATTGACCCCTAATTAAAGTAATTTTAGATGTTTATTGCAAATTGATTTGATGAGACGTTACAGATTGTTTATACCTATACCCACTCCCAGGATTCCCTCTGAGGACTAGAGATGTGGAGTTTTTTATACATTTTGGGACCCTCTGTGCTCTTTCATTTGTCTCTAGTTATGCATTTTAAAGTTTCAAAGAAACATTACTAAAGCGATTCTTCATGTTCACATTTTCATTTATAGACATAATACTATGTTTTCAGATAACATCAGAGAAATAAGGTGCATGAGTTTAAGGTATTTCTTGAGAATGTGCATTTTCAGGGATCGTTTAAAATGATTGAAAGAGTAAAGTGTTCTAAGGCAAAAGGGTAGAGGCTTCCTTAAGTTAGACATATGGCCTAAGAGAGCTTGAGAAGTCAGTAGGCAATAATTTCCTTCCATTGTGTCTATCTAGGGTCTCCTAGGAATGGTTAGCTTCTGCAGAATTTGTGCAAAATACATTTATAAGTTTTTAGTTGTAGAGCTAAACCAGCCTAGTTTATAGAAGCATATTGCTTTATTCAGGAGCCAGTTCAGTGATGAAAACACAGGTAAGATATAGACATAGACATATTTATGGTAATTAGAGAGGAATCTTCCTGCAGTTCTGGAGCACAGCCTTTGAAGGTGAAAAGCTATTTTTCAGGAGACCATTAGGGAGGGCATTGCAATAGTCAAGGTGAGAGAGTAGAAAAGACTGCACTGCAGTTTTAGGTAATCGAACATTATGGATGTTTTGCAGATTTAAAGTCTTTTGAGGAGGGAGGAAGAATGACGTGCCAGATTTTTGATGCAGGTTTCAATTTTTTTTTGTTTTTGTTTAACATGAATCCCAGATTCCTTGCTGATTCCATAATCTGAGGTGGAAAGCTAACAGTCTGGATCACATTAGTCCAATTTTGTTTCAAATCAAAGTTAGGTGATATTAGCTATTCTGTGTTAAATTAATTAGAAGAGATATTATTAGTACAGGTGTTGGACCTGGCCCTTGTGGCAGGTTCATCCCCTGACTTTTTGCCTCCTTCGTCCTATTTTTTCTGACCTCTCGCTTTTGGCTCTAGGACTTTGAGCACATTATCACTGCTGATCAGTGTTAAAGTGCAGGTGCTCTCCCTTCTAAAGTTAGTATGATTGGCTCATACCTAATTGGCATATTTAATTTACCTATAAGTCACTTGTACAGTGGTATCTCCATACCCAGGGCCTGTAAGGTAAATGCTACTAGTGGACCTGCAGCACTGTTTGTGCCACGCACTGAAGTAGCCTTTCAAACCTGTCTCAGGCCTGCTAGCGCAGGGCCTGTGTGCACAGTTTCCTGCCACAGGGACCTGGCATCTAAATTTACTTATCATGCCCAGAACTCCCCTGTTACTATATGTAAGTCAACCCTAGGGTAGGTCCTAGCTATCCTTAGGGGCAGGGTGCTATGTATGTAGAAGGCAGGACATGTGACAGGTTGCGTGGCCTGCCCTAGTAGTGACAAACAGCCTAACTTGGTGTCTCACTGCTGTGAGTGCTGCCTTCTGAAAATACTGCATTAGACATGCCCTGCCTTATATGTAGGGGGTATTGTCTGATTTATGAGGGGTAGCGTAGGCATGTTTGGTATGGTTGTAATGGTGGTAAGAAATGCTGCTTACTAGTGTAAGTGGATTTTTTATTTCTATTACAGAAATGCCACTTCTAGAAAGTGAGCATTTCTCTGAGCTTATGAATGGTATTTTGCAGCTTGACTCCAATCCACGTCTGGGCAGAGTGGCAGTTGGGGCTTTGTGCCTACTTTTCAGACAACCTGTACACACGGAGGGTGGAGGTGTCACATAGGTGCATCTGCATACTGAATAGTCTTCCTGGGCTGAGAGAAGGGAGAGGCGGGGCACACCTGCATTTGTAAAGGCTCTGCCCTAGCCTCACACAATAGGGTTGTTTACCCGCAACAGATGTTCTGAACCTGTGCTGGAAGAGAGAGGGGGCACTCCCAGAACCAGCTGTAACTGGTTGGAACCTCCTCTCCCCTTCCTTTGTAACACACTGTAAAAATGAGTATAAGTACAGGGGAGTTTTCCCCATAATTTGGAGACATCTTGGAACTGGACACAGAATGCTGGAAGGACTCACCAGGAACCGCCATGGACTGCTGCTGCTGTGCTGACCTGTGACCTGCTTGGTCACTGTAAGGAACTGCCAGCATCCCCCTTGCGCTGGCCTGCTGTTGAGCACTACCATCTGTGCTCCTTTCTCCTTAACCTTGCTCCCCAGGGGCAGGGTGCTGTGGCCCCTGACCCCTGCAACCACTTAAAGCATGAGGAGTGCTTCATTTTTTCCTTATAGCGTCTGGAAGGTGCTTCGCTAAACTTGTGCTGCGCACTGGGAGGAGTGCTCTGCTTTACATATCATCAAGCGCCTTGAGAGTGCTTTTTGTCGTGCTGGTGGCGTGCTCTGGGAATCGCTTGTGGCGATTTCAAAATCACTGCCGCAGCCCGGCTTCACTTTCAAAGCGCGCCGCAGCAGCGCTGTCCCCGGTGCCTCCGGGGCACCACTAACAGAAGGAACAGGAGCGAGCACGCTCCTATCGTTCCCCGGGGCGAGCTCACTCCAAGGAGCACCTTCGGAGCACAAGCAGGCACCAGCTTTGGTGCCTGCCCGCTGCTGTGTGATGGACCGGCTCTGCGTGGTGTCCTGAACTGGGCGGGAGGAAGGAAGCCTCATCGGAGGCTCCCCGCCCCACCGGGCCCCTTTGTGTTGTGTCGGCAGGCAGGGGGAACGAAGCCTCATCGAAGGCTCCCCACCCCGCCCCCAGCTGAGCCCCACCTTGCCCTTTACAGGATGCAGGCAGGGTGGAAGACTCGTTGGAGGCTCCCCGCACCGCGAGGTCCTGCACCAGCTGTTTGGCCCCCACCAGAGCTGGGTGGGGGCCCCTACTGTTTGGTCCTGATTGTTTTGGGTGTGCTTCACCTGTTGAGGCCGGGGGGGCGTGGGGGCAGAGATCATGGCCCCTAGGAAGGGCCGTTATTAAACCGGAAGGGGTGCGTGGTGCCCCCCTCCTGCCCTAAGTTGTTTGGCTGACTTTGGCCCCCCCCTCGTGACGGCCGGTTGAGACCTGGGGGGCCCCCCAGTGATCACAGGCCCCAGAAGGGACCTGTCATAAATCCAGAGGGGGTGCGTGTCACCCCTTTCTTCCCCCAAATCACCGAAGGGCCCCCGTTTTGCGCAGTGGAGCGCCAGGGGCCCCTTTTGATCTTTTCCTGGCACTGGAGGTGACTTCATCACAAACAGGTACTCTGGACAGACATACAGTGTATAATGTTCCTGATATGGACATAATATATTGTTATGCTAAACTGGTTGTTTTATAATATTTCATACATGTATGCTAATGTTCCTTTTATGGGCATGACATGCTAATATGTTTTCCTGACTTGCCATAAGTTTTATAATGTTCCTAATATGGGCGTTTATGATATTTCTATGACAAGTGCATTGGTGTAGTAGCCTGTTTCCTGACTACTGCTTATGTTGCAGAATACTAAGTAACCTGTGTGTTATATGTGACTACTGCTAGTTCTGCAGAGTAACTAATGTGTAACGTTCTGACAACTGCTAAGGTAGTAGGATATTATTGACATGTTGTGTTTGGTCTAATAATTGCTTTGTGTACAATACAGTATATTTTCATATAACTTGGTGTTGTGTTTCCTTTGTGGTGGGGATAGTGCATCACGTGTGTTGTGTGTGTTGTGCAAACGCTTTACACATTGCCTCTGGGATAGGTCTGAATGCTCGTGCCAAGCTATCAAGGGGGTGAGCAGGGGTTATCTTGGATGTGTAACTCCCTTGCCCTGACTAGAGTGGGTTGGTTCTGCCTGGTTGAGGTGCATACACTAGCCAACCAGAAACCCCATTTCTAACAACAACAATATCTTGCTCGTGCACCATGTAAGCTGGTGTACAAAAGCAGTCAGAACACCAAGCACCGTTGTATGTAAACGTTTGTGCTCAAAACTATAATCTCATATCTGGTTAGGAAGCTGAGCTCCACAGACATATAAAATTAAATGTACCATCATTGTTGATGCCTTCAAGGAGATCCACACATATGGGAAATGTTCACTGTTACTTTGTAGTAATACTGTGAACCGCATTTTCTCACCCACCAACCCTTTTAGCTTATAGATGTTCAGTCTGTAAATAACTCAGTTTCTTTTTCAAATACTCCTGTCTTTTAAGCTGCTTGACTGAAGCCTTTTCAAAGAACATGTTTCAAAACCCATTAATTTTTTTAATCAGTGAGCTGAAAATGAAACTCACTTCTGCACTTTTAATTCTGTTTTGCATTATTCAGGGGGCAACACCAGAGCATTCAGCATTTTCTGTTATATTCCTCTGCGTCCCTTTTGTCCTTTCCGTGGTGCTAATATATTGTATATGGTTCCTCTGCTCTGGATGGCTGACTAGGGAATTGATCCCATTACTCTTTGATAGCTGCCAATGGATTCAGAACACGGCAGAGTGAGACACTCCTGACACAATGGGCTCCACTTCAAAATGCGGCACTTAAGGTAGTGATGCAATTTTATGTGGCACAGTTCAAATACTGAAGCGACAGAGAAAAGCCTCTTAAAACGGACAATCTCTTAAAGGATGCATGCTATTTGTTTACTTGGAACTCTATATCATCTGTCATCTTTGCATTACATTTCAACAGTGTCTGTTACAGACAATAGGAGACACATTTTTCATATTTGAGCCAAGCTTTGTCACCATAGCACACTTCTGTGGGAAATTATAGATCGAGTCTGATTCACAACAGTATTATTCTAAAAGATGAGCACGTATTGGCATGAGACCAGTCCTATATTAGTTGTAGATTGTCAACCTTTATATGTGTTGTGGAAAATCCAAGTAATACTAAAACATTTCCTGGATTACTTTGCTCAGTCAAATCTTCCAAAACTCAGATAAATAAACAGTGCATAATTGTACATCCACTTAGCTTTTGCAATTCTTTTCTCCACTGAAATCCTTTCATCTACATCTTCTTAATCATAGGGCATGTTATCTTTCTTTTCCCTTCCTAGAAAAACATGTAATCCCGTGTTTCACAGGAGTAAGTTTGCCTTTGCTTCCAGGGTGGACAACTACCTACAAAAGGTGTAGGATTATCCCTAAATTCAAGAGTGACCAGCAATTCCCCATGTTGACAGTGTGGCTCAACCAGAAGTAGCCTCTGTCCTGCTCCTAGTGTTAAATTAACAAAAATGGGGCCGAGAATTGTCCATCATTTTAAAATCAATGCAAATTGTGTGAATAAGGATGCTGACTCTACTACTTCAAGTTATTTTACTGTAGCTACTTTCATTTTTACTTTTTGGTACATTAAAGAAAGAAAATATAACTGTGCGTCATTAACCAAAACAGTCTTAGAAGTGACCTATGGAAGCAGTGGACTTTTGGAACTGGTGCTTCCTGTACTATAAAGTCTCAGCTCGGTGAACTGTCCACCTCTGACAAAAGGCAGTTTGATACCTACATCAATGCAGAACAGGTACTGACCAATGTCAGCCCAGTAGTGCACAAAGAACAATGTTGTGGTTTCCTGAAAAATCGGAATCAATGCCTTTATCTATCTTGCCATTCAAAAGAGGTAATTTAAAATGTATTTGTAAAATCAAAAAGTGTCAGAGAGGAGGAGAGAACGTTTAAGAATTCCCAGCAACTTTGCTGGCAGGTTGCTTTGCCTCAGGGCAATCAGCGTTTTGAGAGCATGGTGGTTTCAATCAGGCTAAGATCTCTTGACACATACAGTGGTAATGCTCCTACAGAGCAAATGTGAGAGAACCGCAGCTTACTCGAAAATATGAGATTTGTAAACATGCAATCTAAAATATGCCTGCAGTGCTTAAACATGCTCTTCATCCACACAACATGGGGCCAAATATTTTCAGATTAAGCTAATTACCTCTGCCAGTGCCAAATAGATTTCAAATGAAGCAAATTAACGTTACCACGAAGTACACCAGCATATTCCTTTTAGGTTATTCTTTTACCGATTCTTTGAGCCTCCGTGTCAATTTTAAACCTTATTCCAACCGTTTTTCCTATCTCACTCATTTGTATACATATTTGTTTGACCTTGTTTTTTTACCTGTTTTAACTTACTGAGTTTCTAGTTTCTCTCCTTAATATGCCCTATTATGAAACCCCGTCCTCTCATAACCCATATTGAAAGGATTGTAGAATATGGGTAAGGGCTAGTGATTTTTCATATTTAAGGAAAATTGGAAGGAGGCACAGTGAAAAAGAGATGGTCACAGAAGTTCAATCTAGGTTTGTAGTTACCAAGCAAACACATGCAAAGCTGGCCTTTGCTGCTGGTTGATTAACAGATGTTGCTTTAGTGAAACAAATGTGCAACTTTTTCTATTATCATCAATCAAATTGGCCACAATATCAAGAAGACTAGACCACTTCACTACCCTTTATTTTCACAACAACTTGGATTAATGATCTCATACTTTACATGCATTAGTAAAAAAAACTCATGATAAAAGGGTCTTGCTTGCTATCAAATATCTATATCACAGAGGCCCACCGTCATTAGATTTTGTATCCATGATACGATGATATAGCTACTGGGAACACCTACCCATTGAGAGAGATTGGCTTTCTTCCCCCGTATCCCTGGTGAACAAGACTCTTTTACTATGAGTTGTAGCTTTTGGTCCTAGAAGACCTGAGTGGGACTTGACCAAAAGCCCATCGTTCAAGGCCCACCTTTGAAGAATAAATTGTTGCTAAAATAATGGTGAGGCCCATTGCATTTATGTACTTCTCTGGCTGCAGCATGTACCACATCATTGCATTTACCCCATTGGCAACTAACCTGCCACAAAGTTTGCATAGTTATGAACATACTAGTACATAACAATAACAGGGAATGTGCTGCATACTTTGCCTTTTTGCAGAATAATTTAGAGAACCCAGTCACATAATTTGGCAATGTGTGCAGCATAATCCTAGTAGCTCTAAAAATGCAAACTCTAAGTAGAGTAGTTTGGCAGGGCGTCTTTATGATAATTAAACCTATATTTCACAGGTAACTGTAAAATATTTTGCATGCTTCTTGATTCACTGTGATATATAGTGCTAGACTGGGCATCCTTGACGTGGTTATTCCCCAGACTTTTTGCCTTTAACTCTCCTGTATGCTGACTTTGTTTTTGTCGGCCTTAATACTCTTCTAACCATTGCTAAAGTGCTTGTACTCTCACTAAAACATGGTAGAAGTGCCTCATACCCGACTAATTTACTTGTTAGTCCCTAGTAAAGTGGCCCTACCTGTGCCACAGCCTTTAACCTGAACGCAACTAGTGGGCCTGCAACACTGGTTGTGCCACTCACTTAAGTAGGAGGGCTGCTATTGCAGCCTGTATGTGCTATTCTAAACAGCCATTTTGACTTGGCAACTTAAAAACTTAAACCTTTTGCAGGCTCAAACCTTCTTTATTAATACATATGTTACCCCTAGGATAGGCCCTGGGCAGCCCAGAGGGCAGAGTGCAATATGTTTGAAATGTAGGACATATACTCACAAGATTTACATGTTCTAGTAGGGAAAAACTCTTAAATTAATTTGTCACTACTGCAAGACCTATATCTCCCATATGACTGCAAGACCTATATATCTCCAATATGACTGCAAGACCTACATCTCCCATATGATAACATTGGAGTTGCCTTATTACATTTAATAAGCTATAATTTCCAAATGGGAACTGGTAACGCACTCATGCCTGGTGTCCTTGGAATTGTAATGAAAAACCTAAGTTATGGTAAAACCAGATTTTAAATTGCAATTTTGAAAATTACACTTTTAGAAAGTTGGCATTTTCCTGTCTTAGCCATTTGGTGCCTGTATCCTATCTCTGGATCGCATAACTGGGTGCAGTTGACTTCTGGTCTTTGTGCATTCCTCCTAGACAGCCACACAGAATAGGGAGCTTAGGTATACCTGTATGTGCCATCAGTGGCAGGATGGGAGGAAGGAGCTGGACACCACCCCACTTACACTTGAATAGGATGTGTTCTTCATACAAAGGGCTGCATACTCTCTGTTTAGTCTTGAGCCAGGGCAAGAAAGGCAGGGCACCTGCACACTTCAAAAGCAAGTCTCTAGAAGCATCTCCGACTTCAAAAGCAGAACTGGGTATAAATATTGGGCATCAGACATAAACTCATCAGTACAGTTCTGGACCTGTGGATACTTTGCCAGGAAGAAGAACTGCTGTGCTGCTGAAAAGACTGACTCTCTGATAGACCCCTGCGCTGAAGGACTGCTGTCCTGCTCTGCTGATCTGCTGCCTTCTTGCCTGGGTGAGAAGGACTGGACCTGAATCTTTTGAACCCAGGACCCCAGAGTGACTCAAGGGCTAGTTGGCTTGCCTCCTGATTCGAGCCTCAGACAGAAGGTCCCACAACCTCAACCCCAGCACCTTGACACTGCCATCTGTGATTCTACCCTGCCAAGTAGTGCCAACCCAGTCCTAGACCCTTGGAAGTGGGACTAAGGTGCTCTGCCACCCTCTGTGGATCCAGCTGAACCAACACATCTCCTCTGCTGAGAGGTGCAACCCCCAGCAGAACTACTGCACTGCCACTGCTGCATGGATCTACCCCATCGTAAAAACCCACATCACATCGTAGCCTGCTGCCTCATTACAACTGGTGCTGCACAACACATCCCCACCACAGGCCCTCACATCACTCATTAATGGCAGCCTCTACGCCGCAGCCACACTCTACATTGCAACCTCGCAACCAATGCATCAGCCTACCTGTGCAACACATCTTCAATGCCGCAATTCACATTACAAGCCCTTGTCAACGGGATCCTCAACCACGATCCTTGACCTCACACCGCAGCCTCCCCTAAATCTTGTAACCAACGCATCACCTCAGCTTGAACGCGGACCCTTACAATACTTAGCAAAACAAGATTAAAGGTACTTTGTTTAGCGGGCATAACTGAGTCCCTATAGTCGCCCCACACTTCACTGCGGTCAGCCTGAGCTTTCTGACTTTGTCCCGGTTCAGCGCAATCAGATATCAAAGTGGGCGCTTTGGTTTGGTGCTATTTTTACTGACATCTTTAAACTTTCATATCTCCGGTTCTACTGATTGGATTTTGATGTTTTGGTCTTGTTTTATTTATTAAAAATTACTATATTGTTCTAATCCAGTGTGGGATCTTTTTGTGTGGTGTTTTCACTTTATTACTGTTTGAAGTGTTGCACAAAGACTTTACGCATACACATGGCCTTGAATTAAGCCTGACTGCTCTGGGCCAAGCTGTCAGAGAGCTAAGTACAGGTTAATTTAGGGTTGGCTTATGCCTGACCCTGACAAGGCTTGTGGTTGCTGCTTGACCAGGGCTCACACCCCATTCAACAAACAACCCAATTTCTTACATATAGGTTTTCTTATACCACTGAATTTTGTGAAATAAAAGCACCCAAACATTAATATTTGAATAGATAGATAGACAGATAGATAGATAGATACACGCACTTCACGTTTCCCCGATGTAGATGGCCCCACCCGTTTTATCTGTGGCTCATTTGATGACCTCCAAAAAATCACTTTCAGAGGGACCACTGAATGACACTCAGATTTACTACCAGGGGAGGAACATAACCACTTTATGCAGACAGTACCATACCAGGTCCCAAGCCTCTTCTAAACTGCAGATGAGAATGTGCAAAAACAGAAAGAAACAGTATGCAGAACATATAGGCCTATGCTTCAAGGGACTGGATCCCCACTGATATTAAAACTGTGTCAACCCTTCTGCAGTTCAGAAAGAAGCTGTAGACACTTCTAGGAACATTATCCTCTCATTCAACTTATTTCTTGCTACTTCATAAACAACCTTGAGCCCATGTTGCTCGTCCTTGTTCAGAACTCCGTTGCTTCCTAGCTAGGCTTGCGCTATACAAGTACCTATACTAGTATCCATATACACCATAGATACATACAATTTGGTGTCAAATGTGAGTCCTTTCTTTCACATTCACAAAACAGGTTTACTTTTATGAGTGAGAAAAACGTACGGCCTTCCACGTGGACTACCAAGGGTTAAGTTCACATCTTCTCAGAAGATCTTGGATAACCCCACTACACAACAAGTACACCGTGTTGGAGAAAGTGCATTTTTACTAAAACAACCTCAACTGTATTGATTCTAGAAAGTTACATTTTCAATTAAAAAATGTACTGTGATTAGAAACTATATTTTGGTTTACATCTCTTCCTGCCTCCTGGCTGTACCCATAACAACAAGTTTAATGTTGAGAGTTACTTTAAATTGGTCTGTTCATGTCCCTCTGCTTATTGAAAATAGATTAGTGGCACTGTCACAATTTACCCTGTGACAGGGCATGGGCTTACAGGCTCTTCACCTTACATTTTACGCACATACCCACAAGCATCAGGGACAAACACAAGATTCCGGCAGACGGGCATCCTATAGGCAACCTTGAATAAATATATTTTGAATACACCTATAAGTGTCTGACCACGCGGTTTTACACTTGAAATAATTTATGTATTCACTGGTCAACATCTTTCTCTTTCTAACTGCTTCCCGTTCTTTACTCCTGAATAGAATTCGGAGTCTCTCCCAGCAGCACTGGCCATGGAGTCACTAGCACAATCACTGTGATGTATTTCTCACCAGTCGTTTTTCTTAGCAAGCACTAAAAATAGAGGCAATAGTTTTACCAGGATAAAGAGCACCTTCAGGTTATAGCTTGTATGCCAAGGGATACGATTTGCAAAATAGCTGCACTTTGCAGCCTTATTTTGGCTGCACTTGTTTCACTGTTGAGTATGTCCCTACAGAGATTTGCACTGTACCTTCCAGAGGATCAGCATCCTGGGGTTACTTGTCAACCAACATCAGGCAGGTCAAATGAAGCCACAGCACTAGAGCTTGATACTAATTGATGGCAAGCATTTTACATAATGAGATGTTGGAAAATACATGTTTATGCTGTCATTTCAAACTTCACAAAAATGATCCTATGTGTCTGCTGAAAGGAGCCTGAAGTGTGTTGTCCTAGCTACCTCCAGCGATAATTTTAATTTCTTAATTCGACCCTGATCATATGAATAGTTAGCATCTTAAAATAAAATACTGTACGGAGTTTACATACCCAACCAAACACAAATAAATCAACAAACATGGCTTCTCTAGTACGATTGATAGCTTCCCAGCATTGTACAAAACGGCACCAGATAAAGAGTGCGCTGTATGCAATAAAAATGGTAGTGAGTAATTGTAGCATAACATAAGAACATAACATAGGCCCTGACAGTTTAACAGTGCACAATAACAACAATAACCAACAAGAACAAGGAAGCGTGAGGTAGTCGAATTGTGAGATGGCACAAGACGACCTCAGTCAATCAGTGGACAAAATTTGGCCAAACAATCGCCCCCCATGGTCTTACATGCATAAACCATGGTGTATCATTGAACTAGAGTTAGTGGTGGTTTGTGGATCCCTGAGTATGAGAAGGTGGCTTTCGAAAGCTCTTTCGATTACCCTGTTTCTATGTTAATTGAAAAAACAAAAACGTATCTTTGCTTTTATACACGTTCGACTATGACGACCATGGTCAACCTTGTTCCTCAGCACGCGTTTCACCAGGGGGAAATGGCAAGAGGGAAGAGGTGAGGGGGCTCAATAATGACTATAGAAAGCGGCATCCATGAATTAGGTTTAGTTTAGAGACTTCAAAGGCTCATCAGAAGCTAGCCATCTTGTCCTTTGGGGCATTCTCAAAGAAGCCCAGTGCACTGTGGAAACATCAAGTAAATCTCTTTTCATACATTTAAAAATTGAGTTTGCATTGGCAGAGCTGACGACTTGCAAGCTCACGTCCAAATGTGTCTTTTAGGTAAAACAGAAAATATAAATTGTGTGAGCAGCACATTTATCACTAGTGGGTGTATTTTTGTTTACAGAAAATATTTGTGTCAAAGTACTGCACATAGTGCTGCAGCGTGTTTCCTCCATCAACATAAATACAACCTGGGTAATGTGTGGAAACCCCTGGGCATACTGATGCACTACAGAAAAGTGGTCAACATGTGGCAACCATGTTGTGCAATGAACATCTTCAACATCAGACCCTGGTATTTGGTTCAAGTAGATTAATCTTATTTTAGTGCAGCTCTACTAATTTCAGGGTTTAGCATCATCAAATTAGGAAAACACAATGGAAACCCAAGTGGTTTAGGCACACTAACTGATATGAATCCTGAATGTATAGTCTATCCATTAAGGTTCCAGTCACACATTAAGTATCAAGGTCCTACAGCTTTACAAGTGAACTTTATAAAACCTTGCTCTCGTCATTTACCAGTGTCTTCCGAATAAAAATATTGTTTTATTTCTAATTGTATCAACATGCAGAGGTTACTGTCCTGCAATGAGAACCCTGTCATAATGTATCTCTACAAACAAATACCAAGTACAGTTCTTTGTTGTTGCTGCTCTGTGCACATTTGGTGTAACAAGCTACAACAGCAATGACCCAACCTGCTACCAAGCTGTTGGATATTTGTGAGAAGCACAATGCTCCACCCCCTTGCGTGCTTTAATTTTCTCTCAATGTCTATACGGATTCCCAACGAGACCTTCCTGCAGAGAGGAAGGTCAGACTGGTAAGATAAGCACTGTGCTGCCTTTTCTGGACCAGCGCTTCATGAATATTAAAGCAGCAGACTTTCAGCCACTGATTGAGTATTCTTTGGCTAACACTAGCCACGTGGGAGGAGGGACTTGCGCCTGATCATGTGTGCAGGTTGCTTCCTCTAAACCCATGTGAGTCAGGACACGCTTTGCCCTGTGCTTGTCATGCTTGTGTGGACTGTAACTGCTGTCATTTCTACCCATAATTCTATGCACCAAGCTTATGGCTTGCATAAGCATACTTTTCTGAGGGCCTGCAATACAGGAAGGGGGTAAATACGTCCTCTGCCTGCATTGTGAGTGAGCAGGCAGCAAGCCAGCACTTGCTTGGAGGAAGGAGAACCACAGTACCTGGACATCTGTATGCACCCCTCTTAAAACAGAACTGCGTATACCACAACTCCAGTTTCCCACGAAGTACAAATTCGGTTCAGGGGTTAGCATGCATGGGTGTTAAATTTTTATCCAAACACTGTAATTAGGAAATTTGTAACTGGTTAGAATGAACAATGAGAAATACAATAAGTTCGGATCAATTACTAACTAAAACCACTTTGTAAGAAAAACAATCAAATTGAATGGACAAGAAGTTAAAAAAATGAAAATGACCACATTGAAAACCAAATCACACAGTGATAAAGGAGCTGGGGCTCTCAGTGAAGTAGAAGATACAGGCTAGGGGCAAGGGCTTATGCTGCTTATCAGGACCGCTTTTTTTTTCTCTCTGAGATACCACTAGACAATGAAATGCTGATACAAAGTAAACTTTCTTATTAATCACAATAGAGGAGTGACTATTTTTGAAGGTTACCGTAGATCAGTCGTTTTGTGTCCTAAAATGAGCATGAAACTAATAAAAGCTAAACCAAATGTACAATGTCACCATTCTCTTGTCTCTCCGGGTCCATTAGCAGTCATTGATTTGTTGCTAAACAGATTAAGGAAAAACAATGGTTAGGAAGTTGCCTCTTCATACCACATCAATACGTGTTTTAGCAGGAAGGATAAGAGAGCTATCCCAAATGCCCTCAGATCTGAATGCTCAACTTAGAGAACACTCAGCACAACCCCGAGGGTTCTCCCCGTTTCCATTTATTGCAGAAAGATGCAGGTCAAAGTCAGGATAGGGGGACTTTTACTCTCCCTCCCCGGGTACCAGCAGCCTCAGTAGGCCGTCGAGATGGAGCAGTCTGTCAGCTGACTCAACAATATTTCATCTTGAGTAACAGGCGAAAAAATTATTCACCAGACATCATTTCAGTGACTTTGTTGTTCTGTACTAAGTGGTACATAAGTCACTGGGTAACCAGGGCATTGTCTGGCTCACGTACTTCAAATTGTAAAGACCCGCAAGCACATAGGAACATAAAGAGGGACTGTGCTTACCCGAGTACTTGCAACTGAAGGGCAAGACTTTTTCTTCTTCCTTTTACAGTATTCACAAGGTGGAAGACCAGGCTTAGGGCCTCATTACGATTTTGGCAGAGAGGACTACTCCGTCACAAACCTGACGGATATCCCGCCCGCCTTATTCCAAATTCCATAGGATGTAATAGAACTTGTAATACGGCTGGCGGGACAGCCGTCTCGTTAGTGACAGAGTAGTCCCCTCCGCCAAACTCGTATTGAGGCCCCTTCATCTGCTCACAGCATGCACATGATGAAAGGCAGAGCACGGCTGTAGGCTTCGGGGTGAGAAGGTTCTTCAAAGCTTCTTATTACTACCCTTGCACAGTGCAGCGCTGTAAGTGCTTGGTCTCTACAGGGAGAATAATAGAACGCAGCCCAGCTTTGTCAGCAAAATACGAAATGTTTGCTCTAGTAAATATGAACGAAACCTTAGCCAGTGGAAATGGTATCAATTAGAGGGAAATGTGTGCTGTTTTCAGCACTATTACCAAAAGTCCTTGACTAGAAATACAGGCTTGAGGATAATACAATTCTAGGACATAAAAGTAGTAAAAAGCAGGGTACCATGCAAAAGGACAGTGTCTATAATAATGCATAATGTATGCTAAGGAGTGCATTATTGGTCTAGTGAGGTAAAAAGGGCTTCTGTTAAGATCAGCAGAATTAAGATATGGATATTAGCATGTTTGACGTCTTCAAATTGTTCCCAGGGGAAACAAGGAGAAGGCCACATTCTATAGGGGAATCACATATATTAAGCTCAGAATAACACCCTCTCTTAACTATCTTTGTCTTGTAAAAAAACGGGATAGTGGTTGTTGGAATATCCCTTGACGGAGTACAGGAAAGGAAGCGACTACAGTCTGAATGTGAGCTATGTTGCAACACTGCACATGCATGGTTTTCCATAGAAGTCAATTATTTTCAGGGGGAGAAATCTTGGTGTCACCCATAGTAGCAAACCAGTAAAAGAACTGAGGAACCATAGACTATAGTTTGCTCTTTTATAAGGAGTGAAAAGCAGTTTTTACATTGATTATTACTGTAAAACCAAGATTTCTTCATCCTTTAATCACTAAAGCTCTCCAAAGGCTGCTCTCTTAAATTAACCTTTTGTATTTTTTATTCTTGCAGCTAAGCAAAGAGTGAAGAAGACTCATTAGGTATCTGAGCGCATTATAAATGAGCTGTTTCTTATGTACGAGGAGCAGTTTACATAAGAACTGTTACAAGAATATGCAAATAGTTTCAAACACTCATTAAAAGGTTACATGAAACCATAGACAATAGAGTAAAAACAAAATAAACCAGATGTAAAACCCAGCAGTGTATCTTGACTCTCATCCAAAATGGCTGCCAACTGGTCTCGCAACAGTTCAGCAAGTTCGGTTTTATTCCTTTCAGAAGGACAACTTTTTCTGGCTGGGTTCAGGATGGATGCCTTCAGTGGTAAAGTCTGGCATGAACCATGGCCCCATGTGAACTCATGATTCCCTTTTCACAAACTCAACACTCTGGCCCAGTGAACAAGAAGTGGTGAGTACAGCAACACCATCTAAGCAATGGCATCATGGCGGAAGGAGGTTGAGGACATTGATGGAGGTCAGTGATCAGAGGTGATTCAGTAAGATTAAAACTGTGGTTCAACTGCTACAGTGGGCAGATTGTTTTAATCACCAAAAGCAGCATTTTGGTGTTTGTTGTTCTTGTTATGATCTGTTTTGTGACAAAACAAACTACCAGATGATTTACTTTTCTCCCCCCTTAAAAAACGTTGGCAGCATTGCAGGCCCGACCTGGATAGCTCTCCTAAACACAATGGAAGCAATATCATTGGCCATCCGCTTTCATTCTGAAAAACAGGAAACTGAGGTAGGTCTTCTCAACACAATCACCATCCATGTATCTGGCATAGATGGCAAATTACTGTCGCGGAATGACTCGATCCATATAGTACACCCACTGCCAATGTTCTTCCCTGTTAGATAAGTTACAGACTTTACCAAAAATCTTGGAAGAAGTTAAAATCCAATCAAACAGTGCGGCAGGGAAATGCTGGGCAACTGTAAGTGAAACATTACATCAAACATTATCCTCAGTTGCTTTAGTCAAATCACCTTTTCTATCTACAAGTGCAAATCCAGAGCCAATCTACCTGATACCCGGAGATATAAACATAAAAAAACCTGACATGCATGATGCACAACAAGAAATGGAAACCATTACACATTACTGGGAGGAGACCATTAACAAAAGAACCACCCAAACTCAAAGAGAAAGCAAAAGATCCAAGAAAGCATTGAAGAAACAAAAAGTACAACAAGAATATGGTGCTCGCCATTTATTCTCTTGCAAAAAAAAGAGGTGGAGACAACACAATAACAGATACTAACTATGAGCAAAGAGGAATTTCTTGTAAAAACGGAGGTGAAAACAACACAACACTGGTTATTAATCATACGTTAGCAGGAACCCTACTAGTAGTCATGGTGAAAAATCCCGACAATCTGCAGTTTATACACAGCAGCTGAGATACGGTGCTGAATGAATCATCTGGCAAGAATATAGGGTCCATTCGTCCAGCCCCAGAACAAATTTGGCCAATACAGAAGCTTTCTCAGGCTCCTGAATCCCTGAAAAGGAATCCTTTCACCTCAAATGGAAACAAAACCTTTCAATACGATCAAATCAAATCTCAGACAATTCATTGTGCCACCTGGGTGGCCTTCAGTAAAAAGAGTATTCTCCCACTAGGACATGACACAAGTCCCTCCAAAATCACAGAAGGATCCCATATATGGAGTCACCCATAATACATAATAATGTATGGGATTAATGTTAATCCTGGACTATACCTCAAGAGGGGCATTTGATACTTTAAATAAAGAGGCAGTGTTAAAATCAGCAAAGGAAATTAGCGCACAAGCGTACCTTTATTCATTGACTTAGAGTCAATAGAAATCCACCCACACCCTCATAACAGAGGGTGGGAAGCCACCTTAGTAGTGTGGTTCACAAGTGACATTGGAAACCATGTTTGTCACCACCAGGAAGCCTTTCAAAATTGGGGGAATGAGTTAAGCAGAGTCAAGCAACCAAGATATCAAGGCCCATTGTTACTAACAAATCAACCTGAATTTCACTTGCCCCCAAAATAGGCCACACTAACAAACTTAGTCAATAAGCACACTATCCTAAGGGTCACCCTTAGGGCTGAGTTTTCAACCATCAATCTACCAAAGCTAACAATAAAGAAATCAGCCCACAGGTGCTCTACATTTTGTCTCTTGGATAAGAAAATACAAGAATGGTCCTGGCTGCTGCAAACGTTAGACCTTGGTCAGCCCTAACAAACAACAAGCCCCTCCGGAGAATGACCATATTAACATCTCTTCCTGGAATGTTCCTGGATTGGGTAAAATGCTCCTGGATAAAGACACAATGGACTACATACACAAATGTGATATCAAATTATTACAGAAAAACTGGAGTCTACGAACAATTCAAGTTACTGGGTACACAGAACATCACATCCCCGTAATGAGTACTTCATACTATGGTCACCCAAGTGGGGTCTCTCAACCTTCATCTCCACAAAATACAAATGGTCACAGGAAAATATTGAATATTGGTGGGGTGGCTATAGGCCACTCAGTTAGAAACCAATGATCATCACAGATATAGGGAGGCACTCATTCTCCTAAAACCTATATATTCATCCACGCCAATCAAAAAAGGAAGAATGGATTTCCATCTTGTGGACATTAATTACTCATTTGCAAAACCTGGTATCAAAATTCACACTTAATACTTTTAGGTGTTTTTAACATCAAACTACTCCAAAACTCAATCATCTCAAATTCTTCCTCTCTACTGTAAGGTACAAAGCTAAATATGAATGTTCAAAATCCAAACTTCAGGATTAGAAAGAGTAGCTCAGTCCACAATTCTCATCAAACACTAGAAAATCAGAACTTAAAAATTGTGAACAGTAACTTCCAAGAAGACAAGCCTGCAGCAACAACTTTCTTAGGAAGTCAGACTGGTTCAATTATAGATAATACCCTAATAAACAGTGAATGATTATCCCTGGTCAGGTCATTTCAAAACGATCATTGCTCCAAAAGCAATCACATTGCTCAAGTATTTAAAATAGAATTTGCTTCCCATCAACTGATGGGAATGGCTGGATTAGTTTTTCCCACACCCCTGCAAAAATCTAAAAAGACTCAAATGGCATGACACAGATACGGGGCAAATCAAGGACCTGGTTTACATCTTAGCAGACAACACCAAGAACACTAACACCATCCCGCCACCATCGAGAGGAAGCATACGTAATCCAATATACAAGAACTGTAGTCAATCATCACCACTAAATTATAGGCTATATCCTTAATAAAGGAGGAAGCTAAAATGTACGTCTTCTGTATACTTCAAGATCTCCAAGCGTGGGTGAACGAGAACCAGTTAATACCAAAAACTCAAACAGGATTTTGGTCCTGCATGGGAACAATAACAAATCGGTTTACACTCACAGTCATGGTTAAAAAGGCTATACAACAAAGGATTCAACTATTTTCATGATTTGGCGACCTCAAAGCAGCCCTTGGCAGAGTCCACCCTGCCTTTCTTTCACAAAACTGGCTGAATGGGCCCGCCTTGAAAAATTGTTAAATTCGATTATCGCTCCGTACAGTGCTACTTGGTACAGGTTAAAGCTGTCAATACCAGTAGGGTCATGTCTAAGATCCAAACCAATAATAGCCTCAAACAGAGGTGTGTCCTGTCCCCCTGTCTATTCAAACTCTATTGGCAGATTTAGATCGACACCTAGCACAAATGGAGTGTTTTCCACCAAGGCTGTCAACACACAAAATAGGTCATCTGCAATACGCTGACAATATAGTGGTGCTAAGGAAGACTCCTGTTGACCTACAGAGGTCGATAAATACACTGGTTGGGTATATCGAGCAACAAGGACAGGAGTTGAATCTAAAAAACAAAAAACAAAGGTGATTCGCTTTGTTGACCCAAAGAAACAGATCTCCTAATTGGTTTCTGAAAGGCAACCGCATGGAGGTTGTAACCTCTTACAAATATCTCGCCATAGTGAGAAAGCGTCACTTGACCTTCAAACAGCACTTTGACACGATGCAAGCCAAAGCACATACTTTATAGTTTTCATTCAATCAGCTGCAAAAGAAGATTAGCTGTTGGTCATATCAACATCTCCGTACAGTAATGACAAAACAGCACCTACCGTCATTTTCTTTTGGCATGGGAATTATCCATGAAAAAGAGGAAGTTTATAAAACTGTTTACAATCAATGTGTACAAAGTCATTTTCCGTCTGCTGAGGCCAGCCTCACAAGCTCAAACACTGCTAGAATTTGGCCTACGGAACCAAGTACTGTAAACAATAAATACATTTGTAAAACTATGTTATACTCTTCGTGCTTCTCAAAAGAGCTCCTTGAACAACTTGTGCTGGCAGGAAATTGAGTTCCAGATGAGCAAAAACTTTAACAACTCTTGGGGAGTGTATTTGCAGTCATCAATCGCAGTCCTAGGTCTAAAGGAAGCCTGGGCCCACCCCATGGAAAGAGCATCCTTCACTTGACTATGTAACACCTCGACTAAAGTTTTGTCACAGCTGCAAGATAAGAATACACTATCTGCCAAATGCCACACGTGGATGGTTATATCAACATTTGAAGCACCAAGCTTAACAACTCATTTCTCACCCATGTTACAGCAACAGTTTATGCTGTTTCATTTTGCGCAGTTTGAAACAAAACATCTAATTCCATCCTGGAAGAGCTGGCCAACTACCTTAAGCTGCCACTTATGTGGGTATAAACAAGAGTCAATAACCCACATCTTATGCGCCTGCCCAGCACTTTTAACACAGAAGAAAGCTACTAAGATCTGCTTTTCTACAACAGCAAGTGCACACCTGCAGGCAAGCTGTAATTTGTTGGCTAAGTAGGGACTCTATCGCCTTGACGTGCCAGGGGACTAAACATCTGTGCCAGGAGGAAAAAGGCTCAACAATCCCCAGCAATCAGGGCCACAAGAAAACAATTCCTCAAAATCCAAACGCTAAAGACTGTTCGAGATTTTCTGAGTACTCTTGTACTCGTGCACTTTAACTAACAACATCAGGAACTCCGATATGCAGGATCTAATGTCCAATTGGTATAAGACAAATGCAGGGGCAGTTTTTAATATTTGACTCATATCGATATGTACAACGCATTTGCACTTTGGCATTCATAAAATGCAATAGCTGTTGGCTTTTAATCTTAGAAATGGTAAATCAAATTGTATAATTGTTTCGTAAATTGTGTATTTCTGATGACCTTTTATATTGAAATGATTTTAATTAATCAATCAATACATTATATTGACATTGATTGGTGTGGGTGATGTTTCCATCTCTGTTGTCCATGCACACATATAAGACTTCTCTCCTTTATCATCTATCATAGCCTTGGATGCGGGAACATGCAGGTTTTAGCAACAACCATCAGCCAAAACCACGTGCTGTATGCAATCTAAAATTTAGGTGCACTGTTCTATGTAGCTCTTATGGTTGGTGGTGAGTCTGTGTATCATTGGCCTTCATTTTGAATTGTAGGTTTGCACTGTAGTATGTCATTTTCTAGGGCCAACATAAATTCTGAACAGATGTGGTGGAAGAAATCATCTTCTGAAACTCCATAAGATACTGAATTTGCTTGATGATGTGTTGTTACTGTCTCTCAAATATTGACTATGGTTTATTGTGAAGGACCAGATCCTGTCTGGTTATCACACCAAATGCGGCCAATTTTCAGACACTGCAAGAGGTTGGGGTGGCTGAGTGTATCAAGCATAGCAAGCAGGTCAAGCAGGATAAGGACTTCTGAGTAGATATCATTTAGAATGGAAAAAGGGTCCTAATGTCAACCAGAGTATTTTAATTTTCAGTATATGGCTAAAACCAAGACTGGTGGCTCTGGATGATATGATGAATTTTCACATTGTTTACATTGTTTTCATGAATTTTGTTTCCATTAACTTGTTAAGAAATGGAGGATGTATTTGAGTCTATGAATGGTTTTGACATCACATATAGTTCATTGTCAGAGGATTTCTTGTTATATATTTAAAAGTGTTGGGACTAAGTATGGAAGTATGGCTATACTGAAGAATTCAAACTAGATTGGGAAATTCAGTAACTCTGTAATGTATGGTGTAACAGAGCAATGCACTCTTTATTTTACCTATTTTATTTATTTTAAGACGTGCAATTACGCTCAGGTCTATATTTGTACTCGATTGCGAGACAGATACTATTAATGCAGGTTTAGCAAAAAAGCTAAATTGTCCAAAATACCAAGTAATATTCAATGAGCCTAATAGAAATGGATAGCATATTCAATGACAAGGTAGCCCACACATGAAAGCTTCTTCAAGTTAACCTTTGATTTTTGCAGCAGAGTTTCACAGAAGTTGAACAGAGCAGGATCAAAGGATCAGCACTTGAACTTACACATCAGAAATGGGTGACAATAACTTAAGTGATGAAGCCTTTTGAGGCTCGAGGCTTCAAGGGTTTACAGTCTAATACTTTCTTACTAAAAACAAGTAAGTGTTGTGATGAGCATGAGACATATTGGTCAAGGTTCTGAAGTCCCTGGACCAAGTGGACTGCAGTGATTTTAAACTCTATATTCTCTCTATCTTGTATTCAGTAATATCCAGGTGAAAGGGGTTAGAATAGTCCAGATTATCAGAGATACATTTGTTGACTAGTTGAACCTTATATGAAGACAAAATGAAGAGAAAGATATTCTGAGGTCATGCAATTGAAATAATCTTCCCAAATGACAATGTTTACCAGAATCTTCATGGTGAGCTGACTATCCAATTAGCAATCCAGATTTCTTACCACTACCTGATAGGGAGAGAGATCAAAGCGAACGATTACCACGATCTCAGTCTTGCCCATTTCAATGTTACGTAGTTTTGTTTAACATATAAAACATCACCATATATAACATGTTGATATTGATATAAACATAATGTTCCTTTAAAACCCCATTCATATGTACACATGAAGAAGATTATATCGGTTTGAACACTCTTTTTCCTAGGCATAGAGATAGCTCTAATCTATTGTAGAGATTTAGGAGCCCCCAACAATTAATGTCTTGTGTCCTAGGTGAGAATAATTACCTAAGACTTGTAAAAGGAGACTTTAATACCTGTGGCATCCTTTGAAAAATCCAGCTAAAACTTTACAGACATTTCATATGTTAATTTTTAGAAATGGGGTTTCTGGTTGGCTAGGGTATGCACCTCAGCCAGGCAGAACCTACCCACTCTAGTCAGAGCAAGGGAGTTACACGTCCAAGATAACACCTGCTCACCCCCTTGGTAGCGTGGCACGAGCAGTCAGGCCTATCCAAGAGGCAATGTGTAAAGCGTTTGCACAACACACACAACATACGTGATGCACTATCCCAACCACAAAGGAAACACAACACCAAGTTATATGAAAAAATACTGTATTGTACACAACGCAATTATTAGACCAAACATCACATATCAGTTGTCAGAACGTTACACATTATTTACTCTGCCAACTAGCAGTAGTCACATATAGCACACAGGTTACTCAGTATTCTGCCACATAAGCAGTAGTCAGGAAACACTTTATTACACCCAAGCACTTGTCATAAGAATATCATAAACGCCCATAGTAGGAACATTATACACCATATGGCAAGTCCGAGAAACATATTAGTATGGTATGCCCCTAATAGGAACATTCACATACATATATAAAAACATCAAAAACAGGCAGGCAATATATAAATTAGCAGAGTCTGCAAGAAGAACTTAGAATATATATATTGTTCATTTAGGGAGTACCTGGTTTAATGATGAAGGCACCTCCAGTGCCTCTGGTATCCTTGAGGCAGAGGAAGGCGGCACACACGTCCTCTGTGCTATTGACAGGCCCCTCCAGGGGCCTCAACTGGCCCTCATTAGGGGGCCAAAGTCCTCCAAAAATAGCGTAGAGGGGTGGGGCGCCACGCACCCCCTCCGAGTGGTGACGAGCCCCATGGGGCCCGCGATTGCTTGGGGTCCCCCCCCGGGCCTGCACTGGCCCTCTGAGTCGGGGGGGGACAAAACTGACACTAGCCCACGAGGGGCCAACGAGGGACATGTGGCCCGCCCCACCCGCAGATCAGCAAGAGCCCTCCTGGGCTCGGCAGGAGAAGGAGAGGCGTCCTCATTTCCTTCCTGCCTCTCGGTGAGGTTTTCCGGCCCGAGTCAGGGCCTTCCAGTGCCCCGGGGGCGCTCTACGGAGCCGATCTTACCCAGGGGGCACCAATAGGAGCACACTTGCTCCTGTCTTCGGACAAAAGGATTTCCTTCGTGCCCCAGGGGCACTGCGAAGCGCGTTTCCCTTGCGCTTTAGCCGAACAGCCTCCCCGGGCCACGGCGGTGATTCCTGGCACCACGACACGCTTTTAAAAGCACTGGTGCATTAAACGAAGCCCGGGTCTCGGCGGTGATGCCCCCCACAGCTGGAGAGCGCTTTTGAAAAAAAAAGCACGGAATGAAGAAAAGATGAAGCGCTTCCCAGAGCGCTAGCTTTTGTCGGGCGATGAAGCACCCCTCGAGCTTCATAAGGTTACAGGGGCCACAGCACCCTGCCCCTGGGGAGCAGAGTTCCAGAGAAAGGCCCACAGATGAAGGGGCTCAGCAACAGGCCAGCACAAAGAGGGTGCAAGCAAGGGCAGTTCCTTATAATGACCAAGCAGGTCACAGGTCAGCACAGCAGCAGCAGTCCATGGTGGTTTCTGGTGAGTCCTTCTATCCTTCTGTGTCCAAGAATCTCCAAATTGTGGGGAAAATTCTCCTGTACTTATACTCAGTCATTACAGTGTTTTACAATGGTAGGGAGAGGAGGTTCCAGCCAGTTACAACTGGTTCTGGGAGTTCCCCCTCTCTCCTTCAGCACAGGCTCCTACCATCAGTGGGGGGTAAAGACCCTATTGTGTGAGGCCAGGGCACAGCCTTTACAAATGTAGGTGTGCCCTGCCTCTCCCTTCTCTCAGCCCAGGAAGACTATTCAGTATGTAGATGCACCTCTGTGACATCTCCACCCTCCCTGTGTACAGGTTGTCTGAAAAGTATGCACAAAGCCCCAATTGACACTCTGCCCAGACGTGGATTGGAGTCAAGCTGCAAAACACCAGAGTCATAAGCACAGAGAAATGCGCACTTTCTAAAAGTGGCATTTCTGTCATAGTAATAAAAAAATACAACTACACTAGTAAGGAGCATTTATTATCACCATCACAACCATACCAAACACGCCTACGCTACCCCTCATAAATCAGACAATACCCCTTACACATAAGGCAGGGCATTTCTAATACAATCCGATGAGAAGGCAGCACTCACAGCAGTGAGACACCAAGTTAGGCTGTTTTTCACTACCAGGACAGGCCACGCAACCTGGCACATGTCCTGCCTTCTACATACATGGCACTCTGCCCATATGGCTAGCTAGGGCGTACCTTAGGGGTGACTTACATGTAGTAAAAGGGGAGTTTTACCTCAAGGCAAGTAAATTTAGATGCCATTTCCCTGTGGCAGAAAACTGCGCACACAGGGTTTGAAAATCTACTTCAGTGGATGGCGCAAGCAGTGCTGCAGGCCCACTAGTAGTATTTAATTTACAGGCCCTGGGTATAGAGATACCACTGTACAAGGGACTTACAGGTAAATTAAATATGCCAATTAGGTATAAGCCAATCATACCAACTTTAGATGGGAGAGCACCTGCACTTTAGCACTGGTCAGCAGTGATAACATTCTCAGAGTCCTAGAGCCAACAGCGACAGGTCAGAAAAAATAGGAGGCAGGAGGTAAAAAGACTGGGGATGACCCTGCAAAAGGAAAAAAGTCCAACATTTATTTATCCATGGGTACGGCTATTTTTCCCTGAAGATCCGTCCTGGAGAGTTAAAAGGGTTGGAGGAGACAAAAATGTTTTCAGCCTCTCAGCAAGATACATGTAATGCAGACATCTCAGGTTGCAGTCAGATTCAACAAAAGCGTCTCAAATAAAGTGGGATTAAAAAATCATTGATTTGCTAATAGTTTTGTTACAGTCTCACTGACCTGCAGGACTCTTGGTACACACACAAGGCCTGATTTGTTAGTAAGTTTAATGCTTTCTTAGAATTCACAAACTACGAGTAGAATTTTACAAATCTGCACCCCCTATACTTATGTGTGTGGAGTTCTCCACACCTGGAAACTCACCAGTTGGCGTGGAGAGCTCACCATTGATAAAAATAGTAAGAATGGATTTATTAAATTTCACACATAGTTTGTGAATTGTATTTTGTAGTACTACAAAACATACTATAAAGTGCAGTTTGCAAATCCGGCCATTAATCGGTACACAATGAAAAAGCATTGTAAGCTGCAGCTCGTTTGGTGGCTCTTGGTATTGAGTAGTTTTAGACAGCCCGGAAAAACTATGGCCAGATTTAAAAGGGCACTAGTCCTCCTTGCGCCAAATTAGCATCATTTTTTTTATATTAATGTGGCCGAACCAGGCCAAAATTGCTGCACTAGATTTACAAAGTGGCGCAATGCATACTAAGGGGCACCAGAAAAGTGGTGCTGCACTGGGTACAGCAACGCGTTACTTAAATCTGCCTCTATATATCCATGTGGACAGAAGAGCCTCACTGATGTATCGGTATACCGCTTGTGTAAATTGTTCTAAGGGGAAAAATAGTACTAATAAAAATGTTGTCAGCTATTTCTATTTGTTCCTACCTTCTTTAGATTATTTTGGAGTTCAACAATTAGTTTCTTTGGATAAACTATATGTGATCTATACAAATGACCCTTGTTGAATTCAGAATGTTGTCTTCTTTCCAGAAATGTAGATCTTTCCAGGTTTACCCCTGGATTGTACATGCGTGTTGTTTTACCACAAAGTGCAAGTAGACTGAAACCACAAAAGTAGGAGAAGTGAACTGCCACTTAGAAAAATGCAAATACTGTTTCCCTCATCTCTGCTTGTCCATGAAAGCTGAGACGGAGGTGATCTTGGCAAAACAAACCCTTTATTGATCACTGGTGATCTTAGCAAAACAAACCTTTCATTGATGTCATTTTCATTCTAAAATAGAAATACATTTTGCATCATATTTCTTTCATCATTTTTCTAAAACAAACCCACATTTTACTATATTTTGGGTATTTTTCATGTTCTCTTCAGGGCAATCCAGAAACCCTGGGCACCTTCTGAATATCCAACAGGTGGGAAAAAGGACAACAATGTGGCCTGGCTACCAGATGCGGAAAAGACATTATGAAGGCTTAAGTGCAAGGTGCCCCACAAATAAAATACAGAGCTCCGCACTGGGTGTTTGAAAAGCCTGAGCAGCTAAGGGGTTAAAGTGGGGACATCTCCCCCAAGACAATGTACTTATAACTTTGTCAGTGCTTGACACGTGCATGTAATTGAGTGTTGTGCACGGATCTCAGATTTCAATGTGCTCTGATAAAGGGGGGCAGAGATACAGGGTTAGAGTCGTAAATCTTTGATTTGTTAAACCTTTGGTGCCATTTCCTAGATCTGCATGCCATTTGGCATACACATAGCATATTTTTGTTCCTTCATTCAATTATCTCAAGGGATGCATGGCTAAATGGTGAGGCAAAAAGTGTTCATTTGTTAGTTACCTTGGTGTCTTTTTAAAAAAAAACAAAAAAAATTATTTTGAATTTATGTTTAGCTTTTGTTTTTTGCTATATGTCAGATTTAGTTCAGTGTAGGGGTACTAGGCTTCATGCAGATCTGAAAAGTGAGCGATACATTTTTTAATGGAGGGTCAAAAAAACTTTAATTTTCTGATAATTTTGGTACCATGTGACAGATTTGCACGAAGGTTGAAATAATGTAACTTGCAAACTGCATGTATAGTGGGTGGTTGGCTTCATGGACAACTGGATACTCCTGGCAAAAATCTAACTGATCAAAGTCTTCATACACGTAGCCCACATGGTACATTTACAGGGATTCTTGGCAACTGTCAAATCCTGGAGACAGCTCCTGCTGTATAGAGCTGAAGACCATAGAGTGTGGGGGGGGGGGGACCTGCAACCTAATATAAAGATAATTTAGTTCACCACCATACCAAGAACACCCACCCACCACATACATCTTCAAAACCACCAGTAAAACACTTTTACCTTCCCTTGTAAAAACCAAAGTTAATGTGAAGTTGTGGGTATATTTCGTCATAACACTGTAATGTACACTTAAACTAATCTCTGAAAAGTGTATAAAAATGTTAGTTAAAATGTAGTTATGGTTATGAAATAAAACTGTTCCCCTACACATTCCTCTGCTATGGTTGATACCACAAACCAAAGCTTACACACATGCCATGCAAACCATAATTAAAAAATAAAGTACAATGCTTATTTTCACACAATATAATATTTATAACATTAAATATGACAACTTCACAAAATATATTTAAATTCTAGCACATACACAAACGATTCATACTTTGTAAATAGTTGTTTCTTTAACAACATCAATGATGAGGTAATATGTCACCGGTCAGAGCATTTGTGAAGTCATTTGTTACAACAACGGTGAGGTCATGAGCATTTAATTTAGTTTTTGAGTTATGGTTTGCATGACAGGTGTGCAAACCATTATTTTGCAGAGCAAACCATAACTCAGGAGTTTTCAGATTTAAGGTTTGTTTAGTTATATTTTGTAACCATAGCTGATTTTTAACTTATGTGTCTACCAAATTGGTGCTAACTTTCTTTAGTAGGCTGTTATTTGTGATGGATTTTACTTACCAAGATAGTTGCAAAGCTGGAGACTATAGAGCAACCACATTCCTATTTTTCATTCCACTACATAAGGTGGAGGGTGATCTTTATTCAGAAAGGCTGCTGACAGGGCCCTTTTGGAGTGCAACTTGGCATGCAATAGTCTAGGGGTTTAACAGGATGCCCTTTGACAAAGGGCAATTGGTGTATTCAGTGGTAATTTGTAGAATGGGGTTGTGATTCAGAAGAGTAGTATTGTCAGGTAGTTTTAATAATGGTGATACTTGTATGTGGAAAGTGAGAACTGTGCAATGGGACACATGGGTCTAAAGCAGCTGTGTAAGTAGTGGATGTAGACTTTCAGAAGAATTTGATTTGGAGGTAGCTGAGTTATGTTCCGATTGATGGATATGTGGCAAGCCAAGCGTTAGTCAAAGTCTGTGTCCTTAGGAGGATGTCAGATCTTTATAGGTGATCTGTTCTATGAGTTATTCAAGTGGACTGATAACTGGAACACGCCAAATGAACCACCGTGTCTCAGTTTGTGTGTTAATTCATCAACCATGGTTTTATGACACATAAATATTGCAGGGACAGTGCAGGGCCCAAAAAGTGCTGAGCTGGGGGCAAAAAGTCCAGGCAGCCCTCCCTGTCTAAAGGCCCTATGTTCTGTTCGTGTCTCAGACCTACACACTAGTTCAACTTGTAGTCTTATTGCGTCTGAACGATTATCAACTTCCCTAACGAGCTCAACATTTGATATTCTGTGCAAAGATTTTTGAAACCCTTCAAATAAATTGCTTCTGAGAGGAAAGTGGAAATGTCTCCTTTGCAAGCACAATGTGAATTCCAGTCACAGTAATGACAATCTGGATAGCACCCAGGCACAATGTTGTAGTAAAACTATGCAAGGCTAGGCATTACCACTGTAAATGCCCCTAAATGACCAATGCCATTTACAAAATGGTGGCAACCTTATAGCACAATCCTTACAAAAT